>NC_046162.1:37247637-37547637 GCF_011064425.1 Rattus rattus | reverse complement strand
CTCTCTCCCCACACACACACACACAAACACACACACACACACACAAACACACACACACACACACACACACTTTTATAAATTAAAAGCAAATATTTTTAATGCAACCCGATACCCTAAAAAAAAATCACATAAATCCAAGAGTGTTTCCCCCCTACGTTCAGAAGGTACCCCTAAAGCACCAGGCTTAGAAAGTGTGCACGGAGGGAAAATGGATTTCCTATTCAGCTAAGAGTCTCAGGAAGAACAGTCGCCTTAACTTTTTCCAGGCACTCAGTTTCTAATCTTAACCAAGTCTTGAGAAATTTCCCCTTCCCCACCTCCAGTCTTAGTGTCCTGTTTGTGAAATGAGAGGTTGGAGTGGTTGATTAATTAAAGACCTTCTCGGTGCTCATATTCTTCCTGTGAGAAGAATCAAAATTTATCCCCCAAACATTATTTCTCATCCACTAATCACCCTGTTACCCCTGGAGATGTAAAGAAAGTCTGAGAAAAAGCTCATTTCTTTGGAGTTTTTCATTCTCTTTCAGAGAAGGTATATTCTTGTTAATACCAGAAAAAGAGCCACTTTCCCATCTATAAGGCTTCTTCCCTGTTTTCCTTCCTCCCCTTCTCTTCCCTGCCTTCTCTTCCCTCTCTTCTCACCCCCCTTTCCTCTCCCCTTCTCCCCACTCCTCTCCCTTTGCCTCCCCCTCTCTCCTCCCAGCTCCCCTCTTCTCTTCCTCCTTCTGTGGAGAAAGAGATTTCATCCTCTGTAAAGATTATTGGCTGGGGATTTAGCTCAGTGGTAGGCGCTTACCTAAAGAGGGCCCGGGTTGGTCCCCAGCTCCGAAAAAAGAAAAAAAAAGAAAAAAAAAAAAAAAAAAAAAAGAATGTACACTTTAGTGCGGGGAGGGGTAAAAAAAAAAAAAAAAAAAAAAAAAGATTATTGACCTACTTTTAAAATAACATTTAGCTGGGGGAAGGGTTCTCAAAAGACAGTCCTCTCTGCAAACTAAAAGCACACTGTTACTGTGTTTCTTGTTCAAGGACAAATTTTTGTGATATGGAAGTCTTAACATAGGTAGTGTTCCTGGGCATTTGTCCCAAGTATCCCTTTGTGTTTGCAAAGATATACACAAAATAGGGGCAAGCTATAAATACACATCCCACATCAGTAAAAGGTTAATCCAGAAAGGCTGGCATGCTTCCGGACTTGAAAGCACGCTTCTGGAAACCTGGGATTTACCAGTGAGCAAAAGCTGTTTAAAAACACAGGAACCAGCCAGGCATGGAGGTGCAGGCCTATAGTCCCCGCTACATGGGAGGCTGAGGCACAAGAATGGCAGGTTCAAAGTCTACCTGGGCTAGCCAGGGTCTTCAAGGTAAGCCTAAGCAACAACTTAGTGAGACCCTGTCTAACAAACAGGAAGTGAAGGCAAAGGGACTGGGGCATGGCTCAGGGGGGAAAAGCTGTTGCCTGGAGTGTGGAAGACCCAAGGTTAAATCTCCAGTACAGCAAAAAAGCAAACTAACAGTGATGTTGTCCACAACTAGATGAAGATATTATGGGAAAATAGCACTACAGAGTAAGCTCCTCCATGAGCATAGCCAAGCTTTGGCCTGGGGTCCCGAGCCTTGTACATGCTAGGCAAACACTGTGCTATCAGAGCCCCCACCCAGGCGTAAGTGGTTCCTTTAAGATCCCTTTAGAGCTTTCCCGCTGCATTCCTAATGTAGCTAAGTGTCTGTGGCAAGAGGGCTACTGAGCCTGTCTCTGCTTGTGATGGGCTTCCTCGAAAATTGCAACAACTTCTGACTAGATTTAAAGGGAGAAACTGTGATTTTTTTGCTTTTGCTTGAACACTTAGAAATCTTTGTGTGGTTGTTAGCTGTGTACTAGTTTGAATGAGAATGGCCCCCTGAGGCTCATAAATTTGAATGCTTGATCACCAGGGAGAGGAACTATCTGAGAAGGATTGGGAGGTGTGGCCTCGTTGGAGAAGGTGTGGGCTTGTAAGAGAAGGGTGTCCCTGGAAGTGAGACCGGACTGAGATGTCTCTCTCCCTCCCTCCTCCGCCTCCACGTCTGCCCTACTGCCAGCAGATCAGGATGTAGAGCTCTTAGTTACTTCTCCAGCACCATGTCTGCCTGCCACCACATTCTCTGCCATGATCTAATAGTCTAAGCCTATAAAACTGTAAGCCAGCCCCAATGAAATGTTTTCTTTTATAAGAGTAGCCTTGGTCATGGTGTTTCTTTACAGCAATAGAACAATGACTAAGACAAGCTAGCAATTTTTAAGCCTGTGCATGTGTGTGTGTGTGTGTGTATGAAGTCCAATAGTTTCAAGAAGTCTCCTGTCTCTTCCTCTCTTATCACTGCAGGAGTAGTGAAATTGCAGATATACTTAGCATAAACTTTTTGTGGACTCTGGGGATTTGAACTCACGTCCTCACAATTATAACACCTTTGTATATCAAAGAACAGAGAGCGCTGAGGGAGGGTGATGAAAAACATACTCATCAATGAATGAGTATCAAGGACAATCAAAACAATCACACAGAAACACAGAGGATCACGGGCAGCAGGCACAGCGACCTCAGTAGCCTGCAACCTTCATCCTAGCACTGGAGAGGTGAAGGCAGAGTTTCAAGGTCACGCTCCACTACACAGCAAGTTCTAGGCCAGCCTGCACTACATGAGACTCTATCTAAAAAATAAAAAGAAAGACTGGGCCAGCAAGAAGGCTCAACAGGTAAAGCTGCAGAGTTGACGTGCTGAGCACAATTCCTGTCACCAACTCACTGGAGAGGGAAAGGACAGAAGACAGAAAAATGTGACAAATGCCAAGCATTACTTTTAAAACAAGAAAAATGTAAAAGGTCAGGGGGTGGAGATGCCCAGTAGTTAAAAGCACATCCTGTTTCTTGCAAAGGACCAGAGATTAGTTTCAAGTGCCCATGCTGAGTAGTTCACAACTGTCTGTAACCCCAGTTCTAGGGAATCCTATACCCCATTCTGGCCTCCACAGGCATCTGCATGCTTACTGTCTTAGTGTTTCATTGCTGTAAAGAGACACCATGACCAAGGCAACTCTTGCAAAGGAAAACATTTAATTCATGTTGACTTACAGTTTCAGAGGTTTAGTCCATCATCATCATCATCATCATCATCATCATCATCATCATCAATCAGTCATTATGGCAAGAAACGCAGCAGTGTGTAGGGAGACATGGTGCTGGAGGAGCCCAGAGTTCTACATCTAATTTGCAGGCAGCCAGGAGGAGACTGTATTCCACACTAGGCAGAGCTTGAGCATAGAAGACCTCCACTTTCTCCAACAAGGCCACACCCACTCCCACAAAAGTCACGCCTCCTAATAGTACCACTCCATATGAGCCAGGCATTCAAATACATGAGTCTATGGGGGCCAATATCCATTCAAACCACCACACATAATACACATATGCAAAAATAAAAATCTCTTTTAAAAAAGATCACTTGGGGGCTGGAGAGATGGCTCAGTGGTTAAGAGCACAGACTGCACTTCCAGAGGTCCTGAGTTCAAATCCCAACAACATGGTGGCTCACAACCACCTGTAATGAGATCTGATGCCCTCTTCTGGTGTGTCTGAAGAGAGCGACAATGTACTCACATACATAAAATAAATAAAATCTAAAAAAAAAAAAAAAAAAAAAAAAAAAAAAGTACTGACCACAGGTCACAATAATAGATAATTTTGAAAACTTTGAAAATGCATGAATTACTGAAATGATGGACACAGAGAAGGTGCGTGCGGCTGGAAAGGTAGCCCTGTGCAGTGCAGTAAAACAAGATCTGCCTAGGCTTGGTAACCCAGGGTGGCGGGGTGCCCTGTTTTCCTGGCACTTGGATTTGGAAGGTGCAGAAAGGGAGATTAGGAGTTCAAGGCCATCACTGGCTACATAGTGAGTTGTGACTCAACTGTGTTATCTGAGACTGGGTCTCAAACCTCCTACCCGGGCAGTGGAGCAAGATCTGAATGTCAATAATAAAATATTTGCTTTCCTGAGTCAGGCAAGCCATGAGCCTGAAATTTTGCCAAAGGGCATGAGATTGTCTCTAGGTTTTTTCTTGGTACTTCCCAACAAACAACAGTTCTAGGAGCAGGCAGGAATGACAGCCAATAACTCAAGACTGAAGGGAAATGTAGACATGGTAGTACCATCTGTAATGGCACCACTCAAGAGGCCGGAGCAGGAGGATTTCAATCTCAGGGCCAGTCTGGACTACATAATGAGACTTTGAAAGCTTTTAAATTCAAATATACAAAACATACCAGGTGTGGTAGTACATACATGTTCTGAAAGAGGAAATAGGAGGATGGGGTATTCAAGATCAACCTTGGCTACATAGTTTCAGGCCAGCCTGAGCTAAATGAGAAGCCTAAGTAAAAAACAGTAATTACAAACAAGCTGGGCCTAGTTGTGCTCGCCTTTAATCCCAGGACTTGGGAGTCAGGTGCAGGTGGATCTCTGAGTCTGAGGCCACGGTAGTTTATATAATGAGTTCTGGGACAGCCAGGGCTACAGAGTGAATCATTATCTCAATTAATTAATTAATTAATTAATTAACCAATCAAGCAATTTAGCAGAGAATTATTGCTCCCACTGTAAAACACCTTCTCCCCAGGGCTTTGGGGGCTTTTCCAGGACTGGTATATGAGTGTGGAATGCATGCTGTCCTCAGAGCATGTCACCAGAAGGGGCACCTGTCTGTAAGATTCAAATTTAAGGACAAAGGCTGCCTTAGGCAAACACCAGGTGGCTGGAACTTTGACAGGTCGTCCAAAGAATTTAGGATAACACCCTGTTCCAGGAAATGAGCTAACCTATCTTAGCAGTACCCCATCCTCATGAATGAGCTAACCGCAGTAAGGGACGGATCCTTCACCGCCCCCTCTGCGTGCTAAAGATATTTCCCCACCAAGGGCCTCCAATGAATTCAAAGGACGGTAGGCAGCCACCAGTGAATTCAGAAGGTAATAGGCCTCGCCAATGAGAAATAACCAACTCATGCTGTAACTTAAAGCCTATACCCTGAAACAGTATAAAAAGTGTGAGCTTTTGTTCTTCGAGGTCGCCTCTGTCCCAATTACAGGGCCAGCCCAGTGCACTGGCTCATTAAACCTCTTGCTTGATTGCATTGCTCTCCATCTCTGTGTTTTCATGAGTGGGACCTCCCAGACGTAGGATTAATTGGGTCCTACAACTCTCCTCTCCTCTCAATGTTCGGATGGCATGATATTTATTTCACTGGAAATGTGACTCTGTTATTATCATGAGAGTGTAATGATCCCAAGTTCATCTTGAATGACAAAATAAGTGTGGGTGGGATTGAACCAGTCCCATGACAGTAGGAGCTAATGCTTTGCACCGGGGTGGGGGGGTGGGGGGAACACGTGATTATCAGCATCCGGGCCTCAACTTCTGCAAGCAAGCAGCCTCTGACTGAAAAGGCTATCAGTGGTTTGAGGTTCTGGCCTGTTACAGTAAGATGGGGCTTTGTGACCTGACAGGAAATATCGATAGGCCGCCTTGAGGTTCTGAGATCTGTAGTCCCCTTGCACAAAACTCACATGTACACTGGACTCCAAAAGCATGCACAAGAGCCATTATAGCCCTACAGACTGAACAGGTGCTGGCTTACAAAGAAACCTCTGGCAAAAGAAACTCAAGAGTCTTGTTTTTAAACACAGGGTGTAGCCCTGGCTAGTCTGAGAACTCTATCAGGCAGTCCTTGGACTGAGAGAGATGCCTCTGCCTCTGCCTCTGCCCCTCTGCCCCTCTGCCCCTCTGCCCTCTGCCCTCTGCCCCTCTGCCCCTCTGCCCCCTGCCCCTCTGCCCCTCTGCCCCCCCTCTGCCCCTCTGCCCCCTGCCCCCTGCCCCCTGCCCCCTGCCCCTCTGCCCTGCCTCTGCCCTCTGCCCTCTGCCTCTGCCTCTGCCCCTGCCCCTGACCCTGCCCGTGCCCCTGCCCCTGCCACTGCCCCTGCCCCTGCCCCTGCCTCTGCCTCTGCCTCTGAGTGTTGGGATTAAAGGCATGTACCATTCTGCGGAGTATAAACTTTTAAGCCTTAACGACTTTTAAGCCTCACAACTTGGAGCCCTCAAAATGACCATTAGCTGCCCCATCCCACCCCCAACTAAGGTTTGCATGGAAGATGAAGCAACACAGGAGCAGATAAGGGAGGTGAGCCATTAGAATCTGCTACAGAACACTCAGCCTCAGGGGTCACCATGGAACCGATCTGTCCTTCCAGGAGCAGAGGCACAGGTTTCAGTTCCTTGCTGCCATGTGCTTCTCTAGGAAAAAACTGGGACCCGATACTGGAACCAAGATATGTGGAATACCAGAGATTCGATGTGGTGAGGGGTTATGACCCCCAACACTTTCAAAATTATTCCCTTTGCCTTTTTCTACTGGCAAATGTGATCGACAATGGTTCAGAGCTGGACTATGAGTCACAAGAATGATGTCTCGTTTGAGCTGAGTCTGGATCTCACCAAGGCCACCCAAACTAAGAGGAACAGACAGTGAAAATGTTTGACTATCAAGAGCCTGTGAATGGGATACTAGAGAAGTGGGCCACGCGAAGATGGCATTGGAGTACAGCAGGAACCGGTGGATAGACAGTGTCTGGGACCGGAGATCAAGCTGCTGAGCAAAAGGAGCCAGACTGAGAAGGACAAGTGTCAAACGGTTTCTCTCCTACGTGGAATCTAGATTACACACACACACACACACACACACACACACACACACACACACACACACTGAAAAGTGGAGTGGGTACCACTGAATATGCCAGTACATGAGATCTCGAATGACAGGTTGTTATTAAACCATCACTTTATACAAGAAATACAAAGTAATAAAACACATCTCACGATCTTTAAAGTGCCAGCATTGCGAACCCAGCCACGCCTGCCATCGTGACTGCCTGGCTTTGAGGGACTGTGCTCTTCTGAACTGTGAACCAGAATAAACTCCTCATTCCTTGAGTTGTTTTTTGGCCAGATAGTTGATCAAAGCTAAGGGAAGAGAAATTAACTCACCCATGGTGGTAATTCAAGTGCAAACCAGAATCTCTGGTTGAAATTTTATATATATAGTCTAGCTAGCTAGCTAGGTCTGGTGTAGGGCCCCAAGTTCCAGCTACTAAGAAGATTAAGGCTTAAAAATTTACACTGGGTGTGGTGGTACATGCCTTTAATCCCAGCTCTCTGGAGGCAGAGGCAGGGGAATCTCTTGTCAGTCCAAGATCAGCCTGATCTACATTGAGAGTTTCTCAGACCAGGCAGAGCTTCATAGCCTCAGTGTTTAAAAACAAATAAAAAAAAATTCATTGTGTGTATGTGTACTGCAGTGTGAGTTCGAGGTCATCCTGGGTAACCTAGCAAGAGCCTATCTCAAAATAAATGTTTTAAAGTTTTAGGGGAGAGGGGTCAGGGAGATGGTTTGGGTCTGCTGCAAAACCTGACAACTCAAGACTCAAGGTCAGGGGTTTGGGGATTTAGCTCAGTGGTAGAGCGCTTGCTAGCAAGTGCAAGGCCCTGGGTTCGGGTCCCCAGCTCGGGGTGGGAAAAAAAAAAAAAAGTCACCTGTCGTGCATGCTAAGCCCCATCACAGCCACACCCATGTCAACGTGGCTGAAACACCATTGTAATTCAGTATCAGAATGAGGATCTCACAGCACGCCTGCCTTTTTTTTTTTTTTTTTTTGGTTCTTTTTTTTTCTGGGGACCCAACCCAGGGCCTAATTGTGCTAGGCAACTGTTTCTAGATCTAAATCCCCTTTTCACATTATTCTCCCAGTCTGTGACTGTTTCTAGATCATTCTTTATTATTCGTTCGTGGCCTTGGCAACCTTAAAGAGTTGTTTGGGGCTATCTGACCATGGCTATATTGAGATGACATATTAAGAGTATCTCAGAGAAATGACATTCGCCCTTCAATAATTGCTCATTTTACACAGTGTTAGTTTTGTAACCCAGGCTAACTCTGAATTTAAAATCCTCATAAGGGCTGGGATTACAGATGTGAGCCACCACACCCTGCTAGGTAGGACTTTTAAACCATGCAGATACTTGATTTTTGTGCTGCTTTATGCCCAGCTTAACATCCACATGACATTCTTGTCAGTAGGTGACATTTACTACTGAGGCTGCTGATCTTTTTCTAGATTTTTCCACGGTGCACAAGACTCTATCCTGGGTTCTTATTTAAAAGACTCAAATGTGTTGTCATTTCTCTGTTACTCAAGTTCAAGACCATCTTGAGGACTGACTGAGTTCCAGACAGTCTCCTTCAGGAGAGTCTGTCTGCAAAATTCTTAATGGGGGGGTTGGGAGGCTCCAGAACTTAGAGATCTCTAAGTTCAAGACCAAGGCCCACAGTGAGTTCCCCAGTCAAGAAAAAAAAGAGAAAGAAAAAATTGTGTGTGTGTGTGTGTGTGTGTGTGTGTGTGTGTGTGGCGCGCGCGCGCCAGACACGATGGCACACACAGAAATAAATAATAAAATAAGCATTTAAAAAAAAAAAAAGCCTTCCAGACTGGGCATGGTAACACACACCCTTTTTGTTTGTTTTTCTTTTAAAAAAAAAAAGATTTATTTATTATATATAAGTACACTGTAGCTGTCTTCAGACACACCAGAAGAGTGCATCAGACCTCATTACAGATGGTTGTGAGCCACCATGTGGTTGCTGGGATTTGAACTCAGGACTTTTGGAAGAGAAATCAGTGCTCTTAACTGCTGAGCCATCTCTCCTGGCCATTCCAGTATTCAGGAGGGTATATGGCAACGCAGAGTATTATAGCAGAATGATGTATACTGGGTACCATGAAGGATGATATATACAGGGTTGAGTAGCAAGGTAGCATGGTGGAATGTATGCAGGCGTGCTCGCCGCATGGTGGAATGTATGCAGGCGTGCTCGCCTCATCGTGGGCAGTAAGCAGAAACAAAAAAATGTGTGTCTGCCCCCAAAGACCTCATTTCCTTCTTTCTAGGCCTCAAAACACATCATCCTTCTTTGTTGGGTGATCAGAGGTGACACCCTCAAATCTTACCCACAACCCACAAGATTCATTAAGGCACATTTAACAAGTATGACATGTATAAAAAGACTTCCTGAGCTAGTAAGTTTCTGTCCCGATTGGGAACTTGTGGTGCAGACTTGGTGGCACATGCATACAATCCCAGCAAGCAGGAGGCTGGAGTGGGAGGGCTAAGCTCCAGACTAGCCTATATCACCTTGCAAAACCAAATGAACAACAAAAGCAGAGTGCAGACTACAAATCAAGAGAACTGGGCACGGTGCTGCAGGCCTGTGATCCTGAAGGCATAAGGACACAGACACATTTGTCCTTGGGTACACAGGGGTTTGAGGTCAGCCTAGGCTAGAGACCCTGTCTCTACACTAAAGGAGGGGCTCCATCCGTAGAGTACTTGTTGTACAAGCCTGAGGACCAGAGTTTCAGATCCTCAGAACCACGAACACATTTGTGTTCCCAGTAACAGTGGGATGTGAAGTAGGGGCAGGTGGATACCTAGGACTCTCTGGCCAGATAGCCTAGTTTGCAGAGCAGTTCCAGGTTAATGAGACCCTGACTTACACAAAAAAGTGGAAAGCACCTGGGGGATGATACCCATGGTTGTCTTCTGACCTCCCCCAGCCCCCTCCCCTTCCCTCTGCTCCCCACCTCTCTCACTTGCACACAAATGCACACTAAACCAAAAGGAAAGCTTCAAGATTGAATGGCAGGAAACTAGGCTAAGGAAAGTGAAAGCAGTCCTCAGCCTCTGGCTCACAGAGCAAGGCGGAAGCCCCAGCTGCTGCTGAGATTAATGCAGGTACCGGTGTTTAGAGATGCCCGGACTCCCCTGTACCACCCACCGAGCACTTCCTCAGCAACGAAGGCCGTCTCAAGCGTCCACACAAACATCACAAGCTTCAGGGGAGCACACGACCAAGAAAACGAGCCCCCACAGCAAGTTAAGAAGATTTATTGACAGACTAGTCTTCCAGTCCAGAACCGGGCTGACGGAGGCTCAGGAAGTTGTCATGGTACAACCCGGTGTGGGATCCACTCTCTGCATGGGACCCCTGTTCCACACGGTGGCTGCTGGGGGGTGGGGGCGGGGAGATCCACTCCAGTGTGAACCCCTATACCCTGATGGTGATGGGGCTCTGAGGCTGGCCCAGGGCCCAGCTCTCAGAGGCCATGCAGACTGCCCCAGTGCAGGCTGAGCCCTCTCTCAGGTCAGGCACCAAGGACTTGACCTTGAGGTGGAGAGAGATGAAGCCAGATAACTTGAGACTGAGAAGACGAACAGGTGTGAGAAAAGAAGCAGCCACCTGTGAGCCAGCTATGTCCCCCAGACAAGTCCACGTGGCCCCTTTGGCCTGGACAGTATATAAAAAACAATTTGTTTCTAATAGTTAAAAAATCTAAGACTTCATAGAAAAGTCTGGGTTTGGGGCCTAAGGAAGAAAACTGTTGCAAATATCCGGTAACATTCCTTACATGGCACTTACAGGTCACTGGACTGTACCTCCGGGACTAGACATGCCATTCCAGACCCTGGCCTCCTGGCACTGGAGCACATGTGCTGTTGGGGTTTCAGTTTTGTTTCTTGTCAGGTATAAGGAATATCATCCCATTCTGTATGTGTCATACCAAAGGAAAAAAAGTGGGCCTCGCTCCTGGGAGTGACTGCTTTGGCTCCCTAGGTCCGCTTGGCCCTGGGCACCTGTGCTTTACTGAGGTTAATGGGGCATGCCCAACAATAACTCTCCCAGGGTTTCTGTCACACGCCATCCTGCCCTTTCAGGATCTGTCAGCCCCAGTGTTGGCTAGGCAAGTTGCCAAGGGAATGTAGTTAATCATGGAAGTTAATAGGGGGGCAGACCTAAGACTGGCTACCTAGACCTCTTTGCTGGAGGAGAGGTTTAGGGTGGAATGAGAGATTAATACTGTCATCTTGGTTTTAAGTTGGTGACTAAAACGAAGAGGTGGGGTGAGCATAGCTTCAGGAGGCCCATGTTGGGCCAGCTTGAACTTAAGATTCCATAACATGTTGGTTCCCATTCCTTGACTGTTTGGGACATGAGAGAAACTCTTAGAAAGTTGGTAGGGGTGCGAAGGAGCATGGCGTACAGCCCAACAGATGTCGAGACCCGCCTGGTCCATCCTCCCTCAGGTCAGGTTGTCGTGATTTGCAGAAAGGGTAGAGAACCATAGAACGGAGTTAGAGGCAGGCAGGTCTGGGCCCCGGAACACAGAAGAAGAGGCATGCCTTCCTGGTGCCCTTTCATTCTATGGTGGCTGCTGCCTGGTTATTTGCCCTTGAGAGAGGCGGCAATCTTGATGCAGGCCAGGCGCTTTCCACCACTGCTCAAGATGCTCTGGATGCGGTAGTTGCCCGTGCTCAGCCAGCTCGGAAGCTCCAGATCAGGCACTGTGAAGTTGCTCGAAGGCAGTGAGTAGGTGCCCTGAGGGGAAGAAGTGAAGCCAGGTCAGGGTGGCCTATGGCTGACAGTCTACAGCTGCGATCTGCCCTACTCCCGTTTCACACATGGATAAACCAAGGCTCCTAGCTCCCAAGATAGAGGTTCTTGCATACCCAAGGAAGCAATATGCAGAACGAAACAGCCACACCCACTTCCCCCTATCACAGAGGAGTAACACAAGTGCCTCAACAGCCCAAGTACTCACTTCCTTGAAGGGACAATGGCAGGGCAGCCCGTAGGTGTGCAGCGGCTCTGGGCAGGTCTCTCCAGGGGGGATGTATTGGTCTATCAGGTCACAGACGTTCTCGTAGGTACAGCTTCCTAGCTGTTCTACGCAAGGGATCTTGACCCAGAAGCCAGCCACTTCCTTCTCCACGGTGAGCTCCACCTGTCACAGGATTAATCAAGGTGACAGTGTGAACTCCAGGGCACACAGTCCTGCTCCTGCCTCTTGAAGTTTCATCTCATAACCAGCTGCAATAAGGCTTGTAGATGATCTCAAAGTAATCCCCCCATACATTTCCACTGGTTTGATTCTACATACGTAGACCAGGCTGGCATTGAACACAGCGATCCCCTCTGTCTCTTGCTCTAGGGTACTATGAGGAGAACAGAAGGTTTAGCTGTGGGGATGTTCTGGCTGAATCTCACTATTCAACCTTTCCTGAGCATGTGGTGGGTACCAATTATCAAATGTAATGTCCCTTCTCTCTGATCTACATACCATCTTCCAGCTGTCACTGTCGAAAGATAGGAACCAACACCTTGAGATCACACTAGCTGGATGGCTGTGGTACATGTCCTAGGCGGGCTTCTAAGCCCAGTCTTAGCTATAGAGCCTTTCTGCTGGTTGTTCCTGACGTGTATTTTCTGTTGTACCGCCGATGATAAAGTTATAAATGGAAATGTAGCTAGGTCCAGCGATGAACATCTGAAATCATGGTAGCCTGGAGGAAAAGGCAGGGAACTGCAGGTTCAAGGTCAGCCTGGTCTACATAGCTAGACTCTGCAACAACAAACCAATGGAAATGGATGGGGAGATTCCTGAGACTTATTGCAGTTGGTTACAAAAAGGAATGGCCTCTCCAGACCCAGCTGGATGAGAACTCAAGAGTGTGCTTCCCACTGCCCCACTCCTGTTCTAATGACTGCCTCCCTGACTGAGGAGAAGCAGCCAAGACTCCCAAGCAAGAAGCATGATTGCACGTGGCACGTGCAGAAGACTATACCAGTTACCATGCATGCCAGCTGTCCCTCAGAGCCATGTCTGTGTCCACCAGAACCAGGAAGGGAAAAACAGTGGTCAGTGTGAAGTCAGCACTCCATAGTGATTCCTGTGGCTGTTACAGGAGTGTGTGCATGTGCATGCATGCGTGTGTCCATCATCCACTTGGTTTTTTGGAGTAGGGTCTCCCGCTGACTCAGCAGGCTGGTTTGCTAGGGATCCCATCTCTACTTGCTCAGGCCTAGGGTTACAAGTATGCATGATGCCTGGCTTTCTACAGAGGCTCTGGGGTTGACTATAGGTCTGCATGGTTGCACAGGAAGCACATTATCGACTGTGCCATCTCCCCGGCCTGGAAGCCACAGTTCTCAGATCCCGTTTTGCTCAGACATCCCAGCAACCTCTGCGTCTTAGCCTTATTCAATCTGGGGTTTCACCTTTGTGTTGTTTGGATCTTGGTGTGTCTGAGACAGGTTTTTATGTGGCCCAGGCTGGTCTTAAACTCGCCGTGCAGCAGAGAGTGGCCATGACCTGCCTCTACTTCCCAGATGCTGAGATTAATTACAGATGTGGGCCATCAGCCTGGCTGGTGTTCTGCGTCTGAGAGAGAAATCTAGGGATGGTTGCTTATTCCTTCAGACTCCGCTAGACCCAGACTGCTGCCTGAACCTTCAAATGTCCTAGTACAAAAGTACGGGCTGTCTTCTTCGAGGCCGAGAAATGGTGCCGGGAACAGCCTGAACCCTGTGTGGAGTTGGAGCCGCTAGCCTCGGTGGCCTGCTCTGCTAACATGAATCCATCCTGATTGCACCATGACCTTCCCTCCTGCCAGCCTCCTCTGCTGGAAGTCTTTTCCTCCTCAGACCAGGAACAGTCAGAGGGTCTGACCTGGAGGGTTAGTTCTGCCCCTAAGGGAGTCAACTGCCTTCAGCCTCTGCTTCCTCAGCCAAGAGTGTGGTTTACACAGTACTTCCGCCTTAAAGTCCCACTGAGGAAGATAACATCTGGTCAGCACTTGAGAGCCTCAGGATACAAAACCTACTAGCTGCTTTACGTCCCTCTTCCTCTCACTTAGCCCAGGCCCCCAAGAGGAACTCTGAACCAATCACCATCTAAACAGCAGGAACCGACTGGCAGTACGAATGTCTATGGAGCTTCCCCCATGACTGCCCCTCCCCAGCTCAGGACCAGCAGAGCATTGGAAGCTCAGGGCAAAAGTCACTGGCTAGTCCCTAGGCGGCAGCTACAAACTGCCATTAGGGGATTACAGACAATGTCTCCTGTCCATCCCAAACCCTACCAGGAGGCTCAGAAAACATGACATCGTGTATCCTCAGCAACTGCGTTTGTACACCCAACACAACTAGACCAACTCTTAAAGCACACAGACATGCACTGTAATACTTTATCTAGGCCTGCACTTTGTTTTCTGACACCAAGCAGCTATAGACCTGTTCTACAGGCCCCCTTCATAGAGTGTATCCTGCACAGATGTCCCCGCCCTCCTTTTTTGCTTCTGTTTGTTTGTTGGTTGGTTTGTTTGTGACATGGTCTTATTTTGTAGCTCTGGCTGTCTTGGAACTCACTCTATAGACCAGGTCATCCTCAAACTCACAGCGACTCACTTGCCTGCCTCCCTAGGGCTGGGATTAAAAGCCTGCCCCCATCACTCCCAGCTCTAAATCAGAGAAACAGAGGCACTTGCTAAAGCCCTAGGCAACCCCTTTCTAACAGGGGCCGCTGCTCTTCCACATGGCCAGAGCTGTGTCTACATCTCACAGAGATAGCCACTAGGGTCTAACACCTAAAAATCAGCGAGTCAGTGGCACACACCTTTAAACACAGCACTCAGAAGGCAGAGGCAGGCGCTCTGAGTTTGAAGCCAACCTGGTCTATAGAGGACAGCCCAGGCTACACAGAGAAATCCTGTCTCAAACTAACAAAACAAAACAAAAAAAGCAGGGTTAAAAATCAATCAGGGCTGCGGAGATGGCTCAGTTGGTAAAGGGTCTGTCAGGCAAACAGGAGGACCTAAGTTAGATGCCAGGATCCCAGAAATCTAGGTGCAGCGGTGCAGGCTCAGCACTGGAGAGGCCGAGTCGGGCAGACCCTAGAGTTCACTGGCCAGATATCTAGCCAAATAGATGAGCTCCAGGCACAGTGAGACCCTATCTAAGGTGGAGAGATTTAGGGGTACACCTAACATTGACATCTGTCCGCCACATATATATGCACATACACATGCTCAGGCATATATACATACACATATGTGCACACACCCATACACTCCAGATTCAACAATGAGAGCAGAGAATGGCATTCATGCAACATTGGCAGACTCAGTTCAGTAGCCAGTCTCCCTTTCCAATCTGGACAAACTCTGCCCTTGTATCCATGGGGCTTGGCCTCCTCCTACTGGGTAATAACTGAAGAAAATGTAGTAGCCCAGCAAGCAGAAGCCATGGCAGAGGTGGAGAGGCACTCAGATCTCTCTAGGTCTTCTAGCTCAATCACTGACAGTGATTGACAAGTCAACAAATCCCAGCATACACTGAGCACATACTGAGTGCTAGGCACTCAGCAAAGCACTATCCAAATTACTGACTAACTCAGTACTTGCTCAAGAGATGGCCTAAGAGCAGGAACTGTGATTGAGCCCAACAGTACAGGGTGGTCTCCAACTGCCTGTGAGACCGAGCAGCCCTTGGACTCCTGGATTTCCTGTACTTCCTCCCAAGTGCTATAGTTTACAAGCATGCACCAACCAGGCTTGGCTCCCAAAAACCTTCTAAATGATCACAGTTTGTTCCAGAATAGATCTGGAGCAGAAAGAGACGGTAGGGAGTATAAGAATATCTTTAAAAGGTGGTTGACTCTAATTAGACAGTAAAGAACTATAATAAACAGTGCCATAAGAAGCCTTTACAATAAAATATGAAACCATATAGAAATGCATGCAAACCTGGGCGATGGGTGGGAATAAGCTAGCATTCCCAAATAGATACAAAAAGCCAGTGCACTGTGAAAGGATCACTCCCATTCATGAGGGATGATATTAAAGACTGGCCAAGACTCAGACTCTTAGTGTCAAAAAACAAAAAAAGTATGGGAAAGAAAACAGCAGCTGTCAGGTTAGGTGCAAACCTGCCTGTTTGGAGACATTTGGGCAATGACTTAAAAGAGCTTTTAAGGCATGCATCTGAGCCAGCAGGCTGCCTCAGCAGGCCAAGGTGCTTGCCACATAAGCCTGGCAACCTGAGTTCCTGCCCCAGAACCCAACAAAAAGGTGGAAGGAGAGAACCAACCTGTGCGTGTTTCCCGTGTCGTGTGGGCCTCGCCCCACGTATCATATGCAGGCACAAGAGTAATAAATAAAAACATTTAATGTGAAGGTACATAATCAGGAGAGTATGAGTAGATCATTACTATAAGGACAAATTCTAGCCACTGTGGTGTCTCCCAAGCCGATCACGTAGTCTCATTAGAACAATGAGTGAAGATTCTGGGAGGTATCTGTAACAGCCAACAACAACTAGCTCTTGAGGACTTAGACTAGGAGAAGACATCTCATAGAAGCAAGGTCTGGTGGCACATGCCTGTAATCCCAGTCCTCAGGAGGTGATGGCAGAAGGATCAGAAGTTCAAGGTTATCCTTAGGTACTTATATTAAAGTGGTGGGGCAGACTGAACTACATAAGGCCTTGGCTCAAAAGAACGGAAACAAGGTTGGGGATATGGCTTTGGCAGAGTGCTCACCTAATACGCATGAGAAGCCCTGGGGTCCATTCCAGATGTGTAGTATACCTGTGATCTGCGCACTCCAGAGGTGGAGGCAAGAGAGCTACGAGCTCACAGCAAGTTCAAGGCCAGCTAAGGCTATATAAAGCCCTCCCTCCAAACACACACACGAAGCACTCCTTGTTTTCATATGTATTTTTAAAAAACAAATACATGCAGTATGGATAAAGGAAATAGCATTCGTTATTCGGCTGTGAGAAAGTCCATGTTGTGGTGGCTCATGCCCACAATCAAACCGAGACAGGCAGGCCTCCCAAGAGTTCAAGGCCAGCCTGGGCTACAGAGTGAGACCTTGTCTCAAAATAAAATAGCCTTGTGTCCCTGGCTACTGGCTGTGCAACAAAATAACACAGAGAAGTCCACTGTAAACAGTGGGCCACTGTATCCAAGTGCAAGTATGGATGAATCCCAGCTGACACCTGGGTTTCCCTTCCATGCCCTTACCCTGGGACTCTATGAACCTGGGTAAGTCTGTGAAGTCCGACATCCTTCATGACCTGTGAGCATGCACTTCTCACAGTGCTTGATGGCTGCCCATTCCCACTCCCTCTCCCATCTAGCCTGGGGCTCACCTTCTGAGGAGAAGTGAGGGGAATGCTGGTCTTGCCCTCAGCACTGACGATCACATCTCCAGGAACGACAATGGGGTCAGGTTGGAGCGTGAGGCTTTTGATCACTGCAGGGTCCTTTCCTTCATCACAGTTATCCCAGGAGAAGCCACCAAGTTGGGAAGGCTAGGGACAACCAGACAACAAGGAGAGAAGTGGAGGAAAAGAAATGTTTCAGCATTCAAGAGTTGGAGGCCCACTCATTCCTCTGAGCACCATGGTAACAGTTACATTTGTCTGACCCATTCTTCAGGCAGGTAGCCAAAGTGTGAGTGAGGCCAAGGCCTGTTATATCAGCTCTTGAACTTCAAATAAGGGGGTTGGGATATAGCTCAGTTGGTAGAATGTCTACCTGGCATATTGGAAATCTTAAGCTCTATCTTCAACATGACACAAACCCAGTGTGGTGGCAAGGGTAACACTTGGGAGGTGGAGGCAGGAATGGTCATCTTTAATGACATAGCCCATGTCAGGCCAGTCTGGATACACAAGACCCTGTTCTGGGGCAGGGGAGG
The DNA here is from genome assembly GCF_011064425.1 of Rattus rattus. Classification (NCBI taxonomy): domain Eukaryota; kingdom Metazoa; phylum Chordata; class Mammalia; order Rodentia; family Muridae; genus Rattus; species Rattus rattus. Next base: position 37,529,955 of record NC_046162.1, on the reverse strand, counting down.
AGAGACATATGTAACTGGCTGTGGGGATACAAGCCCAACATGTAAACACTCAGGGTAAGGCAAGATGTGGTCATTCTAGATCGGCCTAGGCTACAAGGAAAGGGAGGAAAGAAGGAAGGAAGGAAAGAATGAAAAGGGAGGGAAGAAAAGATGGAGGAAGGGAGAGAGGGAGGGAAAGAGGACTCACCCCTAGCTAAGGAAGTATTGGCAGTTGGTGGCTACAGAGAAGAGGAGTCATTATTCCTTGGTGAGGGGGAGGGGGGTGATACTCATAGCCATACACATATAAGCAGCACTAATTGGACAGTGGATTATTAAAAAAGAAGATAAAAATGGTGATGGACTGAAAAGGAATGTAGGACTGGATACAATATAGATACATTGTATACAAGTCAATGAATAAAGAAAATACTCTTTTTAATAACGGTATTAATTTCATTTAGCTTTGAGGGTACCTTCTCTGAACTCTGGCCCTGCCACCCATTTCTCTCCAGCTAGCTTTGGGAGCCCAGCACAGGACAAGCCCCTGAAAGAGTCACCCTTGTATTCCACGCACAAGCTTGATCATGCCCCACCCCATGTCCAATCCGAGGTCAGCAACAATGGGCAATGAGGAGAAAGAATGCAAGGAGAAACAACAGTAAGCCAAACCTCACCATCCAGGGAACAGGACCCACAGGACAAGGTCTACAGGAGGTCCCTAAGTGATGAGCAATCCCCATGAATGACTTTCTCACCTTACAAGCACATTCTTACTCCCTTGTCGTGAACCACACCATATCCACAATCTGAGTCACCCACCACTCCTCTGCAGAGGAACTTCTCAAATCTTCCTCCACGTGACCTAGGTTCAACTCATGTGATCACCAGCCCCCAGGACCTTAGGATCTGGAATTCATTCTACACCTGTCTGTCTGTCTGTCTCTTCTCTCTCTCTCTCTCATAACATACTCACATGCACCAAAGACCCCCCTATAAGGACCATTATCCACACACAGCCTTAGAAAATCTGCTAACCCTGTACCTCCAGCCTGGCCTCCATCTTAACCCATTCATAGCCACCTGGACCCAGAGAAAACACCTGATCCATGCTCAACCACAGCTTCTCTCTGCCAAGCTTTGGAATTATGACACAAGGAGTTGTGTGACCCTATGACCAGAGGTGTTGTGTGTGACTCTTATGACACAAGGCTTGGCACTGTCTTGGGCCAAAAGTTTTAAGGTGAGTTCTAAGCATGTACACTTGTGACTCAGCTCCAAGTTCAAATTGAAGGGACAAAACTAAGTTCTTCTGTCCTATGGAGAAGGGACACAGAGTCAGTCACCCGCATGATCACTAGAGGAGCCAGGTGGGCATGGTGACATACACCAACAATCCCAGCACTAGGGAGGCTGAGGCAGGAGGACCAAGCTTGAAGCCAGTCTGGGCTACATAGTGAGACCCTGTCTTCAAAAAAGAACAAAAAACAATGTAAGACCAGCACTGACCAACGCGAGGCACATGTCTGTAATCCCAGCACTTGAGAGGCAGAGACAAAAGGTGGCTTCGAAGGTCATAAAGTCATCCTCAAACACACGAGTTCACAACCAGCCTGTGATGGGGGGGAAAAAGCATCACAGGGGCCTGGGACAGGTATGGCTTTGGAGTGCCAGTCAGGAAATCTAGGTTCCAGTCCAACAGACCTGGGTTGAATCACAGCCTGGCATGCCTATGGCATTGGAGTCCTGATTTCTGATTTCCACATCTTTTAAACAGAGTCATTTTTTTCTCTTCCTCCCAGAACTGTTGCAAGCTGAGAACACATTCGTAACAGCTCATGACACTGTGTTAGACACCAAGCGTGAGCTGGCTCACTAAAAGACAGCCATGTGCCTCCTTAGCCTCTGCTTCCTGCCACCAACTCCGTGATCTCCGTGAGATCGCTGTAAGCCTGTTAAACAGCCATCTTCAAGCTTCTTGGCATGGGCTTCTGATCCCAGGAATGAAAGGCCACACCGTGACTAAGAAAGGCAGGGTCAGGGTAGGTACCAGCAGGCATTTTGCTCAAACTTCATTCCACAAGTATTTGTGGAGCAACAATTTCAGGCCCTGGACTGAGGGCTATGTAAACAATAGGAAGCAGTCCTGCTCGGCCTTGTGGATCTTTATAGTCTGATGTAAATAACCCAGGCTGGCAGTGTAACTCAGTGGCAGGGAGCTCTCTTAATATGCCTAAGGCCATAGATTCGAACCCAAGTACCAGGAGGTAGAAAAATAGAAACAAAGGAAGGGAGGAAGAGAGGGAAGGCAGGAAGGAAGGAGGACGTACCAACCACTGTAATTTGAGTGCCAGAAGGTGATGTGGAGAGTAACTCAGGTCTTACTTAGGGTGGTTAAAAGGTGACACTTAAAACATTCTTTCAGGATGAGAAGTCAGTCAATATACACAGGGCACAAGCAAAAGCCCCGAGGTAGAAGCTCAGCTGGTTCCAGCAGTACAGAAAGGCCAACAGGCTAGACTGAGTGAGGGGCCTTGCTGAGGCTGGAAGGATAGGAGTCTCATTTATCATAAGCCCTCATAGGTCAAAGAAAGCAAAGTGGCCGTGGTGCAATAGAACACCTTCGAAAGAAAATACCGAGCTTGGAGAAGGATGGCCTGGGGGAGGAGAGGCTGGTCATAAGCTAAGTGAAGGAATGGCTTTCTATGCAGTAACCTGGGCTGACAGGGTAGAAGGCTGCTTTTCCCAACTCAGCAGCCTGATTCACACTGAGGACTACTTTGGGCTTAGGGGAAGATTCTAGGGTGTCCTTTTTTAGAATCTCCCACCCTCTCCGATCACCTCTTCCCCCAACCCTAGAAGACTTCTCACAAGGGGGTCCCCCCACTAAGCAGGGCCTAGGCAGCTTCGCCTGTGCGGCATCCCAGCAGCTGAGTCCAGGCTCATGGGGAAAGGGAGGACAGAGATCAGCAGTGTGTACCTGGAACCTGGTAGATGCTATCCCCAGCCTAGAAGTGGTTACACGGATAGAAGACAGGGACAGGTCAGAGGCTGTCCCTCTATCACATACCAACCACTACTACTCTCGCTAACAGATGCTAGTTAACCGCTGGTCTCTGGCATGTTAACCCCTGGAGGCTCAACTTCCTCATTTATTAAATGGGCAATGGCAGGGGTAAGAAGTCTGTACTCAGAAAGCGACAGGACTCAGCCCCTGAAGGCAGCCAAGCTCATTTAAATTTTCTGCCCCAGGCCTCAGTAGAGTGAGAAGATGTGACACGGATGACAATATGGAATCCCAGAGCAGGAGCTGGAACAGAGAGGGGGCATTCATGGGAAATCATGAGACCCAAATAAAGCCTAATTTAGTTCACAGTAACCGACCTACACTGGCTTCTTGGTTTTAACAAGTACACGGATAAAATGGGATGCTAACAAAAGCACTTAGGTAAATACACAGAACTCTATACTATCCACATAAATTATTCCAAAATTGGGGGACAGAGGCAGGAAGCTCAGTAGTTCAAAATCATCATTAACTACTTTATTTTGTTTTGTTTTTTTTTCCGGAGCTGGGGACCGAACCCAGGGCCTTGCGCTTCCTAGGCAAGCGCTCTACCACTGAGCTAAATCCCCAACCCCCCATTAACTACTTTAAAGAGGAAAAGTACAAAGCTCGACCTACAGCACACAGTAGGTAGATGATAAATGACACCCACTATGCAACATAGAGTCTAGTAAGTGGCCAGCACAAAACCAGCCATATCTGAGTCGCTACAGCACAGGGTCATAGGACCAGACAATGATAAAAGAAGACCCCAGGGTTCCGAAGGCTCGGTCAATCACTGGTCACTGCAGACTCAAGTTCTGTACCCATAAGCCTCTAGAGAACATGGTGATGACAGTCAGCGGGGTTCAAAAGTATGGCTGAGTGATCTTGAGTAAAGTCCCTCATGAGCAAAGGAGGTTGGTGCCTGCAATGCCCGAGTCCCTCCAAATTGCCTAACTGAGCACCGAAAGTTGGAATGGAACCCACAAGCAAAGCATATATGAGAAACGGGGATATCTGCAAGGCCTACTGCCTCTAACAGGGCTCCACCTCACAAGGCGAGCTGCGGAGCCAAGACTATCAGTCCCACACTAGGAGACATCAAGAGACAAGTTGACTAGTCTCTGGGACAGTGAGGTCAAAAGTTCCTTCCTCCCACAAGTAACATCACCCTGCATCTGACCGAACAAGGCCAAGGCCATACTGGCCCTAACTGCACTATTCTTTTGGCATTCTGCAAACACCGGGTTCGTGAAAGCCCTCACCCTATGCTGACATCACACATTTTATACACCAAGGCTAAGATCGTCCATAACACCTTCCCCCTTTATCCAGCCGGCTGGCAGGAGGGATCTGGAGGACCTGCACTTTGGGCCACCACAAAAAGCAATGGAACTGGGCTTTTCCCTCAGAATGACCGAACTTCCCTTTCCCGGGGGTCTGTAGCGCGGAAAATGAGAGACAGGGAAGTGAAAGACTGGCAGGAGATGGAGGGTCTCAAAGGCTCACAACTAGGTGCAGTGGGATCACACGGCTGGCCCTCTGTCACCTGGTAGCCAAGTTTGAACCCCCTGGCCTGATTCAACCCTCTCACAGCAGAAAGAGCTCAGAGCTAAGCAGAAAACAGTGAAAGAGGAGGGCGGGGAGTGCAACGAGTTACACGCTGAGATCCTGGGTCTGGGGCAGGAGCGTTCGCATCGCTGCCCTGCACCGGGAAAGGATGGGACAGGACACTTCGGAGGACAGGAGCCCCTCTAGGACAATCTGGACCCATCAGCCGCTGAAGGCCTGCTCCAGGATCAGGGGCACTCACGCGCTTCGAGATGAGGCGCGAAGGGGCGACAGGGCCTGCGAACAGCGAGCCCAGCACGAGCAGCAAGCCCAGCAGGAGCAGCAGCGGTACACGACGCATGGCGACGGTCCTCGAGGTCGGTCTAGGCACGGCGACTCTCCAGTGCCTTTAAAGCCAGCAGGTCCCTATTGCAATGCCAGGCTGCGCTCAGCGCTCCGCCCCGCGGGGCAGAGATTGCAGGCCCTAGGCGGGATTTCTCCGGTCACGCCCCAAGTACCGCCCACTTCGGCCCCACCCTCAACGGCCTACTGCGGGGGCAGAGCCAGGGGAGGAAGGGGCGGAGCTAAGTGCTGAGAAAAAAGGCTCTGCGAAAGAGGCGGAGCCGATTGAGGGCCGAGCGAAGGGGCGAGTCTAAGGGGGCGGGAAGGGCTGAGCGCGAGGGGCGGGGCTACGTGAGGGGTGGGACTAAAGGTGGGAGGGGCAGGGCGGAGTGCCAGGGCGGAGGAGAATGCAGACGCAGGGCTCAGCGCGCGCCTGGGCGAGGGGGCTGTTGGGGGAGAGGGGGGAAGATAGGCAGAACTTGCTGGGCGTGGAGGGGCGAGGCGGAGCGAAGCTCTGGGGTGTGTCTAGGGAGGTTCAGTTGTTTTCCCTTTTAGGTTCTTCACTATACAGTCAAAGCTCCCTGCCAGTTTCCTGCTTCTGTCCTCTCACATTGTAACTTCTGGCGTCTGGTTGTTGGCATTTAACAGTATCTAAAACGCTGCCAGGCCCCCTGAGGCTTTTAGTCCTAAGGAAGCACCTGCGCCTGAGGATGATGGAGGTGGTGGCGCTTATCGCCAGCCGCAGTCTTTCTGTTTAGACACCAAAGTTCACTTTCCAAGGTACAAACAAAATACCAGGAATGTCGACAGAAAGAGCATATACACTATCAGCGTGGCAGCCCGAGGAGTTCGAGACCTCCACTCAGGCCAAACTGGGCTTCGTCGCTGAAAAAGAATTTTAGGACGTATGGAGAAGCATAGTTGGTGATTTTAAAACACACTGGAAAGTAGATTTGTGGCCTTCTCAAAGACTCAATTTCTCTAGTTCTCATTCTGTCTACAAGATTTTGGAAGCCCATTGCTTCACGGGTTTCTGAGAACCCCATCTCTGTTTCTTTATTCGATCACTAAAGTTATGGATTGGCTCCAAAGGTGCTTTGGACAGTGTTTCAAGCTGGTTAGCTAAAACTAGAAACCACTGAACTTAGACAGGAGCCTGAGTGCATGTGCTTCTTGGTAAATGGAATTTCTAGTAAGAGTGCTAGAAAACTATAAACTGGGAATGTAGGAAGCCTTAAGTAATATTTAATTGTGCTGGGATTCTTTTTTTTTTTTTTTTTTTTTTTTTTTTTTGGTTTTTTTTTCGAGCTGGGGACCGAACCCAGGGCCTTGCACTTCCTAGGCAAGCGGCTCTACCACTGAGCTAAATCCCCAACCCCTGTTCTGGGATTCTTGCTTTTCTGCTCCAACTAGATTCCAGCTGAAGGGGCTCCTTTTTCTTTATCTCCCTTGAATTTTTCATCTTCCTTCTGTAAGAAATAAATGTGGGGCTAGAGAGATGGCTCAGCAGATAGGAGCATTGATTGCTCTTCCAGAGGTCCTGAGTTCAAGTCCCAGCAACCACATAGTGGCTTCACAAGCATCTGTAATGAGTCTGATGTTCTCTTCTGGTGTGTCTGAAGACAGCTACAGTGTACTCACATACATAAAATAAATTTTAAAATCTTTTTTTAAAAAAAAGAAAAGAAAAAATAAATAAATCACTATGGTGTGTCTTGAGTCAGGGCTACACTTAGAACCTGTCAGAGTTACAGATTAGGCAGGAGGTTCAAGGAACCTCTCTCCCCTTTGCAAGTGGCTGTCACCTGTTGAAAACTGTAACCATTGGAGGGTTGTAGGCAGTCCTCTGAGCTACATGGAGCAGTCTCAAGCCCCAAGATGGTCCTTAGATAAAGCTGTGTCCTAAACCAATAGGATAAACAATGGGGAGGTGTTGTGCTAAAAGAACAAATTATGAGGGAGAAAGGGAAGGAACTTCTCAGCATCAGGACTTTAAAACCACTGTCTTAACCAGTTCAACAACCCAGCTATTTTTGCTTTTTCTCTATGTCCCTTTCTGTAGAATTTTTTTCTTTTTTTTTTTTTTTTTAAGATTTATTACTTTATGAATGCGAGTATACTGTCTTCAGACACACCAGAAGAGGGCATCAGATCCCATTACAGATGGTTGTGAGCCACTATGTGGTTGCTGGGATTTGAACTCAGGACCTCTGGAAGAGCAGTCAGTGCTCTTAACCACTGAGCCATCTCTCCAGCCCCCTGTAGAATTTTTTTAATTGATTCATTTTCATGACTCTCTTGAATTTGTTATAGAGCAAGGGTCTTGTTTCTCCTTTTCCTTGCCTCAAAAATATTCCTCAAATTACCAGAAGATGTGGAACTATAACTTTTAGTTACTAATGAATAGCCAGCACCTGACAAAACCGTCAATTTTTTTTTTTTTTTTGGTTCTTTTTTTTTTCGGAGCTGGGGATTTGCGCTTCCTAGGTAAGCGCTCTACCACTGAGCTAAATCCCCAGCCCCAAAAAACCGTCAATTTTTAATGTGTCTTTTAAGCTACATTTTGTTTTACTCATTTTTGTGTGCTTGTGTAGTTTCCCCCCTTGTTGATATTAAAATACATCTCATATAGTTAAGAACATGACATTGGTTCGTCTCTATTAACTAGACTGCATATTTTACCCAGTGGTTCTATCATACTAAACTTTCTCCTTTATCACACACAAAATGCAAGTCGAGGACCAGAAAGGAAAATCTCTTTCCCAAGGTCATATAGCAAAGTGAAAAGAGAGGTCATTCCTACTGTGATCCCACAGGTCGTAGGGGGTGGGCTTACCCTTAGATAGGTAGGACTACTTCAGTACTGACTCTGGACTGTTGCAAGATATTTGATCACACTGAGAACCCCAAGATTGTGTTATTTACTGGAAACACCTGTAATCCAGGCTCAACCTTTGAATATGGTAAACAGCAGTAAATAAAATCAGCTATAGGTCAATAGGCCAAAACCATAGAGAGTAAGGGGGAGTCAGGAAGACGGATAGAGAGGCACAGGAAGTAGAAGGGAGGGACTTTCAGTTTGAAGGTTTTTTGAGACAGCATGAGAGAGGGGACTGCTTCCGGGACATCAGCTGAGGAGGAGCGTCAACTGGATGCTTTCTCTGCCTCTCTGAACCAGCAGGCTATCCCCCCCAGCATCTGGCTCCCGAGTCTTCATTGGTAAAAACTGAACAATTGAGGTTTTGTTTAAAAGAGAGAAAAAGACACTGGGTATGCTGGAGTATTATTCATTCATCTACACAGTTGCCAAATCTTCACATCCCCAACACTCACTTCCTCCTGACTCCTAACCCTGCTCTTCTCTGCCTGACAACCCTCCAGCATCGCACAGGCAGGTGAAGGGACACGTTCCATCAGGTTCGTATAGCTGTTACCTTCCCTCGTGGATGGCTTTGAAGGAAATCCTAGAATCCCACAGACACAGTGGCTGGCAATCAAGCCATAACCACGATGAAAGGAGAGATGGGACAGGCTCGTTCAGCAGCCTTGTATTCTGGCCCTGCCGCCTACTGCCGTAGTAGTCAGAGGCCTTCTTACCTCTCTGACTTCAACGTTCTATTTGCAAAATGAGGATTTAGGAGTCATAAGGACGGAGACTTGGAGTGTTTGCTTAGTGTGCGCCAGGCCCTGAGCTCCATCTTAGCCCCACATACACTGGGCATGGTGGTGCCTGCCTGTGATTCCAGCACTTGTGAGGTAGAAGCAGGAAGATCAGAAGTTCAAGGTCAACCTCGGCTCCCTGTGGGGTTCTGTTTGGAGTTCATGAGACCTTGATACAGCTAACCACATCAGCAGGTAAATAAATACAACCATGAGGAAGACGATTCCGTAATAAGCTCTCTCTATTCACGGACAGATTAGACAGCTGGACAAAATGAAGTCCCTGTCCACACCCCTACAAGGTACATCCGGTCCTCGTCAAGTCTGGAGTCTCAGTGAAAAGCAGTAGCAACTAAAGAAATCAACAGATGATACCAAGCAAGATTCCCCAAAGACAAAAACTCCCACTAAAGCAATACAAAGTGGGGTGCTTGCCTTCCTGAGTCAGAAGGGGAGGATCCCAGCAGACTGACGTTGCCTTTTCTTACTTAGTTAAAATGGGAATCATTGAGAGAATAGCCCACCTGACCGTCGTGGCTCCAGCCAGGGCTGTACAATGACAATCTAAGAAGCTGTTCTCAGAACACCACTGCAGGCCAGCTCCAGGCATCTTCATCTCCAGAGCTGGAACTTCCTCATTAACATGCAGGAGAACTGGGAGACACAGCTCAATGGCAGGGCAGCTACCTAGGAGGCCTGAGAACCCAGGTCCAATCCTGAGCACCGCAAAACAAACACACATGAAAACATGGGGACGGGATTTAGGCAAGTGGTCATACACTTGCCGGACAGAAGCCCTAGGGTTGACCTAAAGCCCCACAGAAAAAGAAATACAAAAATGTATACACAGGGTGTGGTGGTGCGTGTCTCTAACAACCCCTCAAGAGCCTCCTGAAGCCATATTCCCACGTGTTTACTTGGTCTTGGGTTTTTTTGTTTTGGTCTGGTTTTTGGTCTTCTGAAATAGCGTCTCCCTAGTTGGCCTAGTTGCTGTGTAGAGCAGGCTGGTCTTGAATTTACAGAGATCTACCTGCCTCTGTCTCCCAAGTGCTGGGATCAAAGGTATGCAGCACCACGCCCAGCTTTTATTGTCACCCAATATTTCATCTTTAAAGATTAGACAACAGCTCTTATCTCTAAGTCATGTGTTGGTGTACTTTTATAATCCTAGCACTCCAGAGGCTGAGGCAGATTGCCAGGAATTTGAAGCCAACCTGGGCTACGTAGTGAGTTCCAGGCCTTAGACAATGGTTACTTCACTAAACCAGAGTTGTGTTCTCTGTAGTGACGGTGTTCCTGACATCTCTGACTTTAAGCAAAGTCCGGGGAATAAAGTGTCACTGCTGTCTGTGAGGTGACAGGTCTTTTATGTTCAGATTCCGTTTTAGAGAACATGACCTAAGTCTGAATTCAGGTAAACTAGCAGACTGGTACCTAGCGTTAGTTTCCAAGTTGCCCCCCAACAAAACCTGAGCCTAGCTCCCGTCTCTAGGCTAATCCCCAATAAGACCAGCGTTTCCAGGTTACACCCTCAACAAGACCAGTGTCTCCAGGTTATTCCCCCAACAAACCTGCACCCCCAGGTTACAAGCCCACCTTAACCCCTGCCGAATGACTACCAATGCAGAGGGGGAGGGGGACTTAAGTTTATGATATGACACCAGCCAATTATGTGAAAGGCCACAGTAGATTTCCAGTCAGAGGCTTGCACACTCACTCCCCACCTGCTGCTTACTATAAAGCCTTGCCCCGATAGACTTTCAGGACTCCATCACCAAAACCGTCCTGAGTGATGGCGGTGCACTGGGGGAACCCAAGCTAGCTTGAATAGAATAAAGACCCTGCTGTGAGTTGCATCAGATCATCTCTTGTCTGTGTTTTGGGGAATCACTAACATTTCCCTGGCACTACATATGTTTTCTTTTATATTTTATGGGTATGAGTGTTTTGCCTGTGCGTCTATGCATGTATCAAGTGCAGGTTCAGAAGACTTACAGATGCCTGGGGGCCACCATATAGGTGCTCCTTTGCAAGAACTGCCAATGCCCCTAACCACTGAGCCATCTCTCCAGACCACATTCTCTTTTATTGTTGTTGTTTTAGGGTTTTATCTTCTTTGGGGAACAATGTTGATTATAATTATCTTCCTACAACCATGAAAAATCCAAAGGATACCCTAACCCTAACCCTAACCCTATTTTCCCCACCTCTCTTTTATTTATTAGCAGGGGTCAGGGCTCTTGTGTGCACACGTGTAAGTCTGAGAACAACTTGTGAGAGTTACTTCTCCCCACCAGGTGGGCCTTGGGAACCAAACTCATGGTGTCAGGCTTGACAGCAAGCACTTCTAATCATCTTGCTTCCCCAACACTGTGTGTGAGTGTGTGTGTGTGTGTGTGTGTGTGTGTGTGTGTGTATGTGTGTGTGTTGGTATTTTTTTGAGATGGATCTCACTATGTAACTCTGGTTGTCCTGAAACTCACTAATGTAGATCAGGCTGGCCTCAAACTCACCCATATCCTCCTACTTCTGCCTCCAAAGTGCTGGGATTAAAGTCATGTGTCACCACCCAGTCACACTCTTAGGACAGGGTCTTCTAGGTATCCAAAAGTCAGTATGTAATTCAAGCTGAAACATGAAGCAATCCCCTGTCTCAACCTCCCAAGCACTGGGTTATAGGAGTTACCTAATCTTACCTAATCACTTTTTGGTTATTTTGTTTCCAGAGTTTCTATTGTGTGTGTGTGTGTGTGTGTGTGTGTGTGTGTGTGTGTGTGTGTGTGTGTGTGTGTGTGTGTGTGTGTCCTAGAAGGAAGTTGGAGTGTAGCTCAGTGGTAGAGCGCCTGCATGGCATGAGCAGATCCTGGAGTGTAGTGAGGACTACTAGGATTTATTTTAATGGAATATCTTGTAACTATCCAGTTTTAGAGAAAAAGAAACAGAGATAGGCTTGCCCAGGGCCACTCAGTAGCAGGGCCCAAAGTTCTGGTCTCCTCACCTCAGCCACATCTGGGGGCCACCACAAAGCAGATAGGAGTAGGAATCCCTTATCATCTCAAAAAATGACCTGACCCCTGAGAGCAACTGGAGGACTGACAGTGCCACTGGGAGCTGGATTGGGACTGGTTGAGTAGGCCAGACAGGGAGGGGAAAGAGCCGTGGAAGCAGTGTCCCTTGGTCTCCTCAGCCATGGTGGGAGGTGTCTGTACCATGGAACACATTCTGATTCACAAAGATTCCCATTTCATTAGGGCCTTCCTTGACACCGTCATACGTACTTCAGGCTATACTGGCATCACCTAGGGAGCCCCAGGCAATTCTTTTGCCCAAGCTGTACCCTGGGGTGGAGATGATAGATTGGCACCTTGACTAATTCCCCTGGAAATTCCAACGGCTTCCTAACCTGAAGATCCACTGTCTACAGAACTAAAGCATGTGCATAGCACCCATGATCTCATTAAAAACGCATCGAGCCATCAAACAATCTGAATGGAGACCAATAATTTGCATTAAAAAATAAAAATAAAAAAATAAACCTTCCTTGGGCTCAGCCCTGTGGGCAGTGGGTCACACCTATAATCCCTGTAATCCAAACACTTAGGTGGAAACTTGAAGATAGGATCCCAAGTTGAGAACATCCTTGACTACATTTTGAGATTAAGGCCAATCTGGACTATGTGACAGCTTATCTTAAAAAGCCAACAAAATGTCATATAGAGAGAGCCCTCCACCCCCAGGAGCCAGTACTAAATACCAGTTTCAGCTGTGTTTGGACTCAGGAGATAACACCCCAAGGTATGGCACTTGGAAATGCTGGGCACTTTGAACTGAAGGGCGCTGGATCTGCCTTGATGCTCTCCTGCCCTTCTTCTGCTCAGCATCTTGTCCAAAAAGATGGAGCGTAAGAATAACCTTTTACCCAAGGCACTCCCTAGAACTAGAGCCTATCTCCCCCAAAGCTACCCATAAAACCTAGAAATGCAACTGTCTCTTTCTCCTGCCTTCCTGGGGAACAGATCAGAGAACACACAGTTCTACCACTTACCTTATTTGAGGATCAAAAGATCCTCATTCCAAAATGGTTCTTGCCCCATACTTGGGAGGACAGAAAGATACAGAGCTGGGGACGGGATGTGTGAGCAGGTCTTGCACATTGTTCAATCTCTGTCTTGTTACTCATAAGTAACGACGTAGATGGGTCAGACCCAAAGGTCGTGAGGATGGACCCATCCCCTCATGAGCAACTGCTTGTAAAGCCAGGAGCAACCTGCAGGACTTTGATTGCTGGCCAAATTAATGGGATTTAGGTCCTATCTGCGGATCTGGGTAAAGGCACGACCCTCTAAACTGCCTCCAATGATTACTATCTAACCAAGCATCTCTGGACACAGCACTTGTCCCCTCCCTTGAGATATATTCCAAATGGAATCACCCAAACAGAAAAACACCCCCAGGAGTACCTGTTCGAAAAACTTCAGTTACAGTTGTCTCTGTGGGTTTTTTGTTGTTGTTGTTGTTGTTGTTGTTGTTGTTGCTGCTGCTGCTGCTGTTGTTTTTAATTTGGTCCGTCTGCTCTCAGGTCTTGAAGGTGCCTCTCTTTGGTGTAATAAACTATGTATCTTTTACGCCACTATGTGCCACAGCTTTCGTCTGAATTCTCTCTACAGACCAAGGAGCCAAAGAGGTGCCAGGGCAAGGTCCTGCTGACATTCCAGTTAGGTAGGCAGTTCCGTTTCTGTCCAGTCACACCTCTGTATGGCTACCTGGCTCTCCACTCCTTACCCCAGACAAAGGAAAAAAGAAAGGTCCCTTTTTATAGAGGATGAGGGGGGTTGGTACCAGAGACTGAACACAGGCCTCGAATACCAGATGAGCACCCCACCACTGAGCTGCACCCCACACTCAGCCCTCTTCTGTGAATTTTGGGTTAAGACAGGGTTTCGTTTTTAAGACTTATTTTTATTGATGTGCGTGTGTGTGTGTGTGTGTGTGTGTGTGTGTGTGTGTGTGTGTGTGTGTGTGTGTGTGTTGGAGTAGGAGTACCATCTGTAGACAGGTGCCTAAGCATATAGAAGAGGTTCTCCAGATCCTCTAAAACTGGAGCTACAGACAGTTGTGAGCCTCGCAATATGGATGCCGGGAACTGAGTTCTGGTCCTCCAGAAAAACATCAGGTGCTCTCAATCCCTGAGTCATCACTCCAGCCCTGAGACAGGGTCTTTGCAGAAGGTGTTTTTAGGGCAAGAGCCCCACTCTTGCGGCTCCAACTGCCTAGGCTCTGCCACCTGCCTCACCTATTAAGAAAAAAGTAAGTAATATGCTGGGTGGTGGTGGCACAGGCCTTAAATCCCAGCACTTGAGGAGGTTGAGGCAGGTGGATCTCTGAGTTTGAGGCCAGCCTGATCTACAGAGTGAGTTCCAGGACGGCTGGGGCTATACAGAGAAACCATGTATCAAACAAAAGAAAACAAAACAAAGAAGGAGGGGGGAGGGAGGGAGGGAAGGAGGGAGGGAGGGAGAGAGAGAGAGGTACAATAGTAGAAAACAGATTTAATCAGTGTGTCCATACTCATTAGAGTTAAAAATAGAGGGGTCCAGTTAAATGAACTTTAGGTATGAGCAGAGGAAGAGCTGGGCTGGGTAACATCCTGGGCAAGGTGTTGTCTTGTTCCTCAAGGTGGCCTTGAGGCAGTAGTCTGGCTCCAAGATGACTACTGCTTCTGGGTATGGCCCTGCCTTCATGGATAGCTGTTCTCGGGCATGCAAGGTGACTTGGAGGGAAGATCAGGATAATGATGTAGTTCTGGGCCCTCAGCCACAGTGAAGGAGACAGGCAGGAAAAAGAAGAGATGTCGGTCTTACTGGTCACTATGGCCCTGTGAGGTCACTGCTTCTTAGAGGAACAGATGGTAAGCGCCTGTATGCCCACTCAACTACAATCCAGCCGATGCTTTTCTCTCATTAACACATCTTTCAATATGGGATCTAAGCTTTTCTTGTTATGTTGAGATACAGTCTAATGTAGTCCAGGTGGGGTTAGGGTTGTCCTGAGATAGCCCCCTCATCCCCCAGCTTTCAGCTCTGCTGTGGCTGGGAGGTGACAGACCTGTGTGCTTCCTGCACTCCACTTAGAGCAAGGCTTAGGCTCAAACCCAGACCCTTGGGTATGTCATACTGGCCCTCTACCAACTGAGTCACCCGCCTACCATCATCTTTGACATGGGAGTATAGGCTGTGACTTTTATGGTGGACTAGAACAGTATTCTGACCAGGCAGTAAGTAGCAGATGTCCAGGTTCAACTAGCTGTGACATTCTTGGGTGAAATCACTATTTCTTCCCAGAAAAAGCCACTGGGCAACTGTCCCTTCCCCCTCTGCTTATGACAACAGGCAGGAAGGATTATTCCTCAGTCCTTCCCAGGTCTCTGCTTGGTGAGAGGAATGAATTCCTCCTTGTCTCAGAAGGGGTCCAGGTCAGTATTGTTAAATCAGATCAAGAATCTAGCTCTGACAAGTTGCCCAAGAAGAGATGGGGTGCCCAGGAATCTAGCCCCCTCTGTCTCTCTGTCTCTGTCTCTGTCTGTTTGTCTCTGTGTGTGTGTGTGTGTGTGTGTGTGTTCACAAGCACACACTCTTGAGCACAAATGTGCTTACTAGTTTGGGGGTGCATATGGCCCTGGGCATTGGTTTCCATTTTCCCATTTTTAACTCTCATCTCCCCAGACCCCAGACTCAGCTGTTTTCACAAAAATCTGGGTTGAGCGTTAAGAAGTCCCTTCTTAAGTCTTGAGAGCAGGATACCAAGACAAACCATATCAATTTACCAACCAATAGTAGTAAACCCTTTGCAACTCCTCTACAGTTTCCGGAACAATACACAGCTTGTCTCATTCATTCATTCCTCACGCATTTGCCAGGCAGGGCAATACCAGGGCATCCGGCTCTGAAGTTGCACAACAGACAGTGCAACTTCACCTGCTGTTCAGGGATGCAGGGAGTCAAGCCTGCTCACAGCCACCTTCAGTGCACGTCATTTTCCAGCAGGGGGCGCCGGCGGCCCAACTCTTGCCTTATTGGCTGAAGAACACTATGGCCTAACCAGATTTTCCAAGATTAAGAAGGAAATCTGAATTCTTACCTGAACTCTCCAAACTTAAGGATAAGCAGCTTACTGCAATCGTTACGAAAGACTTCATGAACTAGAATAGATCCTTGGGACAGACAAACTCTAAAAATCCCAGTGAAGGAGAGAGAGAGGCTCCTTCACTCAGGTTTGGGAAGAGACCCTCAACTCCTGACTTAGATCCTGGTCCTCTGGTCGTTTTGCCTGTGTGGTCCTCAAAGGAGACCTGCCTTTACAGCTCCACCAAGCACGGGCTTCAAAGAGCCAGTCCTACTGTGAAACCAGAACAGAAGACACGCTGTTAAGGATACCTTATTGCTAAGTCCCATCTCCTACAGTAGGTGTCTGTCTGGGCTGGAGAGATAGCTTTTTTTACCCAGAGGACCTGGGTTCAGTTCCCAGCACCCACAAAGCAGTTCACAATCACCTGTAACTCCAATTCCAGTGGATCCAATTTTGGACCTCCTCAGGCTCCTGCAGATATGTGGTATGTGTGCGTGCGTGCGTGCGTGCGTGCGTGCGTGCGTGCGTGCGTGCGTGCGTGTGTGTGTGTGAATAGGGGGGCATAAACCAATTGATAATTTTTTAAAAAAAATATTCTATTTCAGGCTGGAGAGATGGCTCAGTGGTTAAAGCACTGACTGCTCTTCCAGAGGTCCTGAATTCAATTCCCAGCAACCACATGGTGGCTCACAATCATCTGTAATAAGATTCGATACCCCCTTCTGGTGTGTCTGAAGACAGTGACAGTGTACTCATATAAATTTAAAAGAAGTTTAAAATATTCTATTTCTAGTTAAGGGTCTCTGTTTCCTAAATCTGATGTACCCTGCAAAACCTGTTTTTAAGCTAGGCCATTGTAGCACACGCCTTCTATCCCAGCACTTAGGAGGGAGGCAGAGGCAAGCGGATCTCTGTAAGTTCACGGCCATCCTGGTCTCCAGAGGAAGCTACAGACCAGCTAGGATTACATTGTGAAACCCCCTTTCTCCAACAAAACCCAACAACAAACAAACAAACACACCATGTTTTTTGTAGCTCTGGCTGTCCCGGAAGTTGATCCGTAGACCAGGTTGACCTCAAACTCACAGAGATCCACCTGCTTCAGCCTCCCAAGTGCTGGGTTTAAAGGTGTATGCTACCACCGCCCGGCTATTTTTGCTTTTATTCTTGCTTTTTTTTTTTAATTGTCTTTTTTTCCCTAACAGCCAACTTATCTCACCCCTGCAAACACACAGTTGTTTTTTCTTTTAACCTTATGGCTCTTCTCCACAAAAAGGACCTCAAAAACCCAGCCCGAAGCTGTTCTCTTGAATCCTGACTTAGGTTGTATCTCGAAAATAAAGCTTGCTTTCATTGGTCAGTTGTGGAATTGGTCTTTCTCCTTGAATATTTGGGATTAACACCACCACCAGGAGTCCTGTGGGCTGGGGAGGTCGCCAGGCGGGAGGGGGAGCAGAGAGTTTATTTTTAGCTGCCTACACTGAGCCTCAACCTTATTTAGACATCAGGCAACGGGGTGAGCTGGAGGCTGCAGGCTGGAGGGGTCTCCAGCTCTTCTTACCATCGCTCTGCCCTGTCCACCCCCGCTTACCATCCTCTCTGGGAGGCTAGAAATAGCAGCCCTTGCTGGCTGTCCTGAGTGGCATGATGTTCTGCAGGCAGGCTTGCCTTTCCACGGACGCTTGGGTATATCCTCTCTCCCCCAGGATCCCACAAAGAAACTTTCAGAGGAGCACGGGGTGCTGTCCCTTCTCGTTCTAGTGGTTTAGAGTGCTACTACAGATCTGGGTTCAAATCCCCTGGATAACTATAAGAGATCTACCCTCTTGAAACCCAAGTACAAGTTGGCTCTACCCCTCTTTTTTTTTTTTTTTTCTTTCTTTTCTTCTAAGTCCCCTCCTCCTCCCCCTTCTCCTCCTCCTAATTATTAGACAGAGACTACTGGGGATTGCACATAGTAAGCTTCACGAGTGCTAGGCAAGCCCTCTGCTGCTGATCTATAGCCCTAGGACCCCCAAAGACTTATGTATTCACAAAGCAATGTGCTGAAAAGGGGATCTAGAGAAGTGATTAGAGCATGAGGCCCTGACCTCACCAGTGATAGAATCCACTGATGGATTCTTTTTTTTTTTTTTTTTCCACTGATGGATTCTTATTCTGCCTATTGGTAGGCAATGGGTATGGAAAGTGAGACCTAATTGAAAACCAGTGCTTGGAGGCTGCTATGATTTGAATATGAAATGTCCCTGCTGGATCAATGTTTGAACCCTCATTCCTCAGCTGGCGGTCTTGTTTTTATTGTGGACCATTCAGGATGTGAGGCCTAGAGAGATTGGCTAGCTGGATGATAGGCCTTGAGGGTTATGGCGTGGCTCCACTTGCTGCAGAACTTTCAAAGCTTCTTGATCAGTCCCCATGTAGGGATTGTAGCCACCATGAAGTCTGCTGTGCCTTCCTTGCCATGGTGAATTCCGTCACCATCACTGTCTAACAGGAAAATAAGGGGGCGAGAGAGAAGGTTCTGCTCTTAGTAGCAGTGGCTGCTCTTCCAGAGGACCAGGAGCTTGATTTCCAGGACTCATAGGGTGTCTCACGATGCCTCTAACTCCAGTTCCAGGGGATCCGACTCCCTCTTCTGGTCTCTGAGGGTACCAGACATGCACATGGCACACAGAAATACATGTAGGCAAAACACCCACACACATAAAATAAGTTAAGTAAACCTCGAAATTCAAAAGAGAAAAGGAGAAATCGCGCATGTGCATGTTTGTGCATGTATAGTGTGCATGTGTGTTCCCGTGTGTGCATGTCAGTGCGTATGCATGTGGAGGTCGAAGGTGTCATCGGGTGTCTTCCTTGATCAGTCTCCACCTTACGTATTGAAGCAGTGTCTGTCACTTGAACTCAGAGCTCACTGATTCAGAGAGTCTGGCTAGACAGCTTGCTCTGAGGATCCTGTGTCTCCAAGCACTAGAATTTCATGCAGCCACGATGCTCACCAGGCATTTGCATGTGTGCCAGTTAGTTTTTGTCAAGCTAACAGAAACTCGAGAACCTTGGAAAAGGGAACCTCAATAAAAAAAAAAATGCACCTCCATCAGATCGGCTTGTAGGCAAGTCGGTGGGGACATAGTTTGAGTTACTGATTGATGTGGGATGGCACAGCCCGATGCAGGTAGTCCTGGGTTGTAGAATAAAGCAAACCAGCAAGCCATGTAAGTAAACAGTTTCCTCCATGACCTCTGCTTCCGTTCCTGCCCCTAGGCTCCTGCCCTGACTTCCCTTTATGACTGTTACCTGGAAATGTAAGCCAAACAAACCCTTTCCTTCCCGGGATGCTTTTGTTACAGCAGTAGAATGCAAACTAGGACAACGTGAGCGTTGGGGAGTCTAAACTCTGGTTCTCACACTTGCTCCTCAAGAGCTTTCTACACTGAGCCATCTCCTTGGCCCTAAGTGTGCAGTTCTCTGGAAGCCCGATGCTATTCCTGGAATTTCCAACCCCAATAAACCCGTATTAAAAAAAAACCATTCAATCCAGTTATTATAATTATAAGCTATAAGCCTTGATTGGGCAGATCTAATACTGTACTCATTTATTCCCCAGCTATTAAGACTCCTGGCTACTTGGGGTTTCTCCTTGCCATGTGGTTCTGCTCCACCATGGTTTCCTCTTCCTCCTCGTCCTCCTCTTTTGTCTTCTCTCCTCCCTTCTTGTCCTCCTCTTCCCTCTACCTGCCCCCACTCTCAAAGACCTCCTGTCCCACCTGTCCCCTCTACTGCCCAATCACAGGCCTTTCTTGACCAGTTAAAATGGGGAGAAGGTTCACATGAGATCATCAGTTGACTGCCCGGCCACTCCTGAGGGGTGGGGGTAGAGCTCTTGAAGCAGAATTGACATCAGAATACAAACAGTATCAGGACAACCCACAACACTTTGATGACTCATTTAAGGAGGAATATCTACCCCCTGAAAAGGGACCAAACAAAAAAACCCTGTCCAATCTCAACTAGGTGACTCTGATTATCCATTCCCTGGGGATCCCTCCCCAGGCTGCCCCTTGCATAGTTTTGGAAACAACGCTGTCTTGTATTACCTCTGCTCATACATCTCAGTCTGTACTGTTCTCTATTACAACACAGCCCTGAGTCAATAACAGGTCGGATAGTCTCAGGCAGCGGGTGGGGTGGGGGTGGGGACTTGGAAAGGGACTCATGCCTAGTCCTGCTACCCTCTGCTCCTAGACCTCCAGACAGCTTGAAAGAGGCTGCATGGTCATCAAATGTCCCCAGCTCAAAGGTGCCTGGTGGTGGTGCATGACTGTTAGCCCTCAGGAGGCAGAGAAAGCCTGGACCAATATAGTGTCTGCCTACCGGCTGCCGTGCTTCCTGCCATGATGATGATGGACTGAACCTCTGAAACTGTAAGCCAGCCCCGATTAAATATTCATCTTTATAAGAATTGCCTTGGTCATGGTGTCTCTTCACAGCGATAAAACCCAAACAAAGACAAGTGGGTTATAATATAATCCTAGTACTAGGGGTAAGGGTGGGGCACGATGGAGATGGGTGGACCTTAGCCCAGCCTCCTTGGTCAGTTCTCGAACAGTAAGAGACCATGCCTCAAAAAGCAAGATGGGATATGCTTGAAGAACAACACCCAAGGTCGCCCTCTGGTTTCCACACATCGGCACACATGGGAACACACACACATACAAAGTGCCTTGAAAAAAAAAAACAGGATTAGGCTTCCTCTCCTTGCAACCCTGCCCAGCTTTCAACTCATACCAGAACTTGGGGTCCCCTAGCTACCAGAGATGCCAGAGGTCCCCCCTTGTAAAATTACTTCATTAAGAATCGCACTGGGCAGGGTTGGTCCCTGCTACTGTCCTTGGATCCTGTCCATGGCCCTGATTTAAGAGATTTTGCGATGGTTTTTTTTTTTTTTTTTTTTTTTTTAAAGTAAACGTGTTGTAACCAGAGGCCCCGGTAACCACAATATCCTGGCTGAGAGCAGAGAGAAGTGCCCTGGCGCCTTGCATTCTGGGAGTGCAGCAACCAGGACAGAGTCTGAGTGGGCCTGGGGGAGGCAGTCCTTCTGTGCCCTCACCAACTCTCTGTAGATCCACTCACAGCCAACACCTTCTGTCCCCTCCTCCCCAGCGACCTTGCATAATACCCATCTGTCCCGTCTTGCCCTTGCCTACAAGATAAAGTTGAACAGCTTGCTCAGAACACCAAGGCCACTGGAAGTCTGCTTGTGTCTTCCTCACATACCTCCTCCACCTGGCTACTCTGGCCACGCCGAGCCACTGAGACCCCTAAAGTTACCTCACAGCAACTGGCTGTTCTTTTCCATACGGACTAGAAGAAGCCATACTCAACCTGCAGAAGCCAGTGTAGCCATCACATGCTGGGGAAGCTGGCCAACCTTCATGCTCCCAGACGGACTTAGCCGTACCCTCTGCTTCCACATCATTTCTCCATTCCCGGACCCATCACCTACCTGAACTAGATGCCGTGATACTTCCTCCAAGTTTTCTGTGCAGCTTGCATGGTGGGGATAGGGTTAGAGAAAGCGGTGTGCATGCGAAAGACAGGCAGACAGAGAACGTTGTTTCACATTATACATGAAAAACTCCAGACTTCTGTTGGAAACTAGATTTGGAAGTCAAATATGATAATGTGCTTCCGTCTGTCAGCACTCAAGAGGAAAGGCAGGAGGAGCAGAAGAAGTTCAAGGTCCTCTTTGGCTACATAGAAATTTTGAAGCTGATCTGGAACGCATGTCTACAAACAAACAAACAAACAAACAGAAAACAAACAAAAACCTGGGCCAGTGAGATGGCTCTCGGGCTAGTGGAGCTTGCCACCAAGCCTGATGGTCTGAGTTCAATCCCCAGAACCCATATGACAGAGGAGAGAATTGACTTGCTCCCTCAAGCTGAACCATGACCTACAGATACACACACACACACACACACCCCAAATAATAACTCTCATATTTATTAAAAGCATTGCGCTTTCACTATAACTATTATAATAATTATGATTATGATGATAATTGAAATACGTCTTTAATAGAAAGAAAAGAGATGCTCAGCAGTTAGGAGCACTGGCTGCTCTTGCAGAGGACCTGGAGGGCTTAGCATCCACACGCAGCTCACAACCATTCTTATCTCCAGTTCCGGGGATCTGATGTCCTCTTCTGACCTCCCCAGGTACCAGTCATGCAAGCAGTACATATATACACACATGCAGGTAAAGCACTCATACACATAACAAACATCCAAGAAAGGTTTTTAACTAAATAGAAAACAAAACAAAGCATAGTGAGGAAGATCAGTCCCTAGAATGTTCTGTATACCATGACATATGTATAGGTCAGAAGATGACTTATCGGGGAGGTCGCTTCTCTCCTTCCATCGTGTGTGTGGGTCCTGGGGATTGAACTGAGTTGTGAACCCTTTAATCCACTGAGCCTTCTCACCTGCCCTAGACTTCGGCTGCCTTACTAAGTATTTCTGTGGCAGTTTGAATGAGAATGGCCCCATAAACTCACATATTAGAATGTTTGGTTTCAGTTGGTGGAACTGCTTAGGAAGGATTAGGAGGTGTGGCCTTGGAGGAGGTGTGTCACTGAGGGTGTGTTTTGAGATTTCAAAAGCCCATGCCCAGTCCCCCACCCCCGGCCCCTCTCTCTGCAGATCAGGATAGCACTGTCAGCTACTGCTCCAGAGCTTCTGCATGCTCCCTGCCATGATGATAATGGACTAAGCCTCTGAAACTGTAAGAAGCCCCCCAGCTAAATGCATTTTTTTAAAAGAGTTGCCTTAGTCATGGTGTCTCTTCACAGCAATAAAACAGTGACTAAGACACAGGATTTCATTATGCAGTCCTGGCTCGCCTGGAACTCACAGTGATCCCCTGTTTCAGTTTTCTCACTATTTGGACTACAAGTGTAAGCCATCGTGCCCAGCTCAGTATTTTTTTTTTATGCTCTTTGGAGTACCGTTGCCTTGAGAGGTCTTGCGTTATTCATTGCACTGGGTCTCTTTCATCAGTACGGCTTTCAAAGAATTTGTGGCCCTGACACTGATTTTTAACCTGTGCCCTATACTCTGGAGCGCTGACTTTCAAAGCTGTTATCTTCTCCCCCACGTGCAGCTCCCAGTGAGAGCTTGGGAAGACAGATAGGAGTGTCTCGTCCTAGATTCTGACCCTATTGTCCCTATTCCTGCTGCATCTGGCAAGCAAGCTGTGTCTGTCCCGAAAAGAGAAGACTATGTCTCAGATCTTGTGAGCTGGGAAAAGCTATTGCCCCAGCCTTGTGGAAGCCTTACATTGAAAGTGGTGTCATTTATTTGCAGGGGTGTTCCAAAAGCCAGGTCTAGGGGAGCATTCAATCTGGGTCTGGGCCTTACTATCGGCACTGTCGCTCTTTGAAGAATACTTTTAGTCCATTTATTTGTTTGTTTATTGAGAGAGAGAGAGAGAGAGAGAGAGAGAGAGAGAACGAGAAACACATGGCCCACATGTGGAGATCAGAGGACAAATTTCAGGAGCTGGCTTTCTTTTTGCACAATGTGTGTCCTGGGAATTGAACTCAGGTCATCGGCTTAGTAGCAAGTACCTTTACTCACTGAACCAATTAATTTTCTTTGAGACAAGGTCTCACTCTGTAGCCTAGACTGACTTCCAACTTGTGGCTGTCCTTTTACCTCAGCCTCCCAAGTCCTGGAACTACAAATGGATTGATTTTTCAGCTTAAAAATAGATTTATTTATGTACAGGGAATGCTGTGTGTGTGCCTTGGCGTGCATGTACATTTTTCTCCTTCTACCGAGTGGGTCCTGGAGATGGAGCTCAGGTCAGATTCAGAGGCAACTGCCTTTCCCCCTGAATCTTTGGCTGGCTTGGTTGGTTGGCTGGTTTTGTTTTTGAGATAAGGTCTTACTCTGTAGCCTAGGCCTGAAACTCATACTAATTGCTCCAGCCTCAGCCTCCTGAGTGCTGGGGTTATAGACACTCATCCTTAGTGCCTTCAGAGAGTAAAAGCTCTGGAACTGGGGTTGCAGGCATCTGTGAGCCACCTGATGAGGGTGCTTGGAGTTGAACCCTAGATTTCTGGAAGAGCAGAAAAAAAACCCTTAACTGCTAAGATCTTTCTCCAACCCGTTTGCTTTGAGTAACAGGTTATCAAGTACCCCAGCCTGGCCTCAACACCCCCCCCTATATGCCTCAGACTGTCCTCGAACTTGTGATCCTTCTTCCTCCCCCTCCCCAGAACTGGGATTACAGATGTGTGCCACAACGCCTGGTGTAATTGTTTTCGTTCTTTTCCCTCTCAGCTCTTCCTCATCAGAGGGTCCTGAGAACCATCTGTGGCTCCTGGGGATCTCTCCTGCCCAGGCCTCAGGTACTTCTGGTGTGGAGCGCCGCTGGCACCTGCCCTGGCCCGGCCCCGGCTCTGCCCCGGGCCCCGCGCAGGCCCTGCTCTTCCGGCATTTAAGGCGCGCAGCCGGCGCGGCTGCAGCTCCGGGCGATTGAGAGTCACAGCCGGCAGGACGCACGAATCAGGATGGGCTGCAGGCACAGCCGGC
Source organism: Rattus rattus (assembly GCF_011064425.1). Taxonomy (NCBI): domain Eukaryota; kingdom Metazoa; phylum Chordata; class Mammalia; order Rodentia; family Muridae; genus Rattus; species Rattus rattus. The sequence goes on along the minus strand of NC_046162.1, from coordinate 37,505,646 downwards.
ACAGCCGCGGCAAGCGCGCGGAGAAGGTACCGGGAGCCCGCACACGGAGGTCTGCCTTGGGGGGCGCTCAGAGGGACGGCAAATGGACAACAGTCGGAGGGGGGCAGGCACGGAGACCCGGGTGCAGGGAAGGGGGGTGCTCTGTCCCCGCCCGTGTCGAGCCAACTCGGCAGCCAGCAGCCAAGTTAACACACTCAGTCCCAGATAAAACTGCAGCTGACCCTGCTGTCCCCGCGGGGAGATGACTGGTGTGTCTGTGGCAGGTGGCCTTCAGTGTAGGGGCCGTCACTGTATGGCGGAGGACGAGACTCTTAACCTTTCTGAGCCTTGAGCTAAGGTCTAAGGCCGGCAGTCTCTGAGTGGTCCAGAGCCATACGGCGCCAGCATCACCTGAGACCTGTTGGAGACAAGCACCCCGGTATGCCCAACGGCTACTAGACACAGCTTGCTTCTTTAACAAGTTTTGCCTGGGATCACGGCACCCTTTAGAGCCTAGGAAGAGGGTCAGGGCTTCCTGCGGTCTCAGAGCGGTGCGTGGGCTGCTCTTAGGGTAACTGGGAGGGGCCAAAGAAGGAGTCGATTTGTAGTCTCCTGCAGCTCTCTCCTCCCTTCCTGTCCCTCCCCCCAGGGCCCTGAAGCTGGGTTAGAGCCCAAGAGACTGACTCAGGTTTCTGCCCCTTGAGGTCTGAAAAGCGTCAGGAGGTCAGAGCCTGGATCCAGGGCCAGAACTCTGAGGACAGCAGGAGGCCCAGAGAAGGGAACAGGGACCTTGGAGTTCTAGTCGTTTGTTCTGTCAGTCTCTCTACTCCTGGTGGGGATGAACAGCCCGTGAACTTAATCAGTCCCCACTGTGAAAATGATTAATTTTGCAATGAACTTAAGCTCATTAGTCTCCCTGTTATCTCTGTTTACCTGTCCCTAACTTAGTGTGTGTGTGTGTGTGTGTGTGTGTGTGTGTGTGTATGTGTGTGTGTGTGTTTTCTCCCCCACCCCCACGTTTTGAGACAGGGTCTTGAGTAGCCCAGGCTGTCCTCAAACTTAATGTGTACCCAAACTGGCCTTACACTTGCCTCTCCAATGCTGGGATTACCATGCCCCATCACAGCAGGCTGGATGTTTTTGTCTAGGATTTTTAGACAAGGTCTCAATATATAGCCTAGGTTAGCCCCAAACTTTCAATTTTAATTAGCCTCCCCAATGTTGAAATTATAGGCCTGCCTACCATACCTGTCTTCTAGTGACTTCTTGATAGTTGCAAAGCCCTTCACTTTTGCTGCCTCAAACAGTCTAGCATGTCTGCCTTAGACCTGTGTGACTTTGCTCATAGTGCCTGTTAGCAAGGCAATGGGCTGCCTTTTGTCTAAGTTTCCACCTGTCCCTAACCCTCCTAGCTGGTGTTTTTGCTTCATTTCCAATGCAGGTGTCAAGCCGTGAGCACCCAGTATATCTTCACAGCCTGCCAATACCCCTGGGAGATGGGACTCTAGAATAGAGGTTCAGGGTCACAAGAGTCAAACCACAATGATGACACTCCCTAAGTATTTTCACTTCCTCTTCTGTGTCAGGAAGGCCCTGGGAACCATATTGAGCTGTGGAATGAAGCTTCCCCCATTACAGGTGTAGACTCTAAGGCTCAGAGAGGATATGAGAGCTGAATGGTAGGATGACTGCCCGGAGAAGGATAGGGGTCTGGAGAGATGGCTTAGTGGTTGAAAGCATTGGCTGTTCTCCCAGAGGACCCAGGTTCAATTCCCAATACCCACAGGACAGCTCACAACCATCTGAAGTTTCAGTACCATGAGAGCCAACACCTTCTGGACTCCGTGCAACCAGCATGCGTGGGACATACAGACACATGCAAGCAAAACACCTATACATATAAATTTTTTAATGTTTTTCTTAATTAAAAAATATAGAACACATACTAGTTGTGTATGGTGGCACACAACTTCAATCCCAGAACTCAGGAGGCCAAGGTAGGTGAGTCTTTGTGAATTTGAGGACAGCCTGGTCTACATACCAAGTACCAGGACAGTCAGGACTACATAGAGAGCGTGTGTATGTATGTGTGTGTGTGTGTGTGTGTGTGTGTGTGTGTGTGTGTGTGTATGCCATCTCACCTTCCACTTCCCACTCCGACCCCCTATATGCATCACATGGAGCAAGTGCTTAGGAATGCAATGAAGGCCAACTGGGAGCCAGGCCAAGGTTTAGCCTGACGTGCCACAGAAGAGCCTCTCTCCGGACTGAGAGGAAGGCTTCTTGGGTGGGGAGTTTGGCAGCAGCCCCCCCCCCGCAATAAAAACCAAGGGCTTAAGGGAAGTCTGAGCTGCAGAAAGGCCAGGATGTGAGGCTTGTGCAGAGTGGGGTGGCCAGCGGCAGTGAAGACAGCTGAGCCTTTACAAGAACCACACCCCCAGGCTTGGGACAGTATCTCTAGGTCAAGGATCCCCCTAGTACCTCTATTGCATTGGCCCAAGGATCTGATGACCTCTGTGCTCTGTGGCTTGGATAACCAGACACTCTAGCCCTTCCCAAGAGGCCTAGCCTGGAGCTAAGTCACTGCTCTCTCAGGACAGGACAGACTGATATCCTGGGGACAGGGGCTGGGGATGTAGCTCAGTGGGTGCTGAGCTAGGATGTAGGATCTTGGTCATTGGGAAAAGCTAAAGGGGAGTCAGATTTCCATTTCTTGTGTGGAAGTAGTTGAGAGATAGATAGACAGACAGATAGGCAGACAGACAGATGAAGGAAGGAAGGAAGGAAGGAAGGAAGGAAGGAAGGAAGGAAGGAAGGATGGATGGGTAGTGAGTTCCTCATTACTAGAGGGGTTCAAGCAGAGGCCAGATGCCATTTGAGTAAGACTAGCAGAGGTTATAGAAGCCCCACATTTACTAGTCCGTTTGGGAAATCTAATCACTGCACTTCAGTAGCAAGTTTAAAAACTTAGAAAGGTAGGAAGAAACTTGGAAACTGCTTCTAAGCTCACCATTCGGAAAGAGCCTCTGCAAAATGCAGTGGATGAAATTCTCAAAGGATTAATAAGAAAGCTTTCTCTTGTTTTGCTTTGCTTTTTTAAAAAGAAACAAACTTAAGCTGGGTGGTGGGGGCACATGCCTTGAATCCCAGCACTCTGCACACATGACTATCAGGTCCCCAGGAGCTGTAGTTATAGAAGATTGTGAGCTGTCCAGCACGAATACTGGGACCTGAACTCCAGTTCTCTGGAAAGCCAGCAAGTGCTCTTAACCACTTCGCTGTCTCTGCAGCCCTAAATCCGAGACAACATTGCCTATGGCTGTCTTCTGGTGTGTATGGCTCTACCGGCAGCATTTTCCCACGTGAAACAGCCTGTGGAAACTTTTTTTAATGGCCACCTAAGGTCCTGGCCATTGTCTTTCCTGTTGAGCCAGTTTGTGTGTGTGCATTGGTCGTTTGTAGCCCTCCACCTTTGACACTTATGGACTTCCTGTGTTTTCCTCCTAACCTGGGTCGCAGTGACTTTGCCCCTATATCAGAAAGAGTTGAGTAAGCAGTGGTCCCTTGGCTGGGACTTGAAGGGATGAGACTGTCGCTGGATAATTGTGTCATGCAGGGGGGGCGGGTGTCCCAGGCACATTTGACCTTTTCCCTGGGGTTGCCAAAGACATACTAGTCAGGGAGCGTGAGAAGAGCTGCCTGCCTGATCATGCCGCAGCCGTTGCTGTACCTTCTGCCCCAGCCAGCAGAGACACATCATACTAGGATGCACATGGCCCCTGCTCCAGCCATCACAGTAGCACTGGCCCTCACACGACCTCTGAGCTAATGTTTTTAACCCAGAAAATGATGCTTTTCATAAGTCATCTCTGGATGGATCCATGTAAGCTCCCATACACAGAGTAATCTCAAAGACTCACGAGGTTCAGCCACATTTCTGTGTTGTACAGTTAAACCTTTCAGCTTAGAATGCACTAGAAAGCTTCCTGGGAGTTAGGGCCCGGGACTGCAGCTCATCTGAGAGAGTTGCTTACTTAGAGCCCTGGGTTCCATCTCCAGGACTGCACAGAACTGGATGTGGTGATGCATAGGAGGCAGAGGTCAGTGAATCTCTGAGTTTGAGGCCAGCCTGGAGTACAGAATGAGTTCTAGAACATCCAGGGCTACACAGAGGAAACCCAATCTCGAAAAACAAACAACCATATAAAAAGATTTCGAGGGCAGCCTGGGCTATACTGTATAACAACCTGACTCAGGAAAAAAAAAGTTCCTAAGAATCATTGCCATTGAGACACACACACACACATACACACACACACCCTTTGGTGTTATGCCTTCTGAGCTCATACACGTCCTTAGTTTTGCTTCTTAAATTTGTGGTTAAACTTACAGGAAGTTAGAATCTCTCCCTCAGAGCCTACCCCGCCCCAGCCTCATGTAAATGCACCCACATTTGCCTTGGTCTGTGGGTGTTATGCTTGAGCCTATGCTTCCTGTCAGCTCGTAGAGTCTACAACTACAGCCTAACATGCTGTTAATTGTACAGGAGAGCTGTTTGACCCCAGCTTGTGCATCTTTGGGTGTTCGAGACTACCCCTGACACGTGTGTTCATAGATCCTACAATGAAAAGAAACCTGCAATCTGCCTGGAAAGGAGATGTCGGGGAGCCTCAAATTTACAATGGTTGAAGCTCGTGGTGAGCAGGCGTGGTGGTATATGGCAATGGTCACAGCACTAGGGGAGTACGAGCGGGCAAGAAGATCAAGAATTCATCCTTACTGTAAAGCAAGTTGGCGGCTAGCCTGGTCTACATGAGATACTGTCTCAAAAACAAACAAAGAAACAAGCAAACGCTAAGCAAAGCCTACCTTAGAATCGTAGGATCACATGCTATAACGCTGAGTGACCACCGTGCAGACTGATACCTCACGAGGATTTAGCTTTCCATCCTCAAGGTCCCATCGTCAGCACTGTGAACCGTCTTCCCAGGATGTGTGGAACACCTCTTAGGACCTGGGGTGTGGCCCACTCCTCAACTCTTTCCTTCTGGGCTCTTATGCTTTTCCCACTGTTCAGTGAGTGCGTTGGCCACTGTTATATTCCAAGAGAGTCTCACACACGGAGTCTCACTATGTCACCCCCGTTGTTCTAGAACATGAGACCCTCCTGCCTTGGCTGACACTTCCAGCTCTACTTCTCTAAGATGTGTGTTATCTGCCCATTGGAGTACCATGCCTGTCCTTTGTGCTGGCTTCTACATTTTCCAATTGCAAATGCCCTGCAAAATGATCTTCTTCGTGTTTAATAAAAGGACTTCTCCTTGTGTGCAGGGACCAGGGAGCACACTCATAGGAGGTGGCAGTTGTGCTGGCATCCTCTCCTCCTAGGGTAGGGGGTTCTCAACCCCTCTGCGCGCAAGCAATGTTTTCACCAGAGACACCTGAGACCATCAGAAAACACCGACATTTACATTACAATTCCTAACTGTAACAAAATTACAGTCATGAAGTGGCAACAAAAAATAATTTTATGGCTGGGGAAGGTCGCCCTGACATGAAGAACTGTAGTAAAGGGTTGCTGCTGCTGTAGATTGCTGTTTGTATGTTCTGCTCCCTCAAGAGTGCCTTGAAATCTTAGTTGGTTGGATAAGGGTAGAGCCTTTGATTGGACAATGGAAGGAAAGGCAGAGCTAAAAGGAAACAGAGAGGAGAGACAGAGGAAGAGACAGGAGAGACAAGATGGGACCAGAAGGAGTGCCGAACCAGAACCCCGTGGCCCTAGTAGCCATAAGTAACTGGGGATTTCGTAGATGGGAAATAGAGTAATGTAGGGTACATTTGCCCGATCTAGGTGTACAGCTTAAATTTATATCAATTGAGTTTTGTGTTCTTTGTGTGAGCATTTTGGGGTTGGAGATTTAAGGTTATAAATCTGGCTAGTTATTGTGAGTCTCTGGTGCTGTCAAGGGGAAGTGTGAGCAGCCGCTGGCTTTCTACAGGCTACCCACAGGTGATGGATGGCCTGGGAAGTGACAGCGGCTTGGCAGCAGCTCACTGTGAGAACCAGGGCAAGACCTCTGCTTGGGGCTGGCCACAGGGGGTCGGCGAGACTGCCATTACCGGTGCCTAGCTGGTTTAGCATAGACTACACTCTATAGGTTGCAGCATTAGGAAAGTTGAGAAGCACTGCCCTGGGCATTTGTCTGTCTGTATATTCTGACCTGGGCTGCTGGGAGGCAGGGTGGTATGAAGGATTCCAGATAAGCAAGTACCTCCCCCTATCCTCTACTCCAGACATACTTCTTCTGTGATGCTTGAACATCCAGGTATGTCAAACCTCCAACCCCCTCCCTGTTCAACGCAAACACAGGACAAGATTGATGGTGGATGGGATAATAAGATGACCTCACTTGATCTCCATCTACAACATACCAAGCCTTGGGTTTCCTATGGTCCAAATGTCTGCTTCCTAATTTCAGAAGCAATGGAACCATTCGTCCCAGGCTCCTGCCACGGTGCCTTTCTTGCCCCAAATGGGCTGTGGCTCTGGAACTCTATCATCCCAATGTTATGTTGCTTCTTGTGTTTTTTTTTTTGTTTTTTTTTTTAGTTACAACAATGAGAAAAGTCACTTAAAAAATGGCTGGACTCGGGGCCTTGCACAATCTCTGCCATTGAACCATGCCCCAGCCTTGTTCAAGCCTTTAAAACCAGTGTATCATAGAACATAATTTGACCATTAAAAATAGAAATAGAGGGGCTGGAGAGATGGCTCAGTGATTAAAAGCATGCACTGCTTTTCCAAGCTCTCAACTCCAGTTAGAGCCAGGAGATCCTTTACCCTCTTCTGGTACCCATGGATACATGCACTCACATCCACATACTAACACACACACACACACACACACACACACACACACACACACTTAAAAATAAAACACATTTAAAAACAAAAACAAAAATAATGTCAGAGGTGGTGGCATTTTATACCCAGCACAAGCAGGTGGATGTCTGTGAGTGAGGCAAACCTGATCTACACAGTTCCAGGCCAGCCCTAGAAAGGAAGAGAGGAAATAAGAAGAAAAGAAGGAAGAAAATTGGACTTGGCAGTTCACACCTGTAATCCCAGCACTTGGGAGGTGGAGGCAGGAGGATCATGTATACAAGTTCATCGTCAACTACCCAGCAAGTTCAAGGCCAGCCTGAGCTACTCGAGATCCCATCTTTAAAATGAAACAAAACAAAAAGATCAAAAAATGGATATAAAGGGCTGAAGAGATAGCTCAGTGGTGAGAGCACTCTTCCAGAGAAACCAAGTTTGATTCCTAGCCCTTGTCTGGTGGCTTACGACCATCTGTAACTTCAATTTCAGGGCATCCGATGCCCTGTGCTGGCCTCTTTAGGCACCAGACACTTGCATGGTGCACAGACGTCTATGCAGGCAAACACTAATATGTGCATGTTTAAAGGTTTTACATTATTTATTTTATGTATATGGGTGCTTTGCCTGCATGTATGTATGTGTATGTGTGTACATGTGTGCCTGGTGCCCAAAAAGTTGAGAAGAGGATGTTGGCTTCTCCAGGAGATGGAGTTACAAATGGTTGTGAAAACCCATGTGAATGCTAAGAATCAAACCCAGGTCCTCTGGAAGAGCAGCCAGTGCTTTAAACCGCTGAGCATCTCTCCAGTTCCTAGAAAAGAATTTTTAAAGAAAGAAACAATCTAGATGCCTCACATTAAGATTAAAAACTAAGTTACCCAGGATATTTTATTTAAGTCACTATAGTTACAATATTCGCAGGCCAATGAATATATAATAAAATATATGAATATATATTATATGCATAATATCTGAGAAATTAAGATATTAGAGACCATACATAATATCCTAGTTCCAAATGTGGTTATGCAGGTAGGTATATCGTATACACTGCCGTATTCCAGGCTTATCCGTGGATCACAGGATCTTACTTTTAACGTTTTTTCTGTATTCTCCGTCACTCCCTCAGCAAATTCTGACTCCTGTGTTAACTGGGGAAAAAATTGCACTGTGAATTAATGCTTAAGTATGAGAAAGTGTCAGGGCCCTCAAGTGTGATGTAGTTCAGTGGCAAAGTGCCTGACAATGTACAAGGCTCTGGGCTGAATTCCCAGTGTCCCAGGAATGCAAAAGAGGGGGATAGGGGAGGGGAGGGGAGGAACTGACTGTGGGGAGCCTGGGGTGTCACTCTGCAGTGAGGGAGGATCTGAGGCAGACTGAGAGGTCTGCCACAGCTCTGCAGGGCCTGTTCCTGCCGTGTTTCTCAGACACACAGCAAGAACTTCCTGAGCCTGAGGCTAGCTCTTTGGTTGACTGAGCTAGTCAGTGTAGGCGCTTTCTACTGTTCTGAGGGAACTGAGGTCTGGGAGCTCGTGTGGTAACACAGTGCTGAGTTTAGGGTTTGAACTCAGAGCTTGGTGTATCTACAACCTCAGTCTTCATCATCGCTTAACTCTACACGGTCTTTGTCTTCGTGGATCTGCTCTGACTGGAGCATATGACTATGCCTTTTTGTTCTCTCTCTCTCTCTCTCTCTCTCTCTCTCTCTCTCTCTCTCTCTCTCTCTCTCTCTTTCTTGTTTGTTTTTGTTTTGTTTTTTTTGTGACAGTGTCACTGTTAGCCCTGGCTGTTCTGGCCTTGAACTCACAGATGACATCCCCCTGCCTCTGCCTTCCGAGCACTGGAATTAAAGGCATGCACCACCACTGCCTGGCTTGTGGGGGTTCATTTTTAAGATTTATTTTTATAAGTGTATGTCTATAGAAGTGAATGCCACATGAGTGCAGGTTCCCATAGAAACCAGAAGAGAGTGTCAGATTCCCTAGTGCTGGAGTTACGGACAATTGTGAGTCACTCGATGTGGGTACTGGGAACTGAAATCTGGTCCTCCGGAAGAGCAGCAAGTACTCTTAACTGCAAGCCTCTCCCCAGCTCTGAGTTCGTCCTATTTTTGTTTCGAACTCTCCATGTAGTTCATGTTGGCCTGGAACCTGCAATTCCCCTACTTTAGCCTCCTGTGTGCTGGGATTATAGGCCTGCAACACCACCCTGTCAAGGTGCAACCTAATTTGAAATGCTTCAGTTTCCTTGTTTGACATAACCAGAGCTTCACAATACTGTTTGTTTATTCTCTGTGTGTGAGTGAGTGTGAGTGTGAGAATGTGTGTGTGAGTGTGTGTGTATGTATGTGTACACATGACACTCAAGTGCAGTACGGAAGACATCATATGACAATCAGTTCTCTCCTTCCATCATGTGGGTCCTGGGAATTGGATTCAGTTGTTCGGTTTGGTAGCAAACTCCTTACCCACTAAGTCATCTCACCTGCCCTACTTTGGCTATTTTTATAAACATCTCACAATCCCTTTACCAAGAAGAAAACCTTTGGGGCTAGAGAGATGGCTCAGTGGTTAAGAGTACTGACTACTCTTCCAGAGGATGTGGGTTCAAGTTCCAGAACCTTCAAAACACTCATACATATTAAATAGATAAATAGGTAAATAAATCAATACTTTAATTAAAAATTTTTTAAGAAAGAAATGAGCCTTTGAGGCTGGTGAGAAGGTTTAGGAGGTAAAGGTGTTTGCCTCCAAAACTAATGACTCCAAGGACTCCTGGTGGAGAAAACTGACTCCCCAAAGTTGTCCTCTGTTCTCCACACATGCACTGTGGCATACACATATGTTCATGCATGCGCACACACGCATATGCTAGCGCACACACAGACACACACACACACACACACAGACAAATAAAAATAAATACATGTATTAAAAAAAAAAAAGGAAAAGAGCCCACGCCCTTGGGGCATTTGTTTTGGGGCACACTGGCCCATCTCACTAAGAGCAGTAATGACAAGATCCAGTCATTGGTGCCGAGGGATTCAATGCTCTCCACACCCACAGCATGACTGGATTGGCTTGTTGCACTCGAGGATGAACTGCGAGAGAAAGAATCACTTCTAGACACACCACTTCTGGCCCGTTGCCTTCCTGCTAATCTGTAGTAGTTGGTTCAAGACCCTCAAGGTCTCTTAGTGGAAGCAGAGGCCTGGAATGATTTAAAGGCACAGCCACTCCATCTCCCTACCTCACTGCATGACCTATGATGACACCTACACATTTGAAGAAGGCACACAGTGAGTGTTTGGTTTGAAACCCTTTTGCCATGGTGGGTATGGCCACACCAATTAATCTCTTCTGGCTGAGACAAAAGATCAGACGTTAAATACAACTACAGTTGAGCCTGGTGGCATTCACCAGTAAAGACTTGAGAGACAGAGGCAGGAGGATCATGAGTTTCAGACCAACCTGAGCTACAGGAGACCATATCTTTTCTTTTTTAATGTAGTTGTCTCTCATATATTATATCCAGACTGCAGTTCCCCCTCCCTCCTCTACTCCCAGTCCCTCCTTCCTCTACACCCCCAATCTATTCCTCCTCTTCAAAAAAGGGCAGGCTCCCATAGATATAAACCAAACATGGCCTATCAAGTTTCAGGAAGAGGCATCTCCCCTCATATTAAAGCTGGGTGAGGCCTTAGGAGGAGCCCAGCAGGAGGGAAAGGGCTACAAAGCAGTCATAAGAGACAAGAGACAGCCCCTGCTCCCACAGTTAGGAATCCCACAAGAAGACCAAGCTATAAAACTATAACATATGTGCAAAGGGTCAGTCCCATGCAGGCTGCCTGGTTGTCAGTTCAGTCCCTGTGAGTCCTATTGGCCCAGGTTCTGTGGATTTTCTTGTGATGTCCTTGACCCCTCTGGCTCCTACAATCCTTCCTCCCCTCTACCATAGGATTTCCCCAAGCTCTGCCTAATGTGCGGCCATGAGTCTCTGCATCTGTTCCCATCTGTTACTCAGGGGAGCTTCTCTGATGACAACTGGGCTAGACATCAATCTCTGAGTATAGCAGAATATTATTGTGATCATTAGGAATCAGCTCATTGACTTTTTTTTGCCAGTCCTGTTTGGTTCTATCCTAGGTCTCTGGGCTATCCAGCCTCTGGGTCCTGTCCCTCCAGGCAGTGTTAGGGGTAGACCCCTTCTCATGACAAGGGTCTTGAGCTAGACAAGTCATTGGCTAGCCACCCCCACAATTCGTGTGCCACCTTTATTCCGACATATTTTTTAGGCAGGGCAGATTGTAGGTTGAAGCTCTTATAGCTGGAGTGGCATCCCCATTGTATGTAAACTTCAATTCCATTGCTTAACTTGTCAGTTTTATGCCAATACCATGTGGTTTTTTTACTATAGAAATCAGGGGTGGTATTACCTTCTAGAAGTTCTTTTTATTATACGGAATTGTTTAATTGTTTTAGCTATCCTGGGTTGTTGTTTTTTTCTTTCCATATGAAGTTGAGTATTGTTTTTTTCAAGGATTTGTAGGGGAATTTTGATGGGGATTGCATTGAATCTGTGGGTTGCTTTTGGCAAGATGGCCACTTTGACTATGTTAATCCTACTGATCCCATGAGCATGGGAAGTCTTTCCAGCTTCTGATACCTTCTCCAATTTCTTTCTTCAAAAACTTGAAGTTCTTGTCATACAGGTCTTTCCATTGCTTGGTTAGAGTTACAGTAAGATTATTTTATATTGTTTGTGTCTATTGTGAAGGGTGTTGTTGCCGCGATTTCCTTCTCAGCCTGTTTCTCTTCTGTATACAGGAAGGCTGCTGATTTTTGTTGTTGTTGTTGTCAGTTCATCTTGTATCCAGCTACTTCACTGAAGGTGTTTATCAGCTAGGAGTTCCAAGTAAAATCTTTGGGGTCACTTCTGCATACTATCATATCATCTGCAAAAGCGATATTTTGACTTCCATTCCAATTTGTATCCTGCGGTCTCCTTTAGTTGCCTTATTGCTCTAGCTGGAACTTCAGGTACAGTATTAAATAGATGTGGAGAGAGTGGGCAGCCTTGTCTTGTTCCTGATTTTAGTAGAATTGCTTTGAGTTTCTCTCCATTTAATGTGATGTTGGCTATTGGCTTGCTATATTTTGCCTTTATTGTGTATCCCTTTGTGTCCCTGATTTTTCCAAGACTTTCGTCATGAAGGGATGTTGGATTTTATCAAAGGCTTTTCAGCATCTAATGAGACCATATCTTAAAAAAAATGCATGGAGCTATAGAGATGATTTGCCAGCTCCTGGGAATAAAATACCTTCTTCTGGTCCTCAGAAGCACCCGTATGCATGCGGTTTACACACACACACACACACACACACACACACACACACACACACACACATAAATAATAAAAATAAACAGTCTGGGTATAAGGGCACTTGATGACTTGAGTTCAACCCTTAGGACTCACATAGTGGAGGGAAAGAACTGACTTGTACAGGTTGACCTCTGGCCTTCACACATGTGTGAGAGAAACACACGCCCACAGTTGCTAAATAAAGTGTCCAGTGATTTTGCGAAACACTTTTGGGGTGTAGCTCACTGGTAAAACACTTGTCTGGCATGCTGGGAGATGTTAGGAGAGATTTTTAAGTCTATCCAGAATAGATAATGCGTATGAGATCAGAGGTCCTTATGCACTGGCAAAGGCTTGAAAATTTATCTAGAAATGAAGCACAAACGAAGTCTAATGCACTGATCGGGCTGCGTGAATCAGGGGTCAAGGTCGTGGATCATAAGGAAAAGTGGTACAGGAAATTCAGAGTAAAGCCAACTCAAGCAGCCAGGCCCAGCAATTCCTGTTCCCCCTTCCTAGCTCATTCTCCCGCCCTTTCTATCCCTTCTGCCTGTTTCCTCCCTTGCTGTGGAAGCAGTAAGGAAAAGCTTAGGCAGGTGTACATGTGTTTTCTTAACAGTATCTAGCCTGAGGTCTTTAACTGTACATAGGAAATATAGCCAGAATCAGTCTTCAAAGTTCTGAAGTTTTGAATCTCTGCAGATGAAGCTGCATAGTTCAAAACCGATTGTTTCATTACATTGGGCGGCTTCTGTTTGTTTGTTTGTTTGTTTATTTGTTTGTTTGTTTGTTGCTTTGAGAGGGTCTCATGTACCCTAGGCTCAAACTCACTGTGCTACCAAAGTTGACTTTGAACTTCCGGACCTCCTGTCTCTACTGTCCCAGTACTGGGATTACATATATCTGGCTTTAAATGGGTGGCTTTAAAAAAATGTTTATTTTTGTTTTTATCTGGAGCGTTGGGCATGGGGGAGATGCTCTCATGCTTAGGGGTGCCCACGGAGGGCAGAAGAGGGCCTCCAATCCCCAGGAATTGCCAAGCAGATGCTAGAAATTGAACCCAGGTTCTCTGGAAGAACAGTCAGTGCTCTTAACCACTGAGCCATCTCCCTAACTTCCCAGAGTAGCTTTTTGAAAGAATTGTGGGAGCCAATGAGAAAACACAGTATGTGAAGGTTCCGCTGCCAAGGCTGAAGACCTGAGCTTGGTTCCCAGAGGCCAAGGGATAAGGGAAGAAAAGCCATTCCACAAGCTACTTGATCTCCTATGTGCACACTCACATGCACACAGGTGCGCACAAATAAATTAAAGTGATTTTATTTTAATGATGTTTTATTTGTGTATGGGAAGGGGTACGTGCATGCTGCACTGCACATGTGAAATCAGACCATGACCTGCAAGAGTCAGGCTTCTCCTTCCTCCATGTGTGGGTCCCGGGGACCAAACTCGGGTTGTCAGGTTTAGTGGCAGGAGACTGTACCCATGGAACCATCCTATAGCCCAGTAAATGATATTTTAAAGTATAAAGTAAGGGGCTGGGGAAAGGACTCAACGGATAAGGCATCTGCCACGCAATCGTGAGGACCTGAGTTCAGAAACCACGTAAGGACAGACTTGGTGGCACACATCTGTCATCTCACCACTCCTGTAGTGAGATGAGAGACAACAACAGGAGAAATTCTGGAATCTTACGGGCCAGCCAGCTTGGAGGATGCAGCAGAGATAAGACCCTGTCTCAAACCAGTTGCCAGGTGAGGGCTGACACCTCTCACCTTCACATAACCCGTACACACCAAAAAATAAATAAATAAATAAATAAAAATTAAGATTTATTTTCACACACGTGCTCCCATGCACGTGCATGAACGCACGGCTGTCTGTAGAGGCAAGAAGAGGGGATCAGATCCCCTGCAGTGGAGATACAGGAGGATGGGAGCTACCAGGGTTGGGTGTTGGGTGCTGGGAATAGAACTCAGGACCTCTGGAAGAGCAGGGAGGACTCTTAGCCACTGAGCCATCTTTCCAGTCCCGTGAAGACTCTTTTAAAAGAATGTCTTTTGGGCTCTGTTGGTTTAGGCAAACACATCTCAGGGAACTGTAGACAAGGAGAGTGTTGCCTCAGATAGCGCCAGGAAGGCAGGGACTCATGACCTGCAGAATGCATCAAAATATTGTTTGCTTAGATGAACTTACCAGAAACTCACTTCTTCTACAATGGTGAGTCAGATGTGCGCCTCTCTAGGACTGCAGTGTGTTTTGATAACATAACTGTCCTGATGTTGCTGGTCCCACCACTGACCTACAGAATCCTTAACTGTGGACTCTCTTGTATGACGGAGCACTAGCGCCGGAGGGTAATGGAGCTCCCCCTGAACACACAGGCTCTTCTGGGACAGTTGTGATAAACTCTATCATCTGAATCTCGCCCTTCTCAGAGTGCAGTGGATCCGCCACACGTCTCAGGTGTGAGACAGTGAGACTGCTGCAAGTGGTCAGCCTGGAGAGACAGTGCCACTATTCTCCAGTCTCTGTGGGCACGCCAGGGACCTCACTCGTGGGACCCCAGATGAGGGACTTGAGACCAAGAGGCAGAAGTGACTTGTAACTTTTAGAACTTGAAGCAGCATGAAAAATGGGGTGCTTCATGTAGACCAGCAGAGGCCAGTCCTGCCCTGTGGAAGAAACATCAGCAATACAAGACTCCTAGGACCTTTCTACCTAGGCAGTCTTCTGGTAACTTCTCTGCACCTTAGGATGACAGGACCTCTTAGGCTTGCTATGTCTCAGATGGCTTCTGCCCTGCCTCACCGTCTTTCCCCTCAGTCATAGAGGAGGTGGGGTACTAATCACCCAGTTCCAAGGAGCCCCAGGCTGTATGTAGTGGGCTGTTGAGAGACGGTGTGCTTTAGCCCGTCCGATCTCAAGCCTGACCTACTCTTCACTCTAGGTGGAAGAGACACAGACAGAACTTCTGGAGACACTGGACAAAGAGGGAAGGATCCTGGCAGGAAGGCATGAGGAGACTGGGCAAGGTGAGAAGTGGAGAGGCCCCGGCAGCTCCTTTCGGATTCAGAGGGGGTGATGGAATTTTCCTTGGGATGTGCCTTTGACATTCTGTCACCATGCCTTGCTTTCCTTTATTTGAGCATCCTCCCCCTCACACCCGTTCTTCTTTCCTTTTAAAAGCATCTTGAGGAAGTCTACCCACCTTACGTGGGGCATACCAGCATACATCGATAATCCCAGCAGCTGGGAAATGGTAGCAACAGGAGAGTCAGGACTCAAGGCAAATCTATTTTTACACACAAAGCGCAGGTCAGTTTAGGCTACCCCAAACCACGTCTCAAAAAGGGAGGGGATGAGGATCTAGAAAACCTATACAAATGTTCACTTTCTTACAACCACCTTCAGTTCATACAATGATGGTACCTAAAACTTATGGCTAGGATGAGGCCGGGGAGGCGGTTCAGTGGGTAAAATGCGTAAAGCACAAGTGCCAGGACTGGAGTTCAGATCCCCAGAACCCATGTAAAGATGGGCCACAGTGTGCGTCCATTCTGCTCTCATATGGTGAGATGGGAGGTGGAGACAAGAGAATCCCCAGAATCTCACTGGCCAACTAACCTACTGTATGCAGTGGCACACAAGGTCAGCATCAGGTTAGCCTCTGACCTCTGCATGTGTCTGTGCTCAACACATACACATATACATGCACACACTACACTCACCATATACACACACAAACATAAAAGAAATTATGTCTAGGATAGTCAGGCATGGCTCATGGCCATGTGATTCCATTACACACGAGGCTAAAGGTAAGAGGCCAGTGAAGTTTGAAGCCAGTCTGGGCAACATCGTGAGTTACAAGCCAACTGAGAGACACAGCAAAAACTGGTCTTTAAAACAATGAAGCAAAACCTGGAGTGATGGCTCAGCAGTTGATACTGTATCTTACTCTCCCAGAGGACCTGAGCACCCACATCTGTAAGTTTACAACCACCTGTAACTCCAATTCTGACGGCCCTCTTGTGGCTTCCACAGGTATTGCAGTTATATACATAAACCCCCACACAGACAGACGGACGGACAGACACACACAGACACTAAAAACTAAGGGTTTTTTTTTTTTATTAAATAGAGTTTTGTCACATTAATAGTTTTTAAATAACTTACAATTAAAATGACCAAGTTCATGTATACTTATTTTTCCAGATTGGCAAAACACACATACAACATTGGTATGTGTGACACTGGTGACATTAAGCACACTTACAATCCACTAAGTGCATTGTAAATGCAATCATTACTACTACTCAGTTCAAGAACATTCTTCTCCTCACCCCAAAAAGAAACACCCAGCAGTAGTCACTCCTTATCTTCCCACCAGCCTTTGGCAACTGCTAACCTGTTCTCTGATTTCATGGCATCAGACTCATATAAATGACATTAGACAGCCTAGCTTACTTCACCCAACAAGATGCTTTCATGTTACAACATACATCTGGACTCCATTTCTTTTTTATGGCTGACTAATACTCCACTGAATGGACGTACCATACTTTACTTATTCATCATGGATATTCAAGCTGTCTTTACCTCCAGCCACTATGAATGGTACCACTAGCCCAAGTACTTACTTCAACAGGTGTTTTTTTTTATTTCATCTCTCTTTACATGTAGAAGGAAAATGTGATATTTCTATACTTAACCTTCAGAGAAACTCCCAAACTATTTTCCCATAGCAGCTATCCTACTTCATGCTCTTCCCAGTAAGGTGTGAAGGTCCCAGTGGCTCCCCAGCCTTGTGAATGTGTATTGTTTGCCCATTTCTGTCATCACTGTGGTGAGCACAAAGTGGCATCTCATTGTGCGTGTCTTGTTTGGTTTTGTTTTCTTGTTCATTTGCTATTGTTTGAGACATTAATCTCACTGTGTAACCCTGGCTGGCCTGGAACTTACTAATTGCCCAGCCTGGCTTGCAGCTTGCAATGATTCTCCTGCCTCAGCCTCCTGAGTGTTGGAATTAAAGGCATGTGCTACCACACCCAGCCAATGTGTTTGCTTTTAAGACTGGATATCACTAAGTCAACCAGCCTAGTTTCAGCCTCCTAAGTACTGGAGTGACAGGAGCATAACACCGTGCCTGGTTTATTGAACTTTTGATCTGCATTTCTATAACTACTAATTGGTTGACATATTTTTGTGTACTGTTAGCATTTATATAGATACTTTAGGAAAGTTATGTACGTTTTAACAGCATTAAAATTGACATTGAAAATATACAGAACAATAATTCCAGAATTATTATTTTTGGTTTTTTTTTTCAAGACAGGGTCTTGCTATGTAGCTCTGGCTACATAGTAACTGGAAACATTGTAACTAGGACAGAAGTCTAAACAAGTCCTAGAACTCACTATGTAGACCAGGCTAGCCTTGAACTGGCAGAGATCTGCCTGCCACATACCTGGCTCCAAATTGCTTCCTTTGTAAACTTTCATGATCATACAGCATTCGTGTATAAATTTTATATCTTGTTCTTTAAAATATTTGTGTATATGTATATGTGTGGACCCATGTGCATGCAGTACCCTCAGAGGCAAAAAGAGGGCATCAGATTCCCTGCAGCTGGAATTACAGAAGATTATGACTTGTGCTCACTGAACTCTGGTCCTCTGTAAGAGCAGCAGATGCTCTTGACCCTGAGCCTCCCTCTAGCCCTTGTTTTTTTTCATTTAACAATGTAGCAAGCATGTTACCAAGAATAGCTACAAAAATGAAGGCTACCATAATCCAGCACTCAGGAAGCTGAAGCCGAAGGATGACAGGGAAATTGAAGCCAGCATGGCTACAAGGTAAGGCCATGTCTGATGGGAAAAGCAAGTTTAGACAATAACCCCTGTGTGTTTGCTCAGTTCCTGCAAGTCTAGAAATCTAGATTTGGTCCTTAAAAGTGGACCTTTTCATGAAGATTTGCTTCCCCTTTGGCATTCAATCCTTCTTCCCAGAAACATAGTAACTAGGACAGAGGTCTGAACAAGTTTCAAACCCTTGAAACATTGTAATATTGGCACAGAATGTTTGGCAATAGAATTTGAATCCCTGGAGGGCAGCTGACATTAAGTTCAGCATCTGGTCAGTGTCTAAGATCCACCGTCTCTACCTACATGGGAAAATCTGTGGACACTGGTTTAATAATATTTAGTACAATAAATATACAGATGCCAAGTGACCCACTATGAAGCCCAGGAGCATGCCAATTTAATCTTCCTGGTAGTCAGAATTTCGTCCTATTTTTCTGCTTTCTTTTTCCCCCCATATAGTGTATGTATGTGTGTGTGTGTGTGTGTGTGTGTGTGTGTGTGTGTGTGTGTGTGTGTGTGTGTGTGTGTGTGTAGGTGAGTGCATACCACAGCACATGTGTTATGTGGAGGTCCGAGGACTCCTTGTGGGAGTCAGTTCTTGGGTCTTGGGTATCAAACTCAGATCATCATAGGGAGGCCTTACTTAACCCAAGCAATGGCATTTTTGTTGCTGTTGGTTGGTATCATTGTTTGAGGCAGATCTCACTGTGTAGCCTTAGCTGACCTGGAACTTGCTATGTAAACCAGGCTGGCCTCAAACTCCTTGAGAACTTCCTGACTTACCCTCCCAAGCACTGGGATAAAAGATGTGTGTTTTGGTTTTGGTTTTTTTGTTTGGTTGTTTGGTTGATTGGTTGGGTTAGGTTTGGGTTCGTTTGGGGTCTGTTTCATTTTGTTTTGTTTTTTTGAGACAAGGTTTCTGTCTTAGTTTGGGTTTTACTGCTGTGAACAGACACCATCACCAAGGCAAGTCTTATAAATGACAACATTTAATTGGGACTGGCTCACAGGTTCAGAGGTTCAGTCCGTTATCACCAAGGTGAGAGTGTGGCAGCATCCAGGCAGGCACGGTGCAGGCTGAGCTAAGAATTCTCCATCTTCATCTGAAGGAAGCCAGGAACAGACTGGGCATCCTCAGGCAGCTCGAAGGACGGTCTCCAAACCCACCCCCACAGTGACACACCTACTCCAACAAGGCCCCACCTTCTAATAATGCCACTCCCTTGGCTAAACATATGCAAACCATTACAGTCTCTACAACCTAGGCTAGCTTTGAACTTCTGGTGATCCCCCTATCTCAGCCTTCCAACTACTGGGATTACAGGTATGAGCCGCCGTATCTGGCTATGAGCTCTCTCTCCTATGATGCTGCTCTCTATGGCCCTGGCCTTGGGCTGTAATTAATTCCCTCTTCCCATCACCTCTGTTACATTTCACTGCCTACTCATTGATTCACTATTTCTGAACGATCAGTCAGATTAGATGGGGTCCCAACGGGGTCTGTGGGAAGGGGGAGTGGTAAGTAAGTCTTACCAGACCCATTGTGGGATGGGCCAATCTTCAGCACTCTGTGCTGCCTACCTGAGAAGACCTGGTCTCTTTCCCCTGGGTCCTGCCCTTACAGACAACCAGGTAGAACTTCTTCGTCCCACTTCACAGCTGAGGGTAATGACTTTGAGTCACTTGCTATCATCCTCTAACAGTCTCTCTGTCTTGAAGAGAGGAGGCAGAACTTTGGGGATTCCTGCCACAGGCTCTGTCCTTTTTGTGATTCCATGACCCAGCCTCAAGTGTACACCTGTCCCCTGGCCTGCTGCAGCAGGATGCCATTATGCCTGCTACAGGGTCTTTGCACCTGAGCTTCAGGAGCATAGTGCCCTCCTGCTCTGGTGGGGATCACTCTCTCCCAGGAGGAGATGTTTCTGTTTCCCAGGGATTTGTTAAGCACTACAAATGTTTTCTCTATCTCCGGTCCTGCGTTCTTTCCATAGCTGGGATGAAATGCTTTCACCAGGAGCAGATTGGAGAGAAAGGGGTTTATATTGGCTTAAATTTCTAGGTCACACTCCCATCATTGAGAGAAGTCAGGCAGGAACTCAAGGCAGGAACCTGGAGACAGGATCTCTGGAAGAATGCTGATTGCTAGCCTGCTCACTGGCCCTCACTTACCTGTGCTTAGCTAATTTCTTACCACCTGCCCTACCACAGTGGGCCGAACCCTCCCACATCGATTGGAAGTCAGTGCTCTGTAGATTTACTCACAGGCCAATGTGGTCCTGCCAATTCCTCAGTTGAGGCTTTCTCTCTCTCTCTCTCTCTCTCTCTCTCTCTCTCTCTCTCTCTCTCTCTCTTTCTCTCTCTCTCTCTCTCTCAAAGATTTATTTATTTTATATAAGCACACTGTCACCGTCCTCAGCTACACCAGAAGAGGGCATCAGATCCCATTACAGATGGTTGTGAGCCACCATGTGATGTGGTTGCTGGGAATTGAACTCAGGACCTCTGGAACAGCAGTCAGTGCTCTTAACCACTGAGCCATCTCTCCAGCCCCAGGTTCCCCCTTCTTAAGTGGCTCTGGACTGTATCCAGTTGATAATAAACTCTAGCCAGCACAGCTCATGAGCCAGCGTGGGAAAGAGAAAGATGAAGAAGACGATTGCTCAGCTCCTGGGTCCTGTAAGCCCTATGTGATCATCAGAACCTTCTATACTAGAAGAACTAGATGGAGGCTTTGGGAGAAAGTGAGTTTATAGAGCTCTCCTTTCTTCACAGTCCAGCAGACATCGAATGCACAGGAGAAAGATGCTCTTAGTGACTGCGTCCTAGAGGCCAAAGCCTCATTGCAGGTGAGAAGGGTCTGGCCATTTGGGTGTGGGAAATGGAGAAATCACAAGGAAGCCATGTGGGCCACCTCCCCACCAAGTAACCAAAAATGATGCCTAGATTATAGGGGACTGAAGCACTTGCTTTCCATGTGTCCTGGCCCTTTGATGTGATGACCAGATAGTTGGTTAAGGGGCCTTGGCTTGCAAGTAAGATTGGCCTCCTTCTCTGTGGTGGTTATCTGCTTTGGGTGTTATGGGAGAGGGGTTACTAATTAATTTTATCATTATGTCATTTTATGTTTATGTTTTTGTCTGTAAGTGTGTCTATGCATCACTTGTCCGTCTGGAAAGAGCTATAGGCAGCCATCATGTGAGTGCCGGGAACTGAACTGAGGTCCTCTGGAAGAGAAGGCGGTGTTGAGCCATATCCCCAACGCATCAGCTTTCTTCTTAATTGTCAACTTGACATAACCTAGAATAGCATGGGAAGGAAGTCTTAATGAGTAATTGTCTGCACTGACAATTGTCCTGTCGGGTATTGTCTCAATTAAGCTAACTGGGAAGACCAGCCTGATGTGGACAACACCCAATCCCCAGGGAATTCAGAGGGGTCCAGAACTATGCCAGGGTGGGGAGGTCACACTGAGCACAACCAAGCAAGCGAGTGACCAAGTATACATTCATTTCTCTGTGTGTCTATTTATTTACTGTGATTGTGCTGTTTAATGTTCCTGCCTGTGGGGAGGTTGGCTTCCCCACAATGATGGACAGGACTCAAGCTGAAATGAGTCCTCTTTGGCCCCTGAGTTGCTTTGTGTTGGGGTGTTTTATCCCAGAGCAACAGAGAGGGAAGTAGAGCACTTTCCAAGGACTGTCAGGAGGATCTTGGAGATGGCACAGACTGAAGGCATTCTGAGAGACTTCCCAGAGGGGTGGTCTACCTGGAAGATGCTTGGGATGCTTCAGTGAGGAATCACAGGAAGAAAGTCCTAAGCAGTATCAAGCGACTTGCTCAAAAGCATGGAGGAAGGGGAAGAAACAAGTTGTCTAAGGAAGTCCAGGAGGCCAAGGGTGAGGAAGGGGGGAGTGTGTGTGGCAAGGGCCATATGGTAGGACTGAGCCTGGGAGCATAGGAAGAGGTAGGACTCTGCCACAAGGAGAATGGCTGAGGAGATCTCTGTCAGAGGAAAGGCATAGAGAGAGAGCATGCCCTGAGATTGGGGTAGGGTGTGATGCTGAGCCACTGCATAGACAAGTAGAGCTCGACATGGCTGGGCTTTGGATATAAGTTGACATTGGTCACCCCAAGAGTTTAGGGATCAGTATTAGTTAGAGTTAACTTTTCTTACTACTCCAATTAAATACCTAACCAAAAGCACCTTCGGGAAGGAAGCATCATGTTGGCTCATGGTTTGAGTCATTCCATTATGGTGGGAAGATGTGGCAGCTGGTTGAGTTGCACCCAGCAGAGAGTGACAGACACTGGTGCACAGCTTGCTCTGCCCTCTTTATTCAGTCCTTGATGCTGGCCCATAGCATTGTGCCACTCAGATTCAAAAAAAAAAATTAAAAAATGATTCTTCCTCTTGTTGACTCTAGATCTTGTAAAGTCATCAATCAGTATCAACCATCACATGTGCCATTAAAAGCTCTACAGTGAGAGGTGGTCCAGGAGTGTTTCAAGACTTAGATGCAATGGATTCAGCCTGCTCTGCTGTGCAGTATATGGTGTAGGCCAGAATCACAATGAAGAACTTTAGCCCTCCTGTTTTTTTCTGGTATAGTAAGAATTACCTTGACAGGCCAGACTCTTTGCTATCTCCCTCCTGCTCCCTTCCCCAGAACACCTGTGCAATTCATGTCCCACCACAAGAGGCCAGACAAGCCAAGATGAACAAGGTGGACGGGTCCATCCTTAGCCGACTCTATAGAAACCACATCCAGGTAGGTATAGAACACTGGCAGACCTTTATTCCTGATGCTATGGGAAGGTGGGCAGGCACAACCCTAGAGAGCAAGCCTCAAACCTGACAACTTCCCTTTCGCAAGAGCCCAGAAGCATGAGAGTCCTCAATTCACACTGAGAGAAGCAGACAAATGGTGGAGCACACAGCTCTATATAGGGTCCAGAGAGAACTTGGGGCAACTAGCCAACCTGACACAGGGGGGTAGCATGTCAGCCTACCAAACTACAGCTGTGTGCCTACCAGGCACATGCCTCAGAGAGTGCCCCTGGGAGGAGATCCGAGAAATAAATGCAGCATGACCATGAAATCACACAAGACCAATGCAGTGAGCTTCTGGGAGGTTGGGGAAAAGAGAGGACTCATGTCCCTCCACACTGATTGATGGGGCCCTTTGGTGTCCTTCTCTAGGATTATGGGAGCCCTGGCCCATTCTGGGAGCAAGAGCTGGAGAGTCTACACCATGTTATTGAGATGAAGAATGAGCGAATTCATGAACTCGAGAAGCAGCTCTTCCTCCTGGAGATGCTGGTCAGTGCTGGGGCCCCTCACCCCCATCCCTCATCCCTCCCCTGCCAGCTTGGCTCTGCCACTCTTGAAGGAGTCAGTCACCTGACTCCTGTCATTTCTTAGGCCCTCAGGTTGCTGCAACTAGAGCAGCACTGGGCCCCAGCAGCCTAGCTCCTCAGGAAGGGTGACAGCCATCACACTGCAGGCAGAGGCTAAGAAAGGAGGTGAGGCCCACAGGCCAGGCAGACAAAGAGGCTAGCCTTAGTAATGGTGAACTGGGGAGCTAGGCTTCCATTTGAAGACCCAGAAATGAGGTCTCAGAACCCTGGGCCAGCATTACTCTTAGGATCTGTCAAATGTGGATTTGGTTTGTTTGGGTTTTTATTTAGTTGGTTGGTTGGTAGATAGATAGATAGATAGATAGATAGATAGATAGATAGATAGATAGATAGATAGATAGATAGATAGATTTTGTGTATGTATGGGTGGTGTGTGTTTGCCATGGCATACATGTAGAAGAAGTCAGATGACAACTTATAGGAGTAAGTTTTCTCCTTTCACCATGCTGGTTGCTGGAATTGAACTCAGATTGTCCAGCTTGGCAGGAAACACCCTTTGTCCCCAGCCACCTCTTTTTAAAACCCTTTTTAAAGAATTATTTAAGGTTTATTTTTATTTTGTGTGTGTGAGAGCTTTGCCCACATGTATGTCTGTGTGCCACATGAACATGGGATCCAATGCACATCGGATCCAATGAACTGGAGTTACAGACAGTTATGAGAAGCCATGTGGGTGCTGGGAATCAACCCGGGGTCCTCTTCATGAGTAGCCAGCATTCTTAGCCACTGAGCCATCTCTCCAGGCCTGATTGAGCCATCTTACCAGCCCTGGGTTTTTTTTTTTTTTTTTTTTTTTTTGCTTTGCTTTTAACCCTCTACAGTAGCAAAAGCCAAGTGGACAGTCCATCTTAACTCTGACCTTGTTTCCAGTTGGCTTCTTGCTCCATAAAGTGGAATGCCCATCTGGAATGAATCAGTGTCCAGGGGAGAGGTGGTGATGCCCACTGTGCCGAGAGTGAGTGAGCCACTCCATTCCAAGCTCCTTGGTTTGTTACAGAAAGAAAAAAATCTGATCTTAGCGCTGAAAAACACCACCCTGCAGCAGGAGGTTGAGGACCTACAATTCCAAGCTAGGAACAGGTTGGCCATGTCAAGGTAGCTGTCTCCTTCCTCCCATCCCATTCCTTTGGCCAAAACTTCCAGCTGGGAGGGACCTGGTAGAGTCTGGGGACTGGATCGACAAGTGGCCCCAGGACCTGTCTTGGGAACGTGACTCCTCTTTCCTTGGGAGTCGGGAAGCCCAGTGTTTCAACATGAGAAACAGGAAACAGGAAACAGTCTACCTAAGCAGGCATGCGCGGAACAAATCGGTCCTGAGGATTTGTAAGTGAGTGTTGATTATCTCGTGTCATGGGCTGTTGAATGCGTGACATATTTTCTGGTGGAATCCTCCTCTGGATGCCCATTTGCTGGTGAAGAAACCGAAACTCCATGCCACCCAAGGTGACCCAGCTAGGCAGGGAGGCTCAACCTGGAGCCACCCAGAGCTCCGACCTGTGAGGAGTTGACACTTGGACCACAGAGAAAATCACCCCTCACATACAGATAGGCAGCTGGGGTTGGGGGAAACACCTTGGAGAGAGATGATGATGACTCCCCCTCAGGAAGGCTTCCTGAGGGAACCGGTTAGTTCAAGTAATAGTTGCTCCATCAGGCAACCCTTGCTCTGTCTGTACCACAGGCAGCTCCGGAAAGACCTACTTCAGGACCTCGAAAAGGAGTCACAGAATGGCCACTGCTGCAACAGACGGAGAAGCCACTGAATATCTGAGTACTAGAGGCCAGCACCTCCTCCATCTTACCTCGCCCTCTGATACGCTTCAAAGGCCTCTGCCCTCAGTGTAAAGGAAGGAGCAGGGACTGGGCCTACCATGGTTCTGAGACTCACTGCTCCCTCCAAAGACTCTGTGAAAAAGAGAGCAAAAGCCACTCCATTCTTCTCCCAGGATGGATGAGGTGGGGGGTGGGGGTGGGGAGAGCTCCTACAAAGCTGGTGGGGAAACTTGGGGCACCAAGACCACCCCTCGAAGTGCCTTTCCTTAGTCGGCCCAGGGAACAAGCAGGTAGTTATCTCCGTCCCTTTGCTCTGTCCTCATGAGAGCATTCAAGACGTCTCCCATGGCAGCTGGAGCCATTTGTACCATGGGACAAAGAGGGGCAGCCCCAATCCCAGACCATCACCTTTGCTGACAAGTCACCGACCTATCAAGTTCTTAGTGCCACACCCATAACTCTGACTCAGAGAAAAAACGGTAAAAGACACAATTCAAGAAAAAGGAACACAGTATTGTTTTTAATGAGAGGGGTCTCAACACATAGCCTAACCTTGAACTCAAAGTCACTCTGCCTCAGCCTCCTGAGTGCTGGGAACATGGGCACGTACCACCACACCCATCCCGATAAGGGGTTGAATCTGCTATAGAGCTAAGCACTGTTACTATATTTAAGTATATTTATCTAAGGTTTTAATGTGAAAATTAAATTTTTTTTGTTAAAATAAAACTCTATTTTTCATGTCCTTTTCAGTGAGGGTATACTTCATTCTCTGTTGTCTTGGTTACTTTCCCCTTGCTGTAATAAAACGCTCTGATAAAAACAGCGTAAGGGAAGAGGGGCTTGTTTCAGCTTGGGGTTCTCCAGGGATAGAGTTCATCAAGGTGGCAGGAACATGAGGCCTCCTAGTCACATGACATCAGCAATCAGGAAGTCAAGGACAAGGCTATTAGGCCTCAAGGCCCACCCCCATCAACGTACTTCCTTCTGCAAGGAAGTAGCCTAAAGATTCCTAAACTTTCTTAAACAACGCCACCAGCTGGGGACCGTGCGTTTAACACATGTGAATCTATGGGGGACATGTCCTATTCAAACTACCTATGTCAGGACACGCTAATCCTCTTCTGTGGTATGTTCTTAGAAGGTATGTCTTACAGTTTCCTCAGTGTAGGGCAGTGGTTCACAACATGTGGGTTGAGACCCCTTTGTGGCAGTCACATATCAGATATCCTGCATATCAGATATTTACATTACAATTTATAACAGCAAAATTACAGTTATGAAGTAGCAACAAAATGATTTTATGGCTGGAGGTCACTGCCACATGAGGAACTGTATTAAAGGGTCACAGCACTAGGAAGGTTGAGAATCACTGGTGTAAGGGATTTAGGTAGTTTTCTGTTCTGAGCACCCCCTAAAAGAATTCTAATTGGAATAGCTCGGGTAGCCATCTTTGAATAGATCACTTTTTTTATACTGAATTTGTCAGAAGAGTCACCTCTGGTGGGCTGCAGAGGAGGTCTTACATACTTTTTTAAAAGAAGGTTTGTTTTTGTTTATGTGCACGTGTGTGTGAGGGTGTGCCATGTGTGTGCAGGTGCCTGCGGAAGCCAGAACTAGGTGTCAGATTCCCCTGGAGCTGGAGTCAAAAGTGGTGAGTCATCTGACATGGGTGCTAGTCCTTTGGAAGAGCATCAGGTGTTCTTAACTGCGTGTGTGCGTGCGTGCTTGCGTGCGTGCGTGCGTGCGTGCGTGCGTGTGTGTGTGCACATGCACACTATGGAAAGGAAGAGGCTTTGTAGAAATGGCCAACCAAAGTCTCTAGTCTTGACTCTCCAGGACACAGGGAGAGTCCCTTTGGGTTCCCCTGCCATCAAGAGTGGGGCCTTTCAGAGTCCTGCTCAGAAAAGAAACAGGGGTATAGCCCAGAAAGAAGAGTCCGGGAGGGAGCACTAGGGTCACAGAATGGTCACAGGGAGTGGCTGGGACAAAAATAAGTGAGTGTAGCTGTGGGAGGAGGTGAGATTTGTGCGGCTGTCACAATTCCGCTGCATAATTTTAAAAGAAATCATTTTAGGTGTATGGGATTTTTGTCTGCTGGGCGTTCTTGATGGCTGTGAGCTAACAATGTGTGAGTGCTTGGGTCCTCTGGAAGAGCGGCTAGTGCCCTTAAATGCTGAGCCATCTTTCCAGCCCCTCTGCATAATCTTTGAGGGAAGAAAGCCTTTAAATTTATCATTTGTTGTGGTTTCATTGAGGCAGAAACCCCGCTCAGTCCAAGCTGATCTCAAACGTATTATGTAGCTCAGACTAGCCTTCAACTTCTGATCCTCCTGCCTTGGTCTCCTTTCAGAGTCCAGAGGAAGGCATTGGATTTCCTGAAGCTGGAGCTAGAGGTGGTTGTAGGTTTCCCAACACAAGTGCTGAGAATAGAACCCTTGTGATAGAGCTAGACATACTCTTAACCACTGAGCCATCTCTCCAATCCTCCTAACCTTTTTTTGAGACAAAATTCTCACTATGTATCCTTGGCTGGCCTGAAACTCACTGTATAGATGAGACTACATAGAGATCTGCCTGTCTCTGCCTCCTGAGTGCTGGGATTAAAGGCACGACCATCCCCAACCAATGTCTTTAAATGAAAAATAGTATTTGGTACCAAGTGATCTGAAATCTGCGTTTCAGTGTCCATCAGTGACATCTTGGAACACAGCCACAAGTGTCTGGTCTGTGGCTGTGTTTGCGCTACAGCAGAAGCTTGGCTCAGCCAGTCTAAGAGAGTGACCATCTAACTTCATTCAGAAAAAGACAACTGACACTTGGCCTTTGCTTTCAACGTTCAAGTCCTTTGAAGTATTTCCACTTAAATGACATAGAACCTTCTCAAAGAGCAAACCCCACTGGGTGAAAGAGACAATTACAGGAAAAGCTTAAATACCTAAGACTGGGATGTAGGGCTTGCCTTGCATACACAAAAGCCATGGGTTCAGTCCCCGGCACCACATAACCCAGCGAGAGAGACAAAACTGTAATCTCAAGCACTACAAAGGTGGAGGCAGGAGGGTCAGAAGTTCAAGGTCACCATTGATTACAAAATGAATGTAAGGTCAGCCTGGGCTACAGGAAGCGTCTTCTCAAACAAGTAAATGGGGAGGAGCCTGTGACATAGTTGAGTTTATTTTTCTTCTTACGGCTTTATACTTTGCATGTTTTTAATGTTTTGGGGGTTTGGCTTTTTGTTTTTAGACTTGGATTTTTTGTTTCTTTGCACCTAAGGAAGCCGTGTCCCTCCAGCACTCTTGGGAGACAGAATTCCTTCAGGGCTCTGCAAAGTGTGACCAGCAGCCTAGTGAAGACCAGCCTCAGCCAGATGAGCTTGGGCCCCATCGCTTGCCCTGTCACCTGCTGGTTTACCATGCCTGGCTGAGCCCAGGTTCCCTACACATCCTGAGGAAGACTCTGGTCTCCCCAGGCTCTCTGGTTCTTCCGTAACTGATCCCACGAGGTGGAAAGCAGCTTTGGAAAGCTGCAGTTTGGCTTCTTGCCTTGGACTCAACAGTCTCAATGGGGTGCTGAGATTTTTCCAGACCACAAAGTCTAGCTGATAGTTTCCAGGGGATAAACGTCACGTGCACAGGGCCCATGTCTCCCAGATGTCCAGTATATAGGATCTGTTCAAGGCCCTGGGAGTGCATTAGAGGTCCTAGATCTAGCCTGTGAACTGGTGAAGGCTCTCGGAACACCTCTTCCTCTCCGTACCACTGTACTTTTCACAGTGTACAACTGCTCAAGAACCTGTGTGATTACTCCGAGACCATTTGCCTCTACTCCTCCTGGAGAGAGCATGTGTCCCTCAAAGCTGGACCAAGCCTAGATTACCCGTACTTGATTCCCAGAGCCTTAGCAGGCACCTGGCACTTTCTGGCCTTAGTCTATACGGATGGATGGATGGATGGATGGATGGATGGATGGATGGATGGATGGATAGTTGGAACAATGGTTAGATAGATGTGTATGTAGTTGGATGGATGGAATTGGTGAATAGATATAAAGATGTATGGGTGAGTATATTTATGGATGGATATGGTCATGGATGGATGGATGGACAGATGGATGGATGGGTGAGTAGATGCAAGGATGTGTGGATGAGTGGATGAATAGATGAGCACCCACAACTATTTTTAGCAGCAGGGACATAGTGTCACCTTCTTGTCTAGTCCAAGGGTTCCCAAAGGGACAAAGAATAGATGAGGACAAAAGAACATGACACAAGTGGTCCAGGCTACATCATAAAACTGGAAACGTCACTCCCTTCCTGGTGTCTAGTCTAGGGTGAGTCAAGGGGGTGGGGAACATGTGTCTGGAGTAGACAGCCTTGGAAATCATCTACCTTGGAATGTCCGAGTTCTAGAAGCCATACGTCACTTAGTTTTCATTGGTCATGTATTTGTTGAGTGTATCATGAATGACATCAGGAATGAAATCATTGTGGGCGTGGTGACACACACCTTTATTCCCAGCATTCAGGAAGCAAAGGCAGATAAATTTCCAGATAATGCAGATAATGATTTCTAGGCAAGCCAGGGCTACCTTCTCTCAAAAAGAGGCAAAACCAACAACAATGAAGAAACAAGGGATCACGAAGAAAGCAAACAGTAATAATAAAAGCAATAATAAAAAATGAGCTGCATCCAGGCTTAGAAGAACTCTCTCTCTCTCTCTCTCTCTCTCTCTCTCTCTCTCTCTCTCTCTCTCTCTCTCTCTCCCCGTGTGTGTGTGTGTGTGTGTGTGTGTGCACGTGCGTGTGCGTGCGTGTTGTCTGTCTGTCTGAGAACAACTTTTGAGTCTCATCCTCAGGAATGCTGTCTCTCTATTGAGACAGAGTCTCTGATTAGCTTGAAGCTCGCAGTTAGGCTAGACTGGTTGTCCATCTAGTCCCTAGGGATCCCCCGACTCCTGCCTCCCCTACACTGGCATTATAGGTTCATGCCACCATGTATGGATTGCTGTCTCCCACCATGGAAGAACTTTCACCCCCACACAGGACGATTTAGGAAGATGTGATCCTTCTAGACCCTTGAGTGTGTTTTGACGTCATTCCCATTCTGCTCCTCCTCCCTTATTGGCATGATCACCCGAGATCAGACCGGTGGCCCAAGAGGGAAATTGAGGCAGGAACTGCTGGGGATGATGGAGACCCCAGGCCATAGTGAGTGAGACAAGAAACAGACTTCTGGGGATGCAAGCTTCATTGAGCAGGTGGGGGGAACAAAGACTATTTTTTTAAGGTTTATTTTATGTATTTGAGTACACTGTAGCTATCTTCAGACACACCAGAAGAGGGCATCAGATCTCATTACAGATGGTTGTGAGCCACCATGTGGTTGCTGGGAATTGAACTCAGGACCTCTGGAAGAGCAGTCAGTGCTCTTAACCGCTGAGCCATCTCTTCAGCCCCCACAAAGGCTATTTAAACCTTTGGTGAGTGGGTAGAGGCTTCCAGGATGAGTGTACATCATTGGCCAGAGCCAAGGTGCTAGGAACGCCTCATTTGCATAAAGAAGAATTCTGTGTACTGCTAGGCATGATCTTATAAGGGGAAGGGAAGTTTAACCTGTAACATGGACACCAGGCTACGTGACTGCCTCAAGGGCGGCAAAGGTTGGGGGTTGTAAGACTACATGCTCTGGGACATGCAGGCCCAGAACATGGAGGGAGGAGTCTTACTCCTGCCAGTCACAGGACAAGATTTGCAGGATTTGGACATACCTGGATCTCGCTCTTGCTCCAGACTGGATCCCCCAGCTGCAATGCTCCTCAACCCCATGTCGTAGTATCTTGGAATCCCAGAGAAGAAATCTAAGAATCATAGGTTCTCCAAGGAGCAAATGAGACCTTAGAATGTTCAAAACTCCAGCCTTATCATAGAAAACAAGATGTACCTTAAGATAGAACCCATCCTGTTCTCTGACTATGTAGATAAATCACAGAACCCAGCAGAAATCTCACCTCCCAGAAAGAGACAAGACCTCTACTCAGTAAACAAAAGCAGCAATCCATCCAGGCATGGTGGGGCCCACCCGCACTTGGGAGGCAGGAGCAGCAGGAGCAGGATTCATTGCTTATACTCAGTCTCATTCCCAAGAGCTACTTGGTGCTGGGTGGGTGGTGCCACTGTATTCTCAGAAAAAAAAAATCAGTTAACAAGTGTTCTAGGGTCACTCAGTGTCTTAGTAACTGTTCTGTTGCTGCCGAGAGACACTGTACCCAAGGCAGCTCTTCTTAATCCCCCTCCAAGACAAAAATCCACCTGTCTCTGCCTCTTGATCGCTGAAATTAAAGGCATAAGCCTCCATGGCCAGGCCAGAGGCATTTAATTGGGAGCTTACTTACAGTTTTAGAATTTTAGGGGGTTAGTCCATGATCATCATGGTGGGTAGTAGCTGAAAGCTTTACATCCTGATTCACAGGCACAGGCAGAGGGGAAGGCAGGGACTGGACCTGACTTTTGTAAACCCATAAACCTTCTCCAGTAAGGCCACACACCCCTAATCCTTCCCAAACAGTTCCACTAACCAGGGACCAAGCATTCAAACATATAAGCCTATGGGGGTGGCATTCTCATTCAAACTGCCACATTTGGCTAGACTGTGGTAAATCCAGAAACCCAGAGTTTTTCTTTTTTTTCTTTTTTTTTTTTTTTTTTACTTCAAAGACTACCACCCCTTTGGCCCCACCCCCCCCCCCCCCCATCCCTTGTTTTTGAGACAGGTCTCACATACAACCTCAAACCTCAAACCTTGAACTCTTTTTTTTTTTTTTTTTTGGTTCTTTTTTTTTATATAGCTCACCACTGAGGATGACCTTGAACTCTTAATTCTCTGCCTCCGCCTTTCCAGTGGGAGCCCTAGGAGCCCACGCCACCATGTCTCATTTGTGCTGAGGATCCAACCCCCGGCCTTCTGCAGGTTAGCCAAGCATACCAACTGAGCTACCTTCTGCCTCCAGCAGAAGTCTTGGAACCATATTGCAAACTTCAGGCCCAAGCCTTTTGTGATCTGGCACAGGGAGAAGCCAGAGCCTTCAAGGCTGTCAGTCAACACGTTGCCAGCCCACTACAGGGACAGTAAGGACTTTGACTTCACCCAGCTCCTCTGCTAAGACACTCTCCCGGATTTCTATAGGACTGGGTGGCATGCAGATGTTTCCAGATGTCCTCACAGTTGACAACTCTCCCACACATCCTTCCTTTATGGGTGGTCTTCTGTTTTATATTTTGACTCAGGATCTCCTGCAGTCCAGGCTGACCTTTAACTTCCTTTGCTGGAGATAGCCTGGAACGCTTGCTCCTTCTACCTCCCCCTCCCACGTGCTAGGGTTACAGGTAGGTGCCACCATACCCTGTTCATGTCAGCGCTGGGGACCGAGCCCAGGGCTTCAGCGAGCTGGACGAGCACTGTCCAGACTGAGCCCCATCTTGGCATTTCTCTCCACTGTCACAGCTGTGATTCCATCGATCGATGGGGCTTCCACTGCAGCCTGAAGGGCACTCCTTTTAGGGGACCATTGCCGTGCTGCTGCTGCAGTGAGTGGCAGGAGCTCCAGTGCATCTCTGGAAGGATTCACACACACCAGAAATTGCATCCAGAACCTTGCTATGGCTCCAGTGATGTCACTAAGCAGGGCAAGGATGACATCTGGGAGAAGACACTCAAGGATGTCTTCAGAAGGTTTGCCAAAGGGGGGAAGACACTAAACAAATCAGCGAGCTGTGCTGAGCTGGCAACTGAACAAATGACTTCGCCCTGGGTGGGGATGAGGCTGGCCCTGCCAAGCCCCCTTAACATGGCTCCTGAGGAACTAACACATAAGAGCTTGATAATTCCAGAACAGGAGCACATAACTGAAGAAGCAGCAAAGGAAGGAACCACGGAGAAAATCCCTCTCTGGGTGGGGTGGCCTGTGCCTTACCACTTCAGAAGGCTGAGGCAAGGGAATCATTGTGAGGGCCAGGCCAACCTGAGCTATAGAGCAAGAATATGATTCTGTCTCAAGAGAAATAACAGAGGAAGGAAATTCACAAGGAAGGGTACAGCAGATCCCAGCCAGACTCCAAAAGTGCAGGAACCTAATGGTACCCAGAAGGCATGGTGACACAGTCTTGTCATCTCAGACGTGGGTCAGTGGAAGGAGGTTGGGAAGTTAAGGTTGGCCTGAGCTACATAGCTGATGCCCTGCCTGAAAGCAAACAACAAGCAAACAAAAGCCACAGGGCTGGAGAAGTGACTAAGCAGTTAAGAGCACTGGCTGATCTTCCAGAGGACCCAGGTTCCATATTCCCAGGACCCACAAACATCTCTTAACTCCAGTTCCAGGTAACCCAAAGCCCCTCCTCTGGCCACATAGTGCACAGTCACTCACTCATTCATGCAAAACACGCACCTACGTAAAATAAAAATAAATCTGGAAGTTGGAGGGGGCGGTTGCATGCCATTAACCCCAGCACTCGGGAGGCAGAGGCAGGAGGATCTCTGTGTGTTCAAGACCACTCTGGTATACAAAGCGACAACCAGGCCTGTTACATGGAGGAACATTGTCTCGAATGAATGAATGAATGAGTGAGTGAATGAATGAATGAATGAGTGAGTGAATGAAGTGGGAAAAGTGTGGAGACATAGATCCTGAAGTACCAGTAACTCCCCTCAAGAGGGAAAGTTCACAGAACAGCAGCTGCTTACAGTAGCTCTGTTATTCAGTATTATTAGAGGGCATTTCACACACACACGACAGGTGTGTGGAGGAGAGAGAACAAACTTCAGGGAATCAGTTCTCTCCTGCCGCTATGGAACCCCAGGATGGCGCTCAGCTCACCAAGTTTGTGCAAGCAGAGATTTTACTCAGTGAGCCGTCTCCAAAGCCCACCAAGATCAAACGTCAGCAAAGACTTTTCCTTAGGAGGACCTTCGAGCTCCTCAGGAATATTCCAGAAGGCGCATCATAGCAGGTGACAGCTCCCCACTGTCCTGAAGACCTTCCAGATGAGATGGTAGTTTCCCTGGCTGGCCTTGAATTTCTGACCCTTCCGCCTCCATCTCCTGAGTATTACAGTGTAAGCCGTCACACCTGGCAAAATGTATTGTATCAGCAGCATAGTCCAAGAATGTTCATAAAGTCCACAGTAGGGCACCGTAATACTCTGGGCCCAGACACTCACATCTGCTTTCTGACACCCAAGAACCTGTAGACCTGTTCTACAGTCCCTCCTCATAGGGTGTGCCCTGTATAGATGACAACATCATCATCATCATCATCATCATCATCATCATCATCACCATCATTTTGAGATAGGGTCTCTCAATACAGCCCTGGCTGACCTGGAACTCACAATGTAGACCAAGCTGGCCTTGAACTGCTGAGATTAAAAGCATGTGTCACACCCAGCTCCCACATATCATTTGGGTTGTTGGGGAATTTGGGAGGATGCTGTTTAAGACAGGCTCTCAGTGTGTATTCCTGGCTGGCCTGGAACTCATGGAGATCTGTCATTCTCTGTCTCCAAATTAGAAGTCCATTTTTAAAAATTTTATAGCATTTTAAAATTATCTGTTTAGTTATATGTATGAGTGTTTTCCCTGCGTCTGTGCATATCTACCTCATGATTGCCTGTTGTTGGAGGAAGCCAGAAGAAAGCACCATAACCCCTGGGACTAGAATTACAGATATTGTGAGCCATATGTGGGTGCTGGGGATTGAACCCAGGTTCTCTGGAAGAGCAGCCAGAGCTCTTAACCACTGAGCCATCTCTCCAGCCCCAGCTACCATATTTTCATCATACTGTTATACTCTTCATTGTCACCTTCACTGAATTTACAGTTTCCTCTTCTTCTTCCTCTTCCTCCTTCCCCTCCTCCCCCTCCTCTTAAAGATTCTTAACTTTTATGCAGACCCTGAGAGGGAGCTTGAGGGCGTTCCCTGTTACCATCATAGAGGATTCCTAGGGCCACCTGTAGGTGGGGAGCCTGCAGGAAGGCACCGCATTGCCTGGCCGCTATCCAGCAACTAGCCAGCAGGTGGCAGTATCCGTCCACTTCTCCAGGTAGTGCGTGCCCAAAGATTCTCTTTCTACAAGGAGAGTTTGAATTAAAGCCCAAAGAAGAGAGTTGAGGAAATCCCCACTCCCGATGCGTCGTTCTGGTCTGAGTCATGCATCTCACCCTCGTCCGTACAGACCCCTCTGGACGTGCCAGTCCAGAGGAAGAACCTGGGAGAACACCGCAAACACGATTCCATCCGGCAGCTTGCTTCCTTCCAGGGTTTGTTTCCATCAGCCTGCGAGGCTGCAACACTGGCCTTAAAAAGTCACAGCTGAGGGGCCTTCCTCTTCGAACTTAAAAAAATACAGTCTTGCCCTCAATTCCCCAGATCTCAAATTGTTTTCTCAGGACTGATTCCAAGAAGCAAAAACAATGAGCTCAGCCAAATTAATTAGCCTTCATTCTTGCTCGATGCCTTTTTTTCTTTTCTTTTTTTTTTTTTTTGAGACAGGGTTCTGAACTCACTCTGTATTCCAGGCTGGCCGAGAATTCTGAAATCCACTTGCCTCTGCCTCCCGCGCACTGGGATTAAGAGGATGCTCTACCACCAGGTGACTAAGGAGTTTTTAATTCTGCCACGGCCTCTTCAGCTGACTTTTGTCTATCATCCAACACTGGATGATGGAGGCAAGAGGGTCAGGCAACCAAGGTTATTGCCAGCTACATAGAATTTGAAGCCATTCTGGGATACAGGAAAACCTACCTTAAAAGATCAAATCAAGGTTGTCAATTACAATACAATACACTCCGTGCTCCCAAGGTGTTTGGGAGGCTGTCACAGGAGGGCCATAGTTCAGTGACAGCCCAGGCTGAACTCAGTCTCTATGGCATCACTCCAGTCCTTACCCCTCCTAGCCTCTTCTCCATCAATCGCCTGCCCCTCTCTACAGTCTGTATCCCTGGCTGGCTTTGAACTCACAATATAGCCAAGGATGGCCCTGAACTCCCGATCCTCCTACTTGTACTTCCGGAATCCTGAAATTACTGCTGTAGGTGTAGACGCCACACCCAACCTTCATGTTTTGGTTTTTAAAGATTCAAGACATAAAAGGCCATTTGTGTACTGATGGGAGCAATCACAGAGACAGTGGAAAATCTGTCTCAGCAGGTGATAGAGGGCTTGCCTAGTCTGCACAAAGACCTAGGTGACATCCCCACCCCCTACATAAATCAAGCATGGTGATGCAGATCAGACCGGTAATCCTGGGACTCGGGAGATGGAGGCAGGTCTGGAGATCAGGGTCTTCCTCAGCTACACTGCAAACCTAAGGCCAGCCTGGGCTACACGAGACCCGGACATACAAAAAAAAAACAAAAAAAAAAAACCTTAATAAGTCAGGCATTTGGCAGGAATGGGAGTAACTAACACATGCCAGATCCATGGTTTTATCCCTAGAAACACACAAACACACACACACACACACACACACACACACACACACACACACACACACCACACCCCACACCCCACACACAAACACACACACCACACACACAAACACACACCCCACACACACACACACACACACACACACACACACACACACACACACACACACACAATGTTGACAAAGATGTAGAGAAACCTGGAATCTGAACACTGTATTTTGCTGTGGGGATATCAGATGGTGCAGCCACTGTGGAAATCAGTCACGTGGTTCCTCAGCAAGCTAAACATGGAGGGAGTGTTGCCTACCACACGTAAGGACCTGCCTTCATTGTCCGATGCTGTGAGGAGATCTGTGTGTGTGTGTGTGTGTGTGTGTGTGTGTGTGTGAGAGAGAGAGAGAGAGAGAGAGAGAGAGAGAGAAAGAGAGAGAAGTTAAGTGTCCCCAGTTCTTAATAATGTTCAATCACAATAGCCAGAGAGTTGAAATGAGTTAAATCCCACCAGCAGAAGAACCAGAAAGCTGAATTGTACCGACTCCTACATCAGAACATTATTCAGTCATAAAAAGGAAGGACTGACACATGCTGCACTGTAGATGAACAAAAGTTGTGGGGAATCCACCAGAGAAGACTGCTCAGGCGTGGGCTTAAGCCAACAGAAAAACCCTAGTGGGCTGGTGACCACACTGGGTGTTCTCCATCCCAGTGAGCCTTTCTCAGGATGAGTTTTTAAGCACAAAAAAAAACAAAACAAAAAACAAAAAAAACAAAAAAACATATTCTGGCTTCACATACTCCAGTTAACAAGAACAGTTAACCAGAGTGAAACTACAGAAGTCAAAAAGCCAGGTTAGAACATTTAGAGACTTTCTCAGCAATACATGGACGTTGATGGATTAGTTTTTCTTTTCCATCTGTAGGTGATACTGCATGTGTGTGTGATGAGTGTTACAGCCTGAATGGCACTTCCATCATGGAGTCAGTGGTGCTAAGGTCTGGGTTCATTACGCTAGAGCATGCCCGAGGAGGTCAGACCTCAAATCATTCTGTTTATATGAAGAGGCAAAAGAAAGTCCACAGAGATAAAAAGCAGATCAGTGGGTGTGGGGTGGGGAGGTGTGGTGGCTCACAACTGTAGTCAGAGCCCTTGGGAGGGAGAAGGAGGATAAGGAGTTCAAGGTCATTGTCGGCTACAGATGGAGTTCATGGCCAGCCTCAAACACAGGAGAACCTTGTCTCAAAAGACCAAAAATGGGGGAGGAGAGAGGACATGAAGGGAGAGGAGAAGAGAGACAAGGAAGGGTTGAGGAGGAGAAAGCAAACTGGTGCTTGCCCAGACAGGGTTGGGGTAACTGCTGAGAAGATACTGGCTTTTTGCAGTCACGCACAGCCCAGAGTGAGACACAGCATTCACGTAGCTCTCGAACCCTCACCCTGCAGCAGCCCCCAAGGACTCCAGGCCCTGCATGAGTTGATCCCCTTCCGCCCCCACCGCTTGCTGGCTCAACACCCTGGACCCCTCTGCCCTCCAAGCACTGTATCCCTGTTCCCACGGCTGGTTCCTGGCCTTGGACACTTCCAGCATATGTTGGAAGTTCTGCTGATTTCATCTCCTCCGAGTCTTTCTCAAACCTCTCTAAACACCCTACTAAGTGCTACGCCTATCCGCCAGCCCATGTCCCTTTTCTGTGTCCACAGTTTTTGTCCCTGTTCATGTGTTGTCACGTTTGCCATGGTGTATCCATCCCCTCTGGGCTGGGTTGCAGGCTTGACGACGACTGAGATACTGGTTTGTTGATAAACCTTCTGAAATAGGGCCCGGCACATAGTAGGCGCTGAATAAATAGTTATAAACATCCAATCGATGAAGCCCTGGGATTAGATATGACAGTGTACTTAGAGGGTATACAGGGATGGCAGGATGGCTCAGCAGCTAAGCTGGTCCCCAAACCTGACAACCTGAGTTCTATTACCAGGACCCACACGGGGGAAGGAGAGGGCCAGGTCCCTCAAGTTGTCATCTGACCTCTGTATGGATGTGATGGCACTTGTGCTCAAAGGCAAGTGCATGTACATGCAGGAACATAAGCACACACACACACACACACACACACACACGTACACACAAGTACATTAATTTAAAACAAGGGTGGAATATACAACCTTATGACTCATGGAAAATGCCCAGTAAATGACAGCAGTTACAACTGTGTGCAGGGAGACCCCATCTTGGCAGGTAGGGCCAGCCCTCTCCTGTCTTCCACCCCTCTCATTTCCTTATTTATATTTACTTATTTGATTTTCTGAGAGAATTTCAAGTAGCCCAGGCTGACCTTGAACTTGCTATGTGGTTGAAGACGGCCTCGAACTTCTGATCCTTCTGAGCACCAGGATTACAGGTATGAACCACTAAGCCTGATTTTAGGTGGTGCTGGCTATCCAACCCAGGGCTTCGTGCATGCCAAACACTCTACAAACTGAGCCACAACCCCCAGACCATTATCATTGTGTGTTTTTGTGACAGTCTCATAGAGCCCAGGCTGGCCTTGAAGATGTTTGTAGCCAATGGTGACCTTGAACTCCTGATCCTCCTGCTCCAGCCTCTCAGTGTTGGGATGCAGGCTCTGCTGATAATGTTTCCCACTTGAGCCTGCTCCTCTCAAAAGTTGTAAATGCCTCATTCTCCTTCTGAAGGTGACAGTGCCCCCACTTGCTTTGCCCTGTGCTTCCTCTACCTTAGCCCCAGGCTTCCCATAGATCAATCCAAACCTCTGTCTATTGGCCGATCCCGAGGGTGGGGCAGGGCAGCAGCGCCCACCTGGTCAGTTTGCTCTAGTATGGAGTAATTGTCCACTGGGTGAAATGAAAACAAAAAACAAAATCGGAAGACACGTTTTTCAACTAGATCTTGGTAAATGCTTACTACTCTCTGAGCTAGTGACAGACTTCGAATATAGTATTCTTTGACCTTTTTTTTTTTTTTTTTTTCTTTTTTTTTTTTTTTTTTCCGGAGCTGGGGACGAACCCAGGCCTTGCGCATTTACTAGGCAAGTGCTCTACCACTGAGCTAAATCCCCAGCCCCTCTTTGACCTTTTAAAGTTACATTTTATTTATCGGAGTGAGAAAATACGTGGGTGCCGTGCCACCTGTGGGGGTCAAACTCAGTTTTGGCAGCAAGCACCTTTGCCTTCTGCGCCAGCTAGTTGGCTCCTGAGGATGACCTTTTAAAAAAAACTCAAAGAACTTGTTGACAAACAGAAGTCTGCTGTCTGCTCTGTGGCCACCAGGCAGCAGGACCTTCCTTCCCTGTCAAAATTGGGCCATCTGTTTCCCAGTGACTCCCAAAGATTGTGCCCCTTTTCTTTTCTTTTCTTTTTCTTTTTTTTAGGAGCTGGGGACCGAACCCAGGGCCTTGCGCTTGCTAGGCAAGCGCTCTACCACTGAGCTAAATCCCCAACCCCCGATTGTGCCCCTTTTCCACACAGACCTGGATGACAACTTCTGATCTCCTATCAATTCCTCGTCGACCAGAACTCACTCCCCAAGACAAGAGACTCCCGTGGAGCCACCTGCCCTAAGTTAGATTCCCAGCCCTACAATCTGCAAGCCGAGTGGCCCTGGGCGAGGCATGGTCTCCTCTGGCCTTTCCTTGCTTGCAAAGTAGGTGACTATGCTTGTGAGGGCAGGAAGGCGTGAAATCCGATCAGTCCGGTAAGGTCTCAACTTCAGTTTTGGCAAGATTCAAATTTCTCAACAAAGCTTTGGTGAGTGGCAGGAATGTGGGAGAAAGTGTCCAGGACAGGACATTAACTTGACTTCTAATTCTGGATGGCAGCGTGACCTTCGCCAAGCCCCCTTCCCTCTGGAGGCGTCAGGGCTGGAGTCAGAACCGACCCAGGTAGAAGGTGACAGGTTCCCCCCGGAGGGGTGCCCTCCCCCATGCCCTTCCCTTGCAGCGGGAGACACCCAGATTCCAAAAATGAAGCACTCGGGGTGGGGCGGGGCGGGGCGGGGCGGGCAGCGAGCGAACCCGATTGGCCCCCGAGCGCCACGTGTCCCCTGCCACGGTGAGCCCAGCCTGCGCTGCGGCTGCTGCTAGGCTAACGGGCTTCGAGCTGCGTCTATCCGTCCGCCCTGATCCGAGGCCTCCCCAGAGCGGTGAGTGTGCAGAGTCGCTGCAGGGCACGGAGTGCAGGGCTGAAGAGACCCGGGACGAGCACCTGGCTGGGTCCCTGCTGGGGTGCAGCCATCCAGGGGTGTCACGGCTGGGTGTGTCCCGGGAGGGAGCCCGAGGTGCTGCGCTGGATGACAGCACCCTGAGGGGGAGGGGAGCGGGTGGACCCCGGGCCCCGCGGAGGGTGTGGTCCAAGACCCGTGCGCCTAGTTGTCTAAAGTGGTGGGAAGACTTGGGGACCCTCGCGGAAGGCTGTGAGTTGCCCAACTTGGAGAGCTTGAGGAACTGAACCATCTGCTGAGCACCAGACGGTTTGTGGTTTGGTCCGGGAGAAAGGCTCCCTAATGCCCGCCAGAGGAAGGATCAGCTGTCCGACCCGAGCTGCTCACCTTTCCGGGAGCCGCAGAGGCTCTTAGCAAGATACAGGGGCCCCACTCTGTCTTTTGCTTCTCCTAAGCCAACCCAGTTCCTTCCCAGTTTTTCAGGGCCTTAGATGCTTTCTACTGACCTCGAATGCAGATCCACCACCAACTTGCAGTGTGCCCTTGAGCCTTGAGCTTTCTCCCCTCTAAGCCTCCCTCTCCCAAGTGCTGATAACCCCCGCTTTCAGCCCTCTGAAAGTGGGTTGATTTGGCTGCTAGTTGAGTACAGGTGTGGGCGATGAACCACTCCTTTAGGAGAGAGATTCTGGCTTCTGCTCCCCCCCCCGCCCCCATCCGGCCCCCTTTTGTCTAAACTCTGGTGGGTCTTACTAGACACTTCCAAATTTGGGCATATGACTCCGGGCTTTGTAGGGGATTGTGGTGTCCCCTTAGAATCTATCCTCCTTTCTCCTCTCCTGGCCAGATCACATCTTGGAGCTGCTGAGCCCATCCCCAGACAGGAGAGCCCAACTCTCCAGTCTTTCTTATCCCCCCAGTAACTATCTCAGCGCCTGTACGCCCTGATGTTTGCGCTGCAGGCCCTAAGCCCTGCAGAAAACCCTGGGCAATCTTCTCTCATATCCATGAATTGCAGCTTGCCCGGGACCCTTGGAGGGACCTCTTTTCTCTCTGGGCCCTTGTTCCCCATAGCAGTCTGCTGAGGTGGCCACCACTTCCGGTGCTCCCCCTTTGGCCAATTCAACTGTTCTCAGATTTGAGAGTGGGGTGTGGCTGGGCATGGAGGGAAGAACAGGCCTTCATCCCTCTGCAGCTGCGACTGTCGCTCACCATGTCCCTTTACTTCCTGTCCTTTGTTTGTGAGCCTCTCTCTGCTGGGATACTGAACCTATTTGCTGTTTCTGGCCAGGGGATGCAGCTGTTGCTGGACAGAACATGGATTTGCCCTGAGAATGGAGATGCTGGGTTGGGGGTGGGGCTGGGGCTGGGAGTGGGGGGACTGCAGCACTGGAAACCTGCCAGAGACCATACATACATCTGCACTGCAGCTCCCAGAGGAGTCCTGGACACGAGGCCTGGCCCCGCCCCATCTC
Source organism: Rattus rattus (assembly GCF_011064425.1). Taxonomy (NCBI): domain Eukaryota; kingdom Metazoa; phylum Chordata; class Mammalia; order Rodentia; family Muridae; genus Rattus; species Rattus rattus. The sequence continues at coordinate 37,463,235 of NC_046162.1, read as the reverse complement.
TGCCCCTCCACCCACAAAGCTGGGCACCTCCCCACCTTGATTCCTTCCTCCCTGGAGGAGGAGACCAGTACCCAGGCCCCCCAACTGGTAAGATGTGTTGGGTGTGGGTGGTGGCTCTTTAAGGTGCTATTCAGGCTCAGTGGTGACAACCACGAGCTCCTAGCCAAGCTTCTTCAAGAGAGATTTCCTGGGTGGGGTTAATGCTGAGGATGTGGTCTCCACAGATTGCCCATATGGAGGATGGGAGATGAGGGTTGTATCCTAGCTTGCTGCTTCTTGGCTTAGAATCTGGCCTTTTCTATTTACATTGTGCATTCCATTTGCACTGGGAATGCTCTCTCTGGAGGACTGAGAAGCCCCCTACGGAGGCTGGCCCTGCAGAGCTGTGGTGGCATCAGCGTTCTGTGAGCCCAGATTCCCCCATCTGTAAAAGAAAGGCTGATATCTTCTTGTGGTATCGAGCCCACAGATATGAAAGTGTCATGTAAATTGTAGAGTGCTCTCCGTAGAGAAGCTAGAGCTGCTGTGGTAACCTCAGAAGGGTGTGGTGCTCAGGAGGCTACCTGAGCTCCAGGTTTCTCTTTCTCAAGACTGCTGTCCTGATGCTTCTTAAAGCGGTCCTTGTCACTGATGGAACCCTTCCGGCTGAGCAGACTCCGGGACTCCTTGCTCTGGTAGATTCTGGTATCAGACCATTTCAGAGATAAAGATGTTGTGACCCTCATGTAGAGAAGTGGCTAGAAATGTGTTCCCCTGCACAGGGGAAGCCCCGGTTCCTTCCCTATGGAGGTCTAAACTGTGAGCATCTGCAATCCTAGCACTCAGAGGTGGAGGCTGCAGGATTCGGAAGTTCAAAGTTCAAAGTCACCCTGAGCTACATAGTAAGTGGATACAGGAAGCCCCATCTCAAAAATAAAAAGGTAAAGAATAATCGTTGTAAGGTCTTGTACAGCACTCCTGTGTGCAAGGTCCTCTGGTGCGCACTTGACTAAATTCTTGCTAGGTGTAGTAGTCCATGCCTTGGCCTTTAATTCCAGCACCTGGGAGGCTGAGGCCGTTGGATCTCTGAGTTTGATGCCAGCCTGGTGTGCTACAGAGAGAGACCCTTCCTTGTAAAAAACAAAACAAAACAAAACAAAAAAACACTCAGTTTATCTTTAGCCTTTACACCTTGACCTTAACTGTTATGAGTTATTTTTAAAATATTTTTATTCACATTTATTTATTTATTGTGTATGTACACCTAGGCCATGGTATGCATGTGGAGGTCAGAGGACATCCTGTGGAACTTGGTTCTCTCCTTCCGGGTTGGGGTTCCTGGATGCGACTCGGATCATCTGAGTTGCATGCTGAGTTGATCATGCTGAGCTGTCTTTTACCCCCATTTTCCGTCTGAGACGGGGTCTCTCTCTTTTATTTGCTGATGGTCCGTGAGCTATCACGGATTCTCTCGTCTCTCCCTCTCATCGTGCAGTAGGATGGTAGGCTTGACCACTGTGCCGGGCTTTACCTGTAGGTTTAACTTCAGCCCTCCCCAGCTTACCATGCAGCTTCTAAATAACTGTGGGGCTTCCATCTCGGGACTCCTGGTCCCCGGGAGATGCTACACCTTAGGGCCATTCACAAAGTAGCCTTGGACGGGATTCAAACGTCGGCCATTTCTGATTCTGAGGCAGCCAGATGGACGCCTGGGGCCCTGTTCAGCTGGGGATCAATGACTGTGGGTAGAAAACACTGCTCTCGAAGAAACCTAAGTGTCTGGGGGTGAGGGGTGGGGGCAAGAGAGGGGTGCTGTATCCTGCTTCGTCGGGGAAGAATTGGGAGCTGCTCCTTCTGACTAAGGGGAGCCCATAAGAAAAGGAGAGTTTTCTAGATTTACCTTTTCTTGGTGGTAGGGATGGAACCCAAGAACCTACACATGCCAGATGAGTAATCTAGACTAAACTGAATACCCAGTCTAAAAGGGATTTTTAAAGACCACAGCCTTCAAGTAGTAGACTTACCCCAGAAGATACCAAAACTGTATGGGGTACAGAAAATCCTCAGACTCTGTTATTAAAGTTGTTTTTGAGACAGGGTCCCGTGTAGCCCCAGCGGGCATTGAACTCGTGTGTCTGGTGATGAATTCCTAGTCCTCCAGCCTCCAGCTCCCAGTGCCGGGATTGCTTGCGTGTACGTAACTATCATGCCTGGTTTATGCAGTGCGAGGGATCAAACCCAGGGCCTTGAATGTGCTGGACAGGTACTCCACTGAATGAGCTGCATCCTGACCTACACCATGCTCTTTTCGATGTTATAGTAAAGAGGATTGAAGGGGGAAAGGGGATGAACAGTAAAATGCCTCAGCAGGTAAAGATGTTGCCAACCAAGCCCAATGACCTGACTGAGCTCAAGCCGCAGGGCTCGCAATGGTAGAAGGAAAGAACCAACTCTCCTAACCCACGGTGCGTGTCAGGCTGTGGTTGCCCAGGAGACTTGTCTGTTCCACTTTCTGTCCTAGCCCCAGCTCCCACCAGTGAGCCTAGATCACTAGTACGTTTGTTTCCTTTTGCTTTCTCATGAGTCCTCAGTTAATCAGTAATTTTCTCTATGGACCTGGACAAGTTGCCCAACTTCAGGTCATTTCCCCTCTGGCTACAGCTTGGGTTCCATTTTTTTTTTTTCCTCCGGTGTGACTTTTCAAGGGTGACACTAAAGAAACCTCTCATGGCTGTAACTGGAGTTTTTGTCCTGGAAGCCTGAAGTCCTAAGCTAGAAAAGCTCAGCCACCTGGTCCCAATAAACCAGTTAGAGACCTGGAATGGTGATGGGGGGGGGGGCGGAATGCTAAAAGGAAGTTTATTCGATGTGACCAAGGTAGGAGGAAGAATGAACTGAGGGAGGGAGAGGCATGAAGCCTGTTACTCCTCGACTACCTTGGGTCTGAACAGAGGAAGAACCAGAGATATGCATGGTCGACCAGTCTGGTCCTCTTGACCTCCACTCTTGTTCTTCTGAGAGGTTCTTAGAAGCCCTCACCTCTGTCAGCAATACCAATGCCTTCGCTTTAGGAGCTCACTCTGGTTCCTCCTGGCTGACCACTCCTGCCCCAGGAGCAGCTCACCCTCACGGACCCGTCCTCTTTCATAGGGTGATGCGTTCTACGAACCTTGGTTCTGGAATCTACAGTGACACCAGAGGAACAGTTCAGGGTGGTACTTAGCTCTGTGCTTTCAGCCAAAGTAAACGAGACAGACAGACTGTGGATGAAGATGGAGACACCAGGAGCTAGCTTGGATTTAGTTTCCTTGTGAGAAGAGTGAGGGGTTTGTGCTTTTGAGGAAAAGCATCCTCGAAGGATTGGATTCTTAACCTCTCCATCGTGCAAGACAACCAGCCTTTAGGAAGTGCCACCCTGGCTGGAGGCAGAGGTTAACCTCCCCCAGAGGGTTATAGCAGGCACAATAGCTATGCGGTAATGGCCCAGGCGTGAGTCACATGCAATAAAATGAAAATGGTCATTTGCCTAAGATTTTATTCTATTTAGAACCAATGACTAGTCCAAGCAGATATTAGTAACCAGCTCAAAATGGAATCAATCGCTGCCTTTATATTTAAAGGAATATGCACTTAGAGGCAAAACTGGTTTTTCCACCCAAGGGGGAGGGGAGAGACCGTGAATGATATTAGAACTACTACGTATGAGCATTAGTCATCTATCACTTGCTGAGCTATGCAAGAGCCTGAGCCGGAAGACAGAAAAACTAGAATCAGAAAACCCAGAGGTTTTCTCCGAAGACAGATTCTTCTCCCCCGCCCCCAGTCCCCACAATGCATGCAAAATCAGTGACCTCCCGCTACACAGAAATGGCAAATCCCCAACGGCTGACTACAAGCCAGTCTAGCTTGTGGTGTGCAGCCTGTGGGGATTCCAAAGAGGGAGACCTTCCTGGTTTCCCAGTCGAGGTAATGACTGGATCCAGCAGAAACCAATCAGTTTGTTGGCTGCACCGGCCCTGAAATGTTTTCATTCTCTAGCGTTGGACTTTGGACATTTGGGGGGGCAAAAAAGTCCTCAGGTTGTATTAATAACGCTGGAATGGAGAAACATGGATCTAGGTTCCAGAAGGCTGAGTAGAAAAGTGATAGAGGAGGACACTTAGGAAGGGAGACTGGTTATAATCAACCCTTCAAGCTGCCCCACACACCGGTGGGGGTGGGCATGTGGAGCCTAGAGGACAGTTTCGTGGAGTCTGTTTCCTCCTTCCATCTTAACGTGGTCCTAGGAACCAAACTCAAGTCACCAGGCTTGCATGGCAAGTGCCTTCACCTGTGAAGCCATCCTATTGGCCAGGTTTTATTTTGTTTTGAGACAGGGTCAAGCTGCATAGCCTGGGCTATCGTGGAACCCACTATGTAGACCAGACTGGCCTTGAACTTACAGAGATCCACCTGCCTCTGCTTCCCCAGTTCTGGGATTAAAGATGAGCACGGCTACTCCTGCTTCTGCCTGCCAGTTCTGATTATTTTCATCTTTGAAATGAGCCAAAATTATACACTTTGGGATGGAAGCACCATGACCATACACTTAGGCATTAATATGCATAGGCACTAAGGCCAGGCACTCTCAGAGAGGCAAGGGAGCTGCCCGGGGTGCACACCTCTAATCCCAGCTCTCGGGAAGCCGAGGGAGGACAGAGTCCTGTTCCAGACCAGCCTGGACCATAGCGTGAAGCCCTGTTTCAAAACAACAAAAAAAATCAAGAAGTGGGGCAGGATGATGGACTGCATCATGGTAAACAAAGGACGGGGTTGGGTTTCTAGGGGAAAAGAAGTGGCCAGTCTTAATGCAGATGAAGCCTCTCAGGTCAGGGTGACCTGTGGTCATTTCCATCGGGGCCAATCAGACCTTCAGTGTCTTCCTGTAGGCAAGACCTTTCCTACACACACACACACACACACACACACACACACACACACACACACACACACGGGAGGATGGGCGGAAGTATGAGAAATACCCTGTACCCACTGTCTACCGAAGTGAACGGCTTCCTGCAGAAAAACAACCCCTAGGAAGCCATGTTCTATCTGCAAAGGCCTGCAGTTCCTCTGAATAGCCAGCTTGCCATATGCCACAGAAACGCATTTGCTTGGCTGTGGGTGTGGCTCAGCTGGCAGACTCCTTGCTAGCACCCTGGAAGCCAGCCTGCGTTCAGTCTCTGGCACTGTATAAACGGTGCAAGGGGGGCCAACATGAAATCCCAGCACTTGGGAGGTGGAAGGTTGAGGTGGAAGATACTTAGTAAGTTCAAGGCTGGCCTGGCCTACAAGAGACCCTGTCTCAATAAAAAAACAAAGCAAAACTGACCTAAAAACCATTCAATCTGAGGCCAGAGAGATGGCTCCGTGGTTTAAGAGCACTTACAAGTCTTCCAGAGGACCCAGGTTTGGTTCCCAACACCCAGGTCATTTGGCTCACAACTTTTAAAACTCTAACCCCTAGGACATAACCTGTAGGTTGTGACCCCTTTGGAGGTCTACCAACCCTTCCACGGGGACCACCTAAGACTATTGGAAAACACAGATATTTACATTACAATTCATAACAGTTGCAAAATTACAGTTATGAAGTAGCAGTGGAAATAATTTTATGGTTGGGAGGGCCCTAGCCTGATCTACTAGACACCGGCTCGTGTGTGGCATACATTCATCCGGATAGCTATATTTACATAAGCATAAATAGAAAGAAATGTTTTAAAAGTTACTTTTGCAGGCAGCTCAGTGGTTAAGACCACTTGTTGCCTGTGCAGGGGACACAGCATCCACATGGTGGCTCACAACCATCTGTAACTCCAGTTTCAGGGATCTGATACCCTCTTCTGACCTCTGTAAGCACAGACACATATGTGGTGCACATATATACCACAGGCAGGCAAAATGTTTATATATATATATATATATATATATATATATATATATATATATATATATGACAACAAAAATCTAAAATTTAATTTCCAGTGGGCTACTTTAAACTCCCACAAGTCGGGTGGTTTTTACACACTATCTTGCAATAGCCTAAGAAAACCTTATAGTTTTGCCATTTCTGAGATAAACTGAGGCAGAGAGAAGTGACACAATCAGATGTTTGCAGTGACAGGATTTGAACCTGGGGACTTCAAAGCCTTCATTTACTGCCATGTTACCCCCAATAAAAATGACCACTTATTGCTGTGTGTCAGACAGTCTTACTAAGCATCTTCTCATCTGTTGTTTCATAGTTCACACTGGAATTCCAATATGCCTTTGCAGATGTGCAAACTTGAGATTCAGTTTAAACAGCTTGTGTAAATCAGAGAGTTCAGGGAACATGGTGGCCCTGGCCTACTTAATAGGCTGGGCAGTAGGATTCTGCCCCCAACCTAAGACCACAATAGTCACAAGCTACCAGACAGGGCAATGGTGATGACAGCCACCCATGTAGAAGCCATCCAGGTCACTGCCCAGAGGGAGGGGGGTTCTGAATGATCCAATTGCTTGGCTGCTCAGGCCTCTGAGGAGAGAGAAGCCATTTTTACCAGTCTTGAGTGCCTATTTCTTGTAAGTTGGTAAAACTTTCAGGTTGAGGGAGAGCTGAGGAGTTCTGAGATCTGGGATGAGTGTTCTATTGTGAAAACCAGTCAGTGAAATAAAGAAAAGTCTTTCATATTGACCGTGGATCTTCCCAAACACACCAGCTAATCATTGACCTCATTTTGTTAAGGCCCAGAGAGGGAACCCAGCTGGAATCACATACCTTGGGTCTTCTCCAGCTGTGACTTGGGATTTTGAGGTAGCACTCCTGGCTGAGTCCTGGCCATGTAGAAAAAGGTTTGGAGGACTTATGGTTCTGGCCTCGGCTGGGATCCTGGGCTAGTGGCTGTGCAGCCAACCTGAGGCTGTGTGGTGTAGGTTGTTATGGGAGAGCCCCAGTGCCCAGACAGCTAGCCTGTGTGCTTCAGCCTTTAGTTGTCCTCTTAGGTATGAACCAGATTGACCATCTAAACTACAATATGAACATTAAATTATCAAAAGAAACTCACTTTCTTCATACACAGGAAGCAGGCCCCCAACACACAGAAACTGCTCTTGGAGTTTTCCCCAAAGGCATAGTGGCCCCTTCTTGGAGCGAGCTCTCTGTGGAAAGGGGCTCTTGTCCAGATGGGCCTGGGTGCCAGCCAGCTGCTGAAGTTTCCAGCATCGGGGCCAAAGGAAAATGCCTCAGCCTTCAAGTGACAGGTCCCAGCCCTCCCTCCCCCATGTCACCTCACTTCCTGGGCCTTATTCACTCTGACAGTGTTTCTGACAGTTTGGGGGTTCCTTTACCAACTGCCTCTTGAGCCTCCAGGCTTGGGGAACCCCCAGATCTGGTTCTGAGCCCAATCCTAGAAGTCACCCCGTCCCATGTGAGGTTTCCATTTCCTGGTGAGAGCTGTACTTCTATACCAAGGGGCCCCTGGTTGCCAGGGCAACCACAGGGTTTCCTGCAGCTGAGCTATGATTACAGGCAGATCTCTGTCTCATACCCTCCACCCACCAGCACTGTCAGATAATTGCCCCTAGGTGCCTGCCATTTAGGAAGACAGTACTCTGAAGGGTACTCATGGGGCGGGGGTGGGGGGATGGGGGGTGGCAAACTGACAACATCCCTCCACTTGCAATGGATACCACCACCACTGATGTGTCTGCTCTGTGCTTGAAGAAATCCAGGCCCCACCCCTCCACCCCCGGCAGCACTCCCAGGCAGTTTGTGCTTAGCATAACCTTGAACTTGAAATGAGCACTAAGCCCTTGGTCACATAGCTAATAAGGGTGAGGAGAGCTGTCTCCTAAGTCGGGGGATGGGTAGGGCTGGAGGGTGCTGACTTGCAGGTCTCTATGGTTCCACCCTTCTTTTTAGTTCTTTCTTTGCAAGTAAGTTAATTTTTACTCTTACAAAGCAGTATGGAGCTGTTTTAGGCTTACATCAGCCGCCTCTGATGGAGTACTGTGGTCCGCCACTCTTGATTGCTTAACTTGCATCTCCTGCCTTTCTGTCCAGTGCTCGGCTCAGCTCTGCACCCGCCTGGCTTTCACTTGCCATTTATTTATAGGTAATACACCTGCGTCCCTTTCTCCTTCATTGTAGATCTTGTCCCCGACACCTCAAGCCCATAGTCCTTACCTCGTTTCAGTAAGACAATTCATCCCTTTTGTGTAAGTCCACCATGATGGTGATGGCTTAGTTCCATCAGGGTAAAGCCGAGTCTTCACAGCGGCCTCGGGTCAGGTCATCATGTCTCCATCCTTCTGCCTGCTGCCACCTCAGTCACACGGAGAGTCACAGGGAGCTCTCCCTTGCATCTTCCCCTCTGACTGCCCACCTGGGGTTACATCCTGTGACCTCTGGTCCAGCACATCGTCTTCCTCCTTCCTCCAGATGCTCGCTGTAATCCACGGGGGAGGGGGGACTTTATCACTGGGACCCATGAGAACTGGACTGTCCGCTCTTGAGTACGTCCTGCTGCGGACTCAGGGTGTAGAGCAGAGTTGGCTGCAGTAGATGGTGGGTGAATGCAACAGATCCAAGCCGACATGATGTCCTCTTTGCATGCCAAGAAAGCCTGGTTGGGAAACCATTTCCAGTGGCTTGGAAAGAGGGCGAACAGAGTGCAGACAGGACACAGAGGCTCTGGATTCGGGAGTTCTTAAGTGTTTTGACCTTAGACCAGACGTGGCACCCGACCCTGGGTCTCCCTTCTCCTACAAAGGGCACTTGCTGCCTGTAAGGATCACTAAAGGATTAGGGAACATAACAGCCACACTGCATGGCCCTGCTCAGTGCCAGGCCAGAGGTCATGCCCAGCCTTCCTGCTGCTCCAGGTCCCTTGCCCACCCTGCTGTGTGTGTGTAACCGACTGTGCACTATCTAATCCACCCACTGTCCACTGCGAAACAAAGTTCCCGGCTCCACAAGCTCTCTGGATATGAGAACAGCAGAAGGAAGGAAAATAAAGGCAAGAGAGGGGAGTTACAGAGTCCTGGGGTATCTCTCAATTTCTCTTTTTCTCTCCACAGTGGTTTCTGCTGCAGAACCTGAGACCATGGCCAAAATAGCACAGGTAAGGATCTCTCCTCCTCAAGACCCTGTCCTTGGGCCTGGGAACCCTAGCATCAGTAGGCCAGAGTAACCCCAGGTACCTTCAGATAACCCTTAGTACCCTCCGTTAGCCCCCGGGGCCTTCAGATAATCCTGGGTACCTGCTGATAACTCCTGGCCCCTTCAGCCCAAAAGGAGCAGAGAGGCTCTAACTTCACAGCCCTGACTCATATGCAGGTCACCAGTGATACACACAGCTCCAAGTACAAAAGGATGGGAAGTTTTCCTGGTCAGAAGGACTCTAACCTCAGTCTTTTGCACTCTTTGACCACTCTGTTGGGTGATAGAATTCGAGACCAAACGAAACATTCTCTTCAGTTGGCTGAGCTGGGCATGAGGGGTCCTTCCGTGTCAAGGTTTGTCTGAGAAAGGTCCCAGTTGGCTACCTTTACAGTGCAAACCTGACATAAGCTGAGGGACCCCAGCTGACGCCCTTTCGGTGCCTACTCCATCTCTAGAGCTTCTCTGTCTGGTCACAGAGCACAGCTCTTACCCAGCGGCTGAGCTGAGAGCCAGTTCACTTCATCCATCCTTGTGACGGGGCACCCAGTGAATCAGGGAGAGTCACAGGATGCAGAAAGTAACGTTCATGATGCAAGACAGATCCTTGCTCAGCTTCCCTTCCCTGCCCCCGAGGGCATGCTTATTCCCTCTCAAGCAAGTTTCAGAGTGGCTGGGCCTGAGGGGTTCCTTTTGTCCTGGTGCAACTGGACCCCCTCACGCAGTGCTTTGGCAGGACGTGAAAGAGGCCTGGGGCCAGCTGGAGGGCAACCTTTGGGTTAAGAGGCCTTGGGAAACAAGAAGGGTCTTCAACAGACTGGCTGGATCAGAAGGCCAGGTTTGAGAAGGAATCCAGTGTGGTTAGGGGGAAGGGTAGTTCTGGGTGCTTGGAGGGCAGCAGCCTTGGGAAGGAGAAAGTTGCAGAAGACAATTCTAGGGAGATGGGAGGAAGGAAATTTGTCTATTACAGTGATTCTCAACCTTCCTCATGCTGTGGCCCTTTAATACATTTCCTCGTGCTGGAGTAACCCCCAATCATAAAATTATTTTGGTTGCTACTTCATAACTGTAATCTCGCTACTGCCGTGAATCATAACGTAAACATCTGTGTTTCCCAATGGTCTTAGGCAACCCCTATGAAAGGGTCATTTGACAACCCCCACAAGGGGTCATGACCCACAGGTTGAGCACCGCTGGTCTATTGCCTGTTGTTAGCAGTGTCTGCCATGCCCCCCACCCCACCCCGTAAATGCGTGCATACCCACACGGCCTTGCAAACACACAGCACACTACTCACTTTCCTCAAGTCCAGCTATTTCAATCCCTTCCATCATGATGGGGACTTTCCCGTCACCTTCCAAAGAGGTGAACTTGAGAGCCAAAGGCAAGGAGGCAGAAGATGATTCTATGTAAGACCCCAGGGAGCATAGACTCCGTGGGGTTTGGGCCTAGACTGCAACATTGAATATAAAACCACTCTGCAGACAGGGAGAGAGTGTGCATGTCCTGGGACCCCGGCAGCTGCAGGATGAAGTAAGTGGGCATCGGAGCTGATTGTGGATACGCTCTCCTAGAGTTCCCAGTCATCTGTCTCGAGGATGCTTATCTGGGTTCTAAGAAGGCCCAGCACACCTGCAGCAGCTGGGGTGGGGCCTCACGGGCCAGAGCCCCAAGGCCTAGGGTGCTCACCATCTGGCAACAAGGCCTGCTAAATATTTCAGGGTGGAAATCTTTTTCTCCACGCTGCCTCCACTCTGGGTGCCTGCGTCCAGGATCCCGCCTGCATGGGGTGCAGCGAGCTGATTACAGGTGTCCTGGGCACTGCACAGTTGGCATTTAAGAAGGTAAACTTCCCAGAGTGGGGCGAGTCATGGCCTGCGAGAGCTCAGCCTAGGTCGTTTGAGGGACTTTCTATATCTTCATATTAGTAGCCTGTGCTAAACCCCACTTTGCTGGCCATGCCCATGAGCACCTGGCATCTTAGACCACAGGGCTGGTAGGCAAGGGTTGAAGACTTCTCTGATCTTGTGCATGGGAGATGGAACTAGAGCCTTACGGAGCTTGCCTCTCCATGAACACTTTGGCCAAGCCTGTGTGAGCGAGCCATTAGCTGTCCTTCCCCAGCGCCACATTAACTGCTTTGTCTTCAGCCCAAGCAGCACCAGAACCCACCCACACCATCCATGGAGGGAGGCAGAGGTCCTGAGAGTCTATGAAAAGGAGAAGAATGTTCTCTGCTTCTTAAGAGTGGAAGCAGGGGGTTGGAGATTTAGCTCAGTGGTGGCGCTTGCCTGGCAAGCGCAAGGCCCTGGGTTCAGTCCCAGCTCTGAAAAAAAAAAAAAAAAAAAAGTGGAAGCAGTGCAGCCAGCTCCCACCCTAACTTCTCCATCATGATGGACTGGGCCTTGGACCACTAGCAAAATAAAGGTCCCTCTTTCTTTTTTTTTCTTTTTTTTCTTTGGACTGGGGACCCAGACAGGGCCTTGCACTGCAAGGCAGCGCTCTACCACTGAGCCTTAAATCCCCAACCCCAAGGCCCCTCTTTCTTACGTTGCTTCTGTTCAAGGTGTTTTGTCTCAGCAACAGAGAAATACCTAAGGCAACCCTACTACTGACTGGCACTACTGAAAAAGGCACCAGTTTGAAACTGTTGCTGCCTGACGGCTCTTAAGATGGGTTACATAGTGAAACTTCCTGGAAACAGTATCATGAGGGACATCTCTGTTTAATGGACAGAGTTTAATGGACTCTGTTTATTGGAAAAAGAAAGCAAGTGCTTTGCCCAGGCCTTGAGTGCGTGCCTGAGGCAGCTGGCAGGACTGCAGACTCTCAATGTCATTGTAACTCCATCTTCTGCTTCATGCACACTCATGTACCCCACACATGAGTTTATAAACTCCAGGCGTTGGCTCCTAAGCTCTCTAACCTGGGATTCCTTTCCCCAGTGTTCTCGCTGACCCCAGACTTCTGCTGTGTCTCTTCTGTGTGGTGATTTCCACAGCCTCTCTCCCCAGGGTGGAGGGCAGCTGTTGCTCATCCTGAGGAACTCAGACATCATCTCCAGGAAGTCAGCTCTAATCTCCTCAGCACATGTTCTCAGTAATTCACACTTCTATTCCTGGAGCAAACTACGAGGTGTGCCTAGATGTCCTAGCTCACTGGTTCTCAACCTTCCTAATGCTGCGACCCTTTGATATAGTTCCTTGTGTCGTGATGACCCCCAGCCATAAAATTATTTCCGTTGCTACTTCATAGCTGTAATTTTGCTTCTGTTATGAATGATAATATATGACATACAGGATATCTGATGTGTGACCCCTGTGAAAAGGTCGTTCAATCCCCAAAGGAGTTGTGACCCACAGGTTGAGAACCACTAACTATCTTAGATCCTGTGCTAGGTGCTGGAAATAAATCACTGAGCAAGGCAGGCAATCCCAGTTGTCACAGGGATTCTTCCCCAACCCCTATGCTGTACTTAGCTGACTGGTCTGTGTTTGCATGTGCTCCTGTACAGCCCCCTGCCTGAGTAATTTTTTTACAGGTTGCTGAATTAGTGGGATTCTCAGTGAGAAATGGATGGATGGATGGATGGATGGATGGATGGATGGATGGATGGGTGGAGGGATGGATGGATAGACGGACGGATGGATACATGCATGGGTGGATGGATGGATGGATAGTTGGGTGGATATGGATGGATGGATAGTTGGGTGGATAGATGGGCATGTGGATAGATAGATGGTGGCTTGGTGGATAGATGGGATGGCAGATAGACAGATTGATAGATACATGGGCAGAAGAACAGACAGATAAATGAATGGAGGGGTAGACTGCAGCCTAAATGGACAAATGTGTGGATTGGTGGGTGGGCAAACTAATGAATGGCAGATGGGTACGTGGGTGGCTCTAGTTTCCCTAGAAACAAAAATCCGTGCGTGAGAAGGCTTTGGGGTCTAGGCATGGTTTGGTACTGAGCCTGTTTATAGCTGGAAAGTGGGTCAGCCTGACACAGAGAGAAGCAGGTCTTTGAAAGCAGCCATCCCAGCAGGGGAGGCAGACAGTGCAGTATAACAACTGTGTTTAGTCTTCAAGGAGAGGCGGGTGGGTGTCACCAGCTGAGGAAGCAGCCCTAGGCTATGTGACGGTCACTTCTTCTTCCCTATGACCTGCCACACCATCCTGACATTTGTCAGGGAGGGAGAAAGGTTGGTTTGCTAAAACCAACCATCTATCACTTTCCCAATCAGGTCCCTGACATGCTGGCTGGTCACATGTCACCTGTCCTCTTTGTTTTGATCCTTCGAAGTTTTAAGGTACTTCGCCTTCCCCTCCAAGTGGGCCCCAGGAGCATCGGCAAGGAGTTTGGAGCTAGAGAGATGACGGACACATGGGCTCAGGCAGATGGAGAGAAAGCATCATGAGTCACAGCAACAGCTGGCTTCCCCAGACAGACTCCCAGAGGGCCTGGCTCCCAGAAAAATATTTCAAAGCTGGACATTCCAGCCCTGCCCCTAGCATCTCCAATCCTGAGCAATGGTACTAGGAATCCATGCTACGGAGTCAAACTGTGCACTCCCCTGCCTGCGTTCCTCTTTATCATTCTCCACCTCAGAAGGAAGTATCTTCATTCCTTCATTCAAGTCAGTCACAGTTAGTAAGCTCTCTCTGGGTTCCATTGCTAAGCCTGTGCGGGGTGTGGGGATTCACTTTCTCTTATGCAGTCATACCTTATTCGTTATAGCATCTGCCCTTGTGGAGCCAAGAATCAAAGAGCCAGGGCTGGAGAGATGGCTCAGTGGTTAAGAACACTGCTCTTCCAGAGGTCCTGAGTTCAAATCCCAGCAACAACATGGTGGCTCACAACCATCTGTAATGGGATCTGATGCCCTCTTCTGGTGTGTCTGAAGACAGCTACAGTGTACTTGTGTATAATAAATAAATAAAAATCTTAAAAAAGAAGAAGAAGAATCAAAGAACCAGATGTGGTATCACATACCTGCAATCTCATCATTCAGGTAGCACTGGCAGGTGCATCAGGAGTTCAAGGTCAGCCTCAGCTATGTGAAACCTTATGTCAAAGCAAAACAAAAAACAAATGACCAAGAGATAGGTTAGACAAAAAGTCTTTAAGACCTTTGCAGAACAGACATTCTGGTCCCCTCTGCTTCTTTTTTCTTCACACTAGAAGCTGATGATAATTATTTTCTGACATTGCTAGACCATCAGAATACAGAAAGAAATGCCAAATGTTTAGGAGGTAAAATTCTAGCAGGACACTGCCTTTCTCCTGATAGCAGGGACTTGGAGGGCCTCCTCTAGTCAATCTATAAGCCGTGCACAGACCAGGCCTGACACTGGACCTCAGGTCCCTGGATTAGACTATCCAGGGTGGCACTGTGCCAATGCAAATGTGGCAGGCCCTGGAAGGGCTGAAGAGGGCAGCGGGAGTGTAGGCGGGAGGTGGGGCCAACATGCGCCATCCCTTGCTTGCTTGATCTGGTATCTGGCCTGATACTCTTTCCTTACTCAGGGCTGAGATCAGGTTTCAGGGGATTCACGGATGGCGGGAAGAAGGCTGCGTCCCTTTCTGGTCACCCGCTCTGTGAGAACTTTAAATAGCAGCCCTGCACCCACACATGCATACCTCTGAAGAGTCAGGTTCTGGGACCTAAGGCAGAGGGCAGACAGATGTCTGGCTGGGTCCTGTGGTAGGAGAAAGCAGGAGGCACCAGAGACTATGAGTTTGCCTTTCCATGTCTCTCTTACTTCTTGAATCTGTGGGCTTCTGGGCCTCCAGCTGCTCCTCTGTCCACACAGTCTTTTCTAATCTGTCTTCTGGAACTGGTGTTGGGCTTAGCTGTTTCCTCTGTAACTTACCTCTCTCTTTAGGTATTTCCTATTTATAGACCATCTCTGCCAAGGGGCTCAACTAAAGCAGGTCTTTGTTCTTTCTGAATCTTCAGCCCTTGGCCTAGGGCCTGGCACAGATTATGTGCTGTGTGCCTGCCCAGGGGCAGCCCCTTGGGAATCGGAATCACCCAGTGGTTCTCTCAGACCCGGCTCTTCTCCATACTGTATGGCTGCCCCACATCTGACTCCTCCGTGAAGCAACCCATTGTGCACTCAGCTTTAGATCTGATGTCTGAGGTGTCCTGGCTCTCTGCCCTCCTCTCCAGGCCTACAGGGACCCTGCCAGCTTGTCCTTAGACGCCAGTTCACAGCTCAATTTACTGGGTCCCCAAGGACCAGTGCTCATTTTGGTGTTGAACCTGAGAGCAGCTCTGGGTCCTCCTGTGAGGTTTGTACAGCCGAGGACAGAGGGGAACAAGGAAAAGGGCTGGGGTCTGTGGGACTCCTTCTCAGGGGTCACTTCACCTTAAAACACTCCTGCAGTTGTTAATATAATCGTATTAGTGGCAGTGAAAAGCTTTGTAAACTGTAAAGTGCTCTGAGAAACGGGAATGCTGCGGAGAATATCTAAAGACAGTGAGGTGCTTGCTAGGTAAAACATGAAGGCCTTAGTTTAAGCTCTAGAACCCAGCCCCCCACCCACGGTAAGAAGAGCACAGTGGTACATCCTTGGAATAGTGGTGACGCTGGGGTGGCAAGGGCAGTTGTATCCCTGGAGCTGGATAACCAGACTAGCTATGTTTGGCCACAGGCCACAGAGAGACCCCGTCTCATAAAATAAGGTGAGACAGGCGTGGTGGAGCACGCTTTTAACTCCAGCAGAGGCACGTGGATCTCTGTGAGCTCGAGACAAGTCAGGTCTGAGTAGTGAGTTCTAGGACAGCAAGGGCTGTGGAAAAAGACCCTGACTCAAAACGCTAAAACCAAAACAACACCAAAAACCAAAACCAAGAGGATGGTCTAGCGAGATGCTTCAGTGAGTGCAGATGCTCATGAAACCAGCCTGACAACCTGAGTTCAATCACCAGGTCCACCTAAAGATGAAAGGAAAGAACCAACTCCACAGAGTTGTCTCTGACCTCACGTGTGAGCCGTGCCAGGCACCCACCCACCCTCTAAACATGGTAAAGATAAACTTTTAACCATTCTTAAAAAGAAATGTAGGTAGGCAGGATGTGATGTGCACACCTTTAATCCCAGTACTCAGGAGCAGAGGTCTGTGAATTCAAGGCCAGCCTGGTCTACATCGCAGTTCCAGGCCAACCAGGGTCACATAGTGAGATTCTGTCTCAAAACCAACACCAAAACCAAGGTATCTGACACCTGAGAAACACCGCCTATGGTTGACCTCCAACCTCCACCTCCACACACACACACACACACACACACACACACACACACACACACACACACACACACCACCACCACCACCACCACCACACCACGGGTGGTCTCTTGGCACTCACTAGGGTCCAGTCTGCCACTCAGTCAGGCTTTTGACTTGCCCTTGTGGTGTCCCACGATCCCTTAGAGGAATGTCACTGTCCTTTGAGCCATCTGCATCTGGTAGCTCGGGAGAGTCAGCCATACCCTTCCCAGGTGACCTCAGCACTTGTTTTTCCTAAGGAACAGAGCTCTGGCCTGAGCCAGGGTCCAGGTGAAAGGTCAAAACTCACCCTCTGCTTCTCTCTCCACAGGGTGCCATGTACCGAGGCTCTGTCCACGACTTCCCAGACTTTGATGCAAATCAGGATGCCGAGGCTTTGTACACAGCCATGAAGGGCTTCGGTGGGTCCCGTGGGGAGGAGGGTGATGGGAGATTGCCACATGTGACTATCTGCTGTCATTCTATGACTTTTCCTAGAGAAGCATGAGCAGACATTAATCTACCCAGTTAGGGCACCAACAACAAACCAAAGAAACCATTCTACCCATCTAGTTTGATGGAACAGTGACTTTATTGGGGTTACTTACAGGAGCACAGGTCACCACAAAACAGCTGCAAAACTAAAAGATAATGGGAAAAGCCCACTCATGGTGACCACACAGGAGAGCTATATTCTTAGCACCCACTGCCTAGCTCGCAGGTAGCTCCACCAGGGATCAGCTGCCCCACCCCCTCAGCCATTGTTACTGCTGCATCCACCATCTTGGGGAAGAGCCTTATGATCCACTGAGCTTTCCCAGTCCGCTAAGGTCCCTGAACTTCTGAGCCTTGTGAATTTCATGAACCTCCTCTCTCTGTCTGTCTCTGTCTGTCTCTGTCTGTCTCTGTCTCTGTCTGTCACTCTGTCTGTCTGTCTGTTTGTCTCTGTCTCTGTCTCTCTCTCTGTCACTCTCTGTCTCTGTCTCTGTCTCTCTCTCTCTCTCTCTCTCTCTCTCTCTGTCACTCTCTTTCTCTGTCTCTCTCTCATATATGTGTGTGTGTGTTCTCTATCTGCATATATGCCTGCGTATCAGGAGAGGTCATCAGATCCCAGTAGAGATGGTTGTGAGCCTCCATGTGGTTGCTGGGAATATGAACTCAGGACCTCTGGAAGGACAGACAGTGCTCTTAACCACGGAGCCATCGCTCCAGCACCACCCTTCCCCACTGCACCCCCAGCTTCTGAATCTTCCTTCCCTGGGAAAGTTACTCAGTTGCTGTGGGTGGGGGAGGGGCCTGTCATGCTGCAATGTAGTTTGTTTTGTTTCTTGTTCCTGTTGCTAGGGATTGGACCCCGGACCTCACGCATGCTGGATTTAGTGCTTTTGCTTCTCAGCTATGACTAGCTTGGGATTTTGGGTTTTGTTTTTGTTTTAGTTTGGTTTTGGCTTTTTTTTTTTTTGCCTCTTTTTATATTTTGTAAGCTTACAGTAAAATTTGTCAAACCACTAAAGAGAGATAAAGAATACTGAAGCCTCCTCACGCATAGTAGGCCTGAGCTTAAGGAATGTGCCTGGTTAGTGTAGCTGAGAACCATAGTCAGTTGGCACCCTCCTGGTGGCTCCCTTTCTTCAGGGTGACCACTGACCTGAATCTGTGCTGGTCACTACCCTTGCTTGCCTGAAGTTGAAAGAACACTGTGCAGGAATCTAGGTTTTCTAAGTCAAGTGCATTGTGAGGCCTTGTGAAAATCCTTACCTACCTCTGTGCCTCAATATCTTTATTTGTGCCACAGAGGGCTCCTTCGGGGACTACTTTGAGCTCAGGGGTTGTGAATACAATGACCCCTCTCTGTGGGGATGTTAGGGTCCTTTAGACCAGTGGTTCCCAACCGTTCCAGTGCTGTGACCCTTTAGTACATTCCTCATGTTGTGGTGCGCCCCAGCAATGAGGTTATTTTGTCATTACTTCATAACTGTAATTTTGCTACTATTATGCATTGTAATGTAAATATCTGACATGCGATCCTGTGGGGGTCTCCACCCACAAGTTGAGAACCACCGCGATCCCTTGTTGAGCTCAGAAAGCTTCTGCTAATACATGCAGAAGGTATTAGGTAAGGCCTCTGCCGGCTCAGGAAAGCAGCCCTGGGGGATGCCTGGAGGTGGGCTGGGTTGGATGACAGTGTAATGGAATGTAGTAAGCTTGCATCTTATTGAGCAAAAGTTGAAATACGCACGGTGGAAACATGAGTAGAGGAATATGTATTACCGTCAGCAGCCAAGAGAGACACTTGCGAGCCAGTGTCCTGGCTGAGCAAACCAGGCAATGGACGATAATGCGTGCCTGTTCAGATCCACATAGCCATGGTCCCATTCCAGATCACGCTCATGTTAGCAGTACAGTCCCAAACATGCTCACTGTAAACAACTCTGGTCGTGCTCCACTTGCATCGGGAAGCTTGAGTTGAAAACAAACGAAAGGACATTTTGAAAGTAGTTAACACAAGAGTCTGAACCCAAAGCTTGTCTTAGTCTCTAACGAGTGCCCTCAACTCTCGTAGGCAGTGACAAGGAGTCCATATTGGAGCTGATCACCTCCCGCAGCAACAAGCAGAGGCAGGAGATCTGCCAGAGTTACAAGTCCCTCTATGGCAAGGTAAGCCACATGGGGGAGGGAAAGCGTCACTTCCTGTCCAACTCTGCCTTGTGCTGGCTCGTCTTCATCCGCCAGTCTCACGCGTCGTCGTGTGAGTACCTTGTACAGGCCACTATGCAGGTGTTAGAAATGCACTGAGAAAACACATCTGTCGCTCTCTACGCTCCCGTGTCCTGGGAGAGACAGACGGTGGGACAGACAGTGGTAGGGGAGGGCACTGCTGAGGGCTTGAACCTGCACAGCCCACTTGCTAGCTGCATGACTTGGGGCAGTGGCTCAAAATCTCTAGAGCAGGGGTTCTCAATCTGTGGGGTCGCAACCTCTGTCTCAAAAACATAGACGTTCCAATTCATAACAGTAGCAAGATTGCAGTTATAAAGTAGCAATGAAAATTTTGTGGCTGGCGGGGTCACTGTAGCATAAAGAACTGTATTAAAGGGTTGTAGCATTAGAAGATTGAGAACTACTGGTGTAGAGTCTTCTCTAAGGAATGATACTAATGTCTTCTCCCAAGAGCTGGGTTCAGCAAGGTGATTAAGCCTTGAACCGGGCATTCACTTATCACTTGTTCTTACCATGCTGTGCCCCACCCCCAGGACCTCATCGCAGACTTGAAGTATGAGTTGACGGGGAAATTCGAGCGACTGATAGTGAACCTGATGAGGCCACTTGCCTATTGTGATGCCAAAGAGATTAAAGACGCTATCTCAGTAAGAAGCATGGGTCTAAGTCTGTACTGGTGTATAGATGTGGGCAGTGGGAAGGTTCTGGGATATGCCACAAGCTTTCGGTCAGCCCCAGCCAACCCAGCAAATGTGTCCTGCTTCAAGAGGCAGCCTGTCCTGGAGGGGTTTCCTGGTCTTTTCCAGCTTGGCAGATAAGGACAGATGTTAGGGAAAAGTAGACCCTGTAAGATGGGGCCTAGGTCCTGATTGATCCCCATGCTAAGGGTTATAGTCCTGAGAAAGTGGAGACATCGCGACTCATTGCAAGGCCCTGGGTCTAAGAGGCTTTGGTGAGTAAGAGTACAGAGGCCATTCCAGGCTGGAGGCTGTGTATTCATGTATGAGCAAGACTTACCTGCTTAAGGAGGAGAGATGCGCTCTAGGAAGAGGGATAAAAAGCCGTTGGTTAGGTGTGGTTGTGTAGGTTTGTAGTCACAGCACTAGAGAGTAAAGGCAGAAGGATGATGGTAGGGAGTGGGGCACTGGAAAGGTAGCTCAGTGGTAAGTTCTTGCTCTTGTAAGCATGAGGACCTGAGTTCAAATCCTCCCCATACTCATTAAAACCAGATACCCCACTGTTGTAGGGAAGGGGTCCAAGTGATTGCCAAGGCCTACCAGTCAGTCTTTCTAACCAGAACAGCAAGAGACCTTACTTATAAAAATAAGGTCTTAAAGAAGACCCTTGAAATTGACCTCTGACCTCTGCACACAGAGCCCCTGGTTTAGAGTGTTTGACTCAGTGGTTGAATGCCTGCTTGCATGGTGAAGCTCTGAATTTCACCCGTAGCCCTCTACATGTGTACACAAAACCCTTGATTGTGCCTGGCACTTTACAGTTCATAAAGTCTATGATCTCTGCATTCACTGAATTCCACATATGACCCACAGATTCAATTCAAAAGTGGACACACTTGGCCGTGTGAGAAGCTTCTCGGTGTGCCTTAGAATTTGGCAAAGCAACAAAGAGCTTTCCCATTGACTAGATGAGAAAATTGTGGCCAGAAAGATGAAGTCATTGTTGTTGCCGAAAGTTTTATAAATGTTCGTTTTATGTACAAAGTGCTGGCATGTTTCCTCCATTTGGAAAAGCCATTTAAAGATCACTCAGTCCGACTTAATGAACACCATGTCCTCTGTGGATGCAACTCTGGCAGTACATATCAAGGCTCCCTTTTCCCACCAGACTATGAGGATTTGTCCTGACAAGACAGGAATATCAACCTTGTCATAATCTCCACAGTTCCACAAAAGTGGCCAATGGCCCATCTTACTTTTGGTTATGATTCTAGGAGGAAGAAAATTAAGGATTGTATTGATTTTTTTATTTTTATTTATTTATGGACTCAGGAAATCATGTATTCCAGGCTGGCCTTGAACTCCTAAACTTTCCAATTCTATCTCCTGAGTACTGGGACTAGAGGTGTATGTCTGCTCAATGCCTGGTTTTATGCAGTGCTGGGTCAAACTCAGGGCCTTATTGTGGGCTAGGCAAGCATTGTATCAACTGAAGCACATCTTTAGTCTCAAGACTGCATTTCCTAATGAGAAGCCGTGATATCTGCTGTACAGCCATTGACCCATGACTTGAGTTCTAGAATGACATCTCCCAAATGACACCATAGAACAAGAGGTATCACAGCCCAGACTATTCTAAGGTCTCTCTACGTGTCTCTTCTCTCCTGCAGGGCATTGGTACCGATGAGAAGTGCCTCATTGAAATTTTGGCTTCCCGGACCAATGAGCAGATACACCAGCTGGTGGCCGCATACAAAGATGGTGAGATGGGCAGAAAGGAGTCAGACTGCAAGGATGGGGACACCAAGACGAATGAACCATCCATCTTCCTTCTGGCCTACCCATCCCTTTAACCATCTGCTATCCATCCACTCGTCTATCTGTCTACCCACCCTTCCATCCATTCATCCATCACATTACCCATCCATCATTCATCCATCCAACATCCATCTTCTCATACTTTCGCCCAATCCATCCACTCATCATCCATGTACCCATCATCCATCACTTCACTTACCCTTCCATCTTCTGCCCATCCATTTACCACCCACCCATCTACTCATCCTTCCATCCATCATCTACCTACCCATCTATCTGCCATCCATCCATCCAACACCCATCTATCTTCCTGTCCATCTGTTCACCCACTCATCTATCCATCCACTCATCCATATCCACCTACCCATCCATCCCTCTGTCTACCCACTGTCCTTCTGTCCATCCATGCAATAAGTAACTGTTCTGTGCTGGACAGTATGTAGGTTCTCAGGAGATAAAAAATAGCGTAGCCTCTGCCAGCTGGAACTCGTGGGCTCATAAAATAATGATGAGCTCAGAGGAAAATAGCGATGACACACAGTGGTCAGATTTTTACAAAGGAAGTGAACCAGAGCCAGACTTTCCCAAGAAAGGACCTATGTCAGAGATAACCTGTCCAAGAAGGAAGTGAGGAGTTTGTGGTAAGGAGAATTTGGTGATAGGTGACCCTTCTTCTAGCAGAGGGAACAGCAATATAAAAACCCCTATGTGGAAGTGAGGTAGGTGGCTGGAGACATAGAGGGGAGGTTAGCATCAGGGAGGACTTTGCAGCAAAAGAGAGGTGATGTTAGTTAAGAGTCCAGTGACAAGTCAGGGGTATTGCAGTCAGAAATGAACTTTATGACAGTTGCTTTGTCACTGTGGGTAGAAGAACGCTCTGTCCAGGTGGCAGTGATGATACAGTAAGATGATACAAAGGGACAGAGATAATGTCTACTTCATAGTGTCACAGCGCCCGCACGCAGCTGTGAAGAGACACTTGGATCTTGCTGTGGCAGTCATGTAGATTGGATTGGGGTTTATAACCATAGCTAATGGTACAAAGTGGGGCTGGGCAAAAGACCTGTTCTGGATCCTGAAGGTTTTGGGGAGTGAGACTAGAGCCCCTATGTTCCTTCCACAGCCTATGAGAGAGACCTGGAGTCTGACATCATTGGAGACACTTCAGGCCACTTCCAGAAGATGCTGGTGGTACTGCTCCAGGTAGGTCTGTGTGCAGTCCGAGGTCCTTTTCTGCAGCTCTTCCCAGGATGGCTAGTTCATCCCTTCCAGCACTTTCCTGTTGCTAAGCTACCTCTGCTGGGCGGGGCCCAGGGCCTAGGCAGTGCAGTAAAAGAATCAGGACGATTGGTATTTCACAGCTTGGGAGTCAGACCTTAGGATCCAAGTCCCATATCCTCATGGGTAAATTCTAGGGTTCAGGGGAATGGGAGACCCTAATATTAGCATACAGATGTGCACGGTAAATGCCTAGAATTCCAGCTCTTGAGAGGTAGAGGCAGAAGGATCTGTAAGTTCTGAGCCAACCTGGTCTATGTAGTGAGTTCTGGGCTAGCCAAGGCCTCATAGTAAGACCCTGTACCACCCTTTACTCCTTGGGTATTATTGTGTGACCTTGCCATTTAGAATTCTGTCTTTAAAGTGTAATGCTTTTGTTTGCTGCCCTGGGATGGAGGTACCAGAAGGACCCTGGTCATTCCCAGGACTCCTATTTGGTCAGAGAAGGACTCCCTACAACTCTCTACAAAAGCATTTCTCCTGATTCAGTCACACTCCCGGGTCTCCCCCTGGCTTCATACATTGGAAATACACATTCCTTTGTCTCTCCATCCAGGGAACCCGGGAGAATGATGATGTTGTGAGCGAGGACTTGGTCCAGCAGGATGTCCAGGTAAATGTTGCTGGTGGAGGTCTCCAAGGCCCAGCCAGGAGCCTTATGGGAGGGGGGCGTAGGTCAGGGCCTTGGGATGGGGTAGGGGTGAGGTCTTTTGTATCAAGGCCTAGAAATACCTGAATCACTGTGTAACTTTTATAGAACTTCGTCAGAAAAAAGACTTAGGTTTCTTTCAGAGGAGGTATGCAGTGTGTTAAGTCAGCAAGTATTTGGGGGAGGGGGAAATGGTGATAAATGATTTGGGGCAAAACCAAAGTAGACAGTTCCTGGGGAACAACACCCCCACCACACACACATAACATACACAGAAAGAGGAAACCATGGGAGCTTTGTAAAGGGAGAGAAGGAAAGAGCATTCGTCTCACAGATGACGGGATTTATTGGTAGAAAGGGGAATGTCAAGTCTGGGCAATAAAAATTCAGTGGGAGCTCCCACAGAAAGGAAGATGGGAGTGTACAAAGGTCAAGAGGTCACTAGTAACAGGACAGTTCAGGATCAGACAGCTGCTCTGGGTGGCCTAGCCAGTGTCCTCAGGTTTGTTCTTTCTCTCAGTCTTATTCACTTCTTCCTTCTCAGGACCTGTATGAGGCAGGGGAATTGAAATGGGGAACAGATGAGGCCCAGTTCATCTATATCTTGGGAAACCGTAGCAAACAGCACCTACGATTGGGTGAGTTCCTCCCCAGGTGACTCTGAGAACCCTTTTCTCTTTTCCTTTTGCTGGTGGTGCACAGGAACCATTTCATCCCCAAATGCTAGCCCTGTTGTGGGTGATGTAGCTGCTTAGCACAACAGTACTAGACCTGTCTCGAGATAGAATCTTGCATAACACACACACGACATAATTGTGTCACCTCCCAGCCATGGCACCAAAGTGCCAGCCTCAGCCTCCTGTTAGTGTTTGATTCTTGGCTATTGTGCCATCCCCTTCAAAGGTCTCTTGTTCTTTTTTTTTTTTTTTCTTTTCTTTTTTCTTCTTTTTCTTTTTTCTTTTTTTCGGAGCTGGGGACCGAACCCAGGGCCTTGCGCTTGCTAGGCAAGCGCTCTACCACTGAGCTAAATCCCCAACCCCAGGTCTCTTGTTCTTTTTGTTGTCGTTATGCCAACACTGTTAAATGTCACGTCTGTCTGTCTGTCCCCCTCAGTGTTTGATGAGTACCTGAAGACCACAGGGAAGCCCATCGAAGCCAGTATCAGAGGGGAGCTGTCTGGAGACTTTGAGAAGCTGATGTTGGCCGTGGGTATGTACTAGGGGCCCGCAAAGGAGTCTGGGATGGCACCCTGGAAGTGAAAGGATAGGAATGAAAGGGATTTCCATGGTGGGGAGTTAGAGAAAATGGTGGAGAGGCTTGGTTGAGCAGTGTAACTGAGACTGGGAATGGGAAGGAACTCAGCCTTAGACACTGGTGTCCTTGTCCTGTGTGACAAGGGTAGAAAAATCCCACCTCAGGTTGGGATAATGATCATCAAAGGCCTTGGAGGGTCTTTGCCAGGCACCATGCTGTATTGCATCTTTAGAGGGCAGGGTCCAGCACCACCCTCATCTCCTCTTAGCAGATGAAGAAGCCGGGCTGTGTGGAGGCTACGCGCCTTATCAAGGAATGGCTTAGTAATGGGTCAGGGTTACCTTGATTGTAAGAGAAGCCAGGAGCTGATTCAAACCCAGAGACTCTCCCTAATGTCCTGCTTGCTGGAGCAAGTTACTCAGCCTAGCTAGGCCTTGGTTTCCTCATCTGTCAGATGACAGGAGGGATGGCTGGACTCACTGGAGTTCTTGGCCAGGCTGGTGTTTTAAGAGTCTGGGTTGAAAGTTGGTTGTCTTTTGTTTTATTTTTGATTCATGGTCTCATTTAGCCCTGGCTGGCCTTGAATTATGAGGTCAGCTGAAGGTAGCTGTTTACCTTTCTACCTCTGTATTTGCACGTGTGTGTGTGTGTGTGTGTGTGTGTGTGTGTGTGTTTGCCACCATGCCTGGCTTATTTGACGCTGAGGACCTTATGCATTCTAGGCAAACATTCTCTACCATTGAGACATACAACATTCCCAGTCCTGTTTTCCTGCTTTTTTTTTTTTTGTTTCTTTTCCTTTCCTTTCCCCCTTTCTCTTTCTCTCATTCCACATATATTATATATATGTATTTTATATATATATATATATACACATACTCTCATCTCATTCATATATAATATATACACATACACATATAAATTTATATTATATATAAAATATATTCATATATAATATATTATATATAATATATACACATACACTTTCATATAATCAACATGTATTTTTATATATAATACACATGTACTCTTTCACATATAATATATATGTATTTTATATATAATATATACACATTCACATACACTCATTCATATATATATGTCTATATTATATATTATATATACACATATACACACACGCATTCCTCTCTCTCATCCCCTGGAATTTAAAGTTAGAGATCCTCTGATGCCGAGGGCCATTAGAAGCCGGGATTCTTCCTGCCTTTGAACTTGGAGGTTTCTAATAGGAATGACTGATAGCACACTCATGGGCCTACCTGGGCTATGGGGGTGAATTTGAAGCTAGTCCAGGCAATTTGGCAAATACTCTTTCACAATAAAAAGTAATGAAAGGACAAGGACATGGGATAGATCGCAGTTGTAAAGCACTTCCCAGCACACCCAGGGCTAGAAAGGGAGGGGAGGAAGGGAGCTAGTGAGCTAACCCTGGTTGGTCATGCCTTCCCCTTTCTGAGGCAATGGGGATAATTCTCCCTCCTCTCCCTTTCCCCTCCTTTTCCCAGTGAAGTGCATCCGAAGTACCCCGGAGTATTTTGCTGAAAGGCTGTTCAAAGCCATGAAGGTGAGTAGTGAGGTTAGTGGGAATGAGGTTGAAGGAGTCTCTGCCCACTCCCTCAGGACTGCTGGGATTTAGAGCCTGTCCTGGTCTGATATTTGTTGCTGTGGGGATGAGGGTGGCGCAAAATAACGTAAAAGACAAGAAGAGGAAGAAGCAGAAGAAAAAGGAGGAGGGGGAGGAAGAAAGAAGAAAGGGAAGAGGAAGAGGAGACCGCCAAAAAGCAACTTGGGGGAGGAAAGAATTTATTGGCTTATACATGTACAACACAGTCCATCACTGAGGAAAGTTAGGGCAGGAACTGAAGCAGAAATCATGGAGGATCCTGCTTGCTGACTCACTCGGGTTCGTGACCAGCTTTCTTAAATAGCCCAGGACTACCCGCATAGGAGATGGTGCCTCTCACAGTGGGCTGGGCTCTCCTGCATCAATCAGCAATCGACATATCCTTCCTCTGTGGTTAGGAGCACTGTTCTTCCAGAGGGCCTGGGTTTGATTCCTAGCATCCACATGGCAACGCACTCCATCTGTAATCAAGTTCTAGGGGATCAGATGCACTCGCCCAGCCTCCATGGGCACTGGGTATGCCTGTGGAACACAGACATACATGCAGGCAAAACACTCACACATATAAGATAAAAAAACAATAATTTTTGTAAGGTAATAACCACCAGATACGCCCAATTGGATCTGCCAATCTGATCGAAACAGTCCTTGAGTGAGATTCCCTTCACAGGTGATTCCAGTCTGTGTTGACAGTAAAACTAACCAGGACAGAGCCTTTCTGAGATAACCTGGAGAGGATGCCCCGTGTCTTGAGTGAGCTCCACACACCCTGGAGGCTTACTGGCCACACGCCCTGTCAAATGCTCATGCGCCCCACCTTTATGACCAATCAGCGGGTTTAGTGGTGGCCTGCTCCCGATCCACCTCCTTTGGGTTGGCAGCTCAGAGTTTTAAGAAAAGAGTAATTAGGGCTGGAGAGATGGCTCAGTGGTTAAGAGCACTGACTGCTCTTCCAGAGGTCCTGAGTTCAAATCCCAGCTACCACATGGTGACTCACAACCATCTGTAATAAGAGCTAAGGCCTTTTTCTAGTGTGTCTGAAGACAGTGTACTTATATATGATAAATAAATAAATCTGTAAAAAAAGAAAGAAAAGAAGAAAATAATAATTAAAGCAGAAAGTAGGTGCACATTTGTGATCTCACAGCCTGGGATGGTGGGGTGGGGCGGGGTGGGAGATCAGTAGTTCAAGATCATCCTTAAGCTTGTCACAAAAACACAACACTAGTCTAGCAGGTAAAAGTGCTTGCTGCCACGGCCAGTAACTTTAGTTGAGTCCTTGAGACCCTCCTGGTGGGAGGTGAGAACATTGCCGAAGGTTGTCTTCTGTTGTTTATGCACACCTGTCCTCACAAATAAATAAATGTAATTCTAAAAAAGTTTTATGGACTGGAGAGTTGGCTCAGTGGTTAAGAGCACCAGCTGCCTTTCTAGAGGTTCTGAGTTCAATTCCCAGCATCCACATGGTGGCTTACAACCATCTATGATGAGTTCTGATAGCCTCTCCTGGCATGCAGGTGTACATGCACTCATATACATAAAATAAATAAATACTTTTTTAAAAAGTATGAAAAATAAGTTTTATGAGCTGGAGAGACAGCACAATGGTTAAGAGCACTTGCTATTCTCCCGGAGGACCCAAGTTCAGTTCCCAGCACCTACATCAGACAGCTCACAACTACCTGTAACTCTAATCCAAAGGATCTCATGCACTTTCTAGCTTCTGCAGTCACCTGCACACATATGGCATATATACAGGTAGATTCAGAAATAAAAATAATATATCTTAATTTTTTTTTCTTTGAGACAGAGTTTCTATGTGTAGCCTTGGCTGTCCTGGAACTCACTCTGAAGACCAGGCTGGCCTCTAACTCAGCAACCTGCCTGTCTCTGCCTCCTGCTGGCCGGGTTAAGAGCATGTCCCACCACTGCCCAAATAAGCATGAATATTCCTCTGCGCCTCAGGCCAGTTTAGAAGAGCCTTTGGCACCCTCCAGTAAATTTTCCACAATCATAATGGTGATTGTTGGGACCGGGTGGCTGGCTTCCCTCTAGATGAGATGGTGACATCTCCCAGGCGTTCATTCATGTGACACAAGCACCTGTGGCATTTCCAAAGCACATCAATGTAAATGAACATTTGCTACAACAGATCCAGGGCTTGGGCTGTCCCCAGGCAGAGCTCCCTGTGTTCCTGTGCTGTAGTGAGGTTGAACTGCTTAGGGAAGAGGAAATCAGTCAAGTATGAAAACAATGTATCAAGGACAAAGATCGGGATATTACAAGACAGGACACAACAGATCTTCAAAGTGAAGGTCACCATCTGCCTTCTTTGTTCCTAGCTTGAATATTTTATTATAAAAATATTACTTCTGTACATGCTAGTGTCTCTTGTCACCAAAACCTCACTCCAAACACCGTCCCTCATGCCTTGATGTCTTCCAGGGCCTGGGGACTCGAGACAACACTCTGATCCGTATCATGGTCTCCAGGAGCGAACTGGATATGCTTGACATCCGGGAGATCTTCCGGACCAAGTATGAGAAGTCACTCTACAGCATGATCAAGGTGAGCAGAAGTGGGGGGAGGGGCGGGGATAGAGCAGAGACCTTCCACCTCCACCCAGGTCTTGGAAGCCTCTACACAGCAGCATGTGGGTCCTGGCATTCGAAGAGCTCTTACTATAGTGCCTTTTCAAGGAAGTTCAAGCATCAGGGGGAGCTGGTGACAAAGGAAGGCACGGAGTCTGGAGTGAGGGCTCAGCTGTCAAAGAGCACTGGTTGTTCTAGCAGAGGACCCAGGTTCAGTTCCCGGCACCCACAGGAGGGCTCACAACCATCTGTAATTCCAGGTCTAAGAAATCTAATGCCCTCTTCCGGCCTCCTCAGGCACTGTAAACACATGGCAAGTATAAATATATGTAAACACTCATAAGGATAGATGGATGAATTGATAGGCAGCCGGGCAGACAGACAGAAAGACAGACAGGCAGACAGACTGACAAAGTAAATAAAGGACGATCAGAGCTACACAGAGAACCCCTGTCTTAGAAAACCAAAATAAATAAATAAATAAATAAATAAATAAATAAATAAATAAATAAAGGAAGGAAAGGAAAAGGAAGGCGTGGCTGAATCCCGCAGGTCTTGCAAATAGATTTAATGGTCAGGATGCTGTCCCTAGGGCAGTGGGTATCCACAGTCTGCAGAGATGTTCATCGAAGAACACAAATGAGTGTTAGAGAACCCCGGAGCCTGTCTCAGAGGTGGCCATCCCATGAGGCTTTGCCAAGAGACATCAGATATAATTGTTTTATAAGCTAAAGGGGAAAAATCCAGTTTGTACTCACAGATGGTATCCAAAGAGGATTTTTTTTTCCTATGGGTGTCATGCACTGAGCCTTCCGTGGGGAAATGCGTTTGGGAAAAATCTAGAACAAGCAATGATGCAGCTGCACGGGGTCTTTACCTGGGAACTTCTCATGGCCCTTGTATTTTGAGGTCCATTCCAAAGCCTCAAGGGATAAGCCATCTCTGTTAACACCCAGCTTGATCAGATACGTGTTTGATTTTGAGCATTTTCCCATGGGTCCATTCGTGGAACTGTACTTCCGGGAAATGGTCCCCTTGGACGTGCTTGCTGTACCTGGGAGAGTGGAATGTTGGGGCCATGGGAAAATAGCAAGCATCTCAGAATTCCGTGCCCAGCGAAGTCAGCACGGCAGCGATTGTTATTGGGGATTATTTCTACCACAGGAAAGGTGGCCATCAACACATACCGGAGATTTGTTCCTTCCTGTCTTTCCCAGAGAGCTGGTTGCTGGATCGCAACCAGCAATGCACTGTTGGGGGCCTGAGCCACTGCGGGCAGCAGAAGAGGGGGTGGGGCTGGTGTAAGAGCTCTGCCTCCCCTTCTTATCCAAGAAGCCATGGCTATGGCTGAGGTCATCTTTTCTCCTCTCTTTCCCTAGAATGATACCTCTGGTGAATACAAGAAGGCTTTGCTGAAGCTATGTGGAGGGGACGATGAGTAAGTGGCTCCCGGGCCCCAGGATGGAAAGACGGCCTGACTCTTCTGGTGTCTGCCCAGTGGACGAGTGGATTGCATGAGCCTGGGTTTCCTTTGAGGCTTGAATGCCGGATGGGGGGAAGTGGCCCTCGGTATTCCAGTCTCTGCTCTCAGGGACTGTGTGTCTGAGCAAGTGTGGCTACTGTGTGTGGAACTCTCTGCTCTGTGAACTTGGAAGTTGGACTAGGGATTAGAGTTCAGGGTGCTTAAGCTGGGCATGGTGACACACACCAGAGCCAAGCAGATCTCTGTGAGTCCAGACTGGTCCACCTAACAAATCCCAGACTAGCCAGGACTGAGTCGTGAGACCCTGTCTCAAAAATTGAAAGGGGAAGGAGCCAGGAGAAGTCCGGAAAACTTACCTCTAAGAAAGCCTAGGGATGAGAATTGGCCCGCTCCTCCCCGTGACTGCCATGGCGTTCTGTGGAGAGCTTGGGAAAGAAAGGAGGTGGCAGGTGAGCTACAGGGACCCTTCCTGAATATTAAACTAGGTGACTATGCCATGACACAGCCAAATTTATACAGAGGACATTGCAGGTTCTTAGACTCCCTTCTCCAGGGCTCAAAGGCCAGTTAAGGAAGGGACAAAAGAGCTTCCCATTGACTACGCTTACTGCCACAGGCCAGAAATCTCGCCACACACACTGGCCTCTCACATGTCCAGGTGGCCTTGCAAAAAGTGGTAAAAGAATGAAGCAGCCATATCCCACCCTTGTCTCATTTGAAACGGGATTTGGACAGGAGTCACCCATGCTGTAAGGAACAAAGGAGAGGTTGAGGGACTGTCCTACTTGGTCCTGGACCAACAAGGCTGCTAGGGAAAGCCCTGCATAGATTGGAGGGAGCTTAACGGAAGACAAGAATCATAGCACTAGGAGCTGGAGAGATGGCTCAGAGGTTATGAGCACTGACTGCTCTTCCAGAGGTCCTGAGTTCAAATCCCAGCAACCACATGGTGGCTCACAACCATCTGTAATGGGATCCAGTGCTGCCTTCTGGTGTGTCTGAGGACAGCGACAGTTTACTCATAAATAAATAAATCCTAGGGGTTGGGATTTAGCTCAGTGGTAGAGCGCTTGCCTAGGAAGCGCAAGGCCCTGGGTTGGTCCCCAGCTCCGAAAAAAAGAACAAAATAAATAAATAAATAAATAAATAAATAAATAAATAAATAAATAAAAAAAAAAAAAAAAAGAATCATAGCAGTAGAAGGTCCTCAGACAAACTCATGGTACAGAAGAAACAAAGCCAGACAGGTGTGTGTTGGTGGTGGGGTATGTGTTACGGTACACGAACTGGGGTGCACATTGTTGTCTTACAAGTGTTCCTGTTTGTCTTTATGTTAGAATGTGTGTTGATGTCTCACCCTGTTTGGAGAGAGAGAGAGAGAGAGAGAGAGAGAGAGAGAGAGAGAGAGAGAGAGAGAGTGTGTGTGTGTGTGTGTGTGTGTGTGTGTGTGTGTGTGTGTGTGTGTGTGTGTGTGTGTGTGTGTGTGTGTGTTGGCTACTATATGTGTGTATTCAGCATAAGAGTGTGCTGGAAGCGTCGGGTGTAGCCCATGATGACATTCCCTTCCCTCCCGTCCTTTCCCCGAACCCCTCCGTTCCAGTGCCGCTGGCCAGTTCTTCCCGGAGGCAGCACAGGTGGCCTATCAGATGTGGGAACTTAGTGCAGTGTCCCGAGTCGAGGTCAGACCCTCCCCACTTCCTGCTTGACCTCCTAATCACTGGCTTCCCCTTCTGCTTGCACCTTTCCGCTGTGCTGGTTGGCCCCCAGCTGCCCCCTGGTGGCCAACCGGAGCTGAGGCGTCTTACATCTGAAGCTTCCACATCCCTGCACTGGTTCTAACAGCCCAGGGAGTGTTCTGCCTTCTCTCTACTAACAAGGCTTCCTCCAGTGAGCCCTGACTGGTTCCATGAGGACCTCTGCATCCTGGGCCTGGCAGCTGGGCTTTGCACACTGAGAGCAGAGAGGGCACCCCTGCTACTGTTTACTGCGTCACTGCAGGATTCAGGGGTTTATTCCTGAGCACTGTCACGCCTGGGGGCGTCCACACAGGACCAAAGGTTTCACAGAGGCTCCTGGCAAACTACTCTAGATATTGCTAGGTCCTCACCTTCCCCCTCGGCCTCTATGCCTGAACCTTTCAAATGAGGCGGTTAGACGTGGCAGTCCTGGTTGGCCTAAGGCTCTTGAGCTCTGAAGTTCTATTCTTCCCTAAATTCGAAGGCAAAGGCTGGCACTGCGGGAGGTCTCAGGTTATAAGAGGAATGAGCTGGGCTTGGCCGATGGAAGCGCCTCCCACAGTGTTGAGTAAAACCCAGTTCCACCAGCCTTTCCGATAAGTGAGGATAAATGGGCTTGTCGCCACGTCTGTGCTCCACGAGGTGCCTGCCCTCTTACACAGAGAGCCCAGGGAGCTGGCCAAAAGTTCAGTGCCTTTGGCAAGCCGTGGCCTCTTAAATTTGGTGACCTTTAACTTAAGTGGGGGTTGGCATTACGTTCATTTTTATGAACGATCATCTGTTAATGACATAGGATTTTTTTTTCTAACTTGTGGTAGTATATAAAGTATAAAATTATTTTTATGGCAAAGCTAGGGAGATAGCTCAATAGCTTTTGATTTAATTGCCACTGCTGGGGAAAAAAATCACCTATTTCTTAAATTGATAAGTATTTCTTAAATGTCTGTTATATGTCAGGGTCCTGTTAGCACAAGAGGATATATAAATATATACAGAAGGTTAGGCACAGTGGTGCCTGCTTTTAAACCCAGCACTCAGGAAGCAGAGGCAGACAGAGCTCTATAAGTTCGAGCCCAGCTGGTTAAGGGCACTGACCGCTCTTCCAGAGGTCCTGAGTTCAATTCCCAGCAACCACATACATGGTGGCTCACAACCATCTGTAGTGGGATCCTTGTGCCCTCTTCTGGTGTACAGGCATATATTCAAGCAGGACACCGTGTATATATAATGAACAAATAAATCTTTAAGAAATTATTGCCTTTTACGAGTATTTAAATGTGCTTCAAAATAGATCTATCAGAAGGTGTTGCTCAGAATGGCAAGCATCCCTCTTCTGACTACTCTAAAGAAAGCTGTTTAAGCAAAGGTTGGGCATGATGACGGCCTTTCATCCCAGCATTCAAGGAGGCAGAGGCAGGCAGATCTCTGAGCTTGAGGCCACCCTGGTCTACATAGTGAGTCCCAGGCCAGACAGAGCAACACGGTGAGACCCCTGTCTCCAAACAGAATAAAATAACAAGTGCAAAAAATCCAAAATTCACTTAAGCAAAATTAAAAAGAAATGGCAGATATGGAGAGAGCAGCATGGACGTCATTGGGTCAGGACTGAAAAACCACTTCTGCTTCTGCGTCTTTTGGCCTCTTTAAGGGGAGCCATGGCTACACCAGGCATTGGGGCCCTGGGGCAGGGTGGGTGGGGCTGAGAGGCCCCAGGGGAATGTTCAGCCTCAGGAACTGGGACAGAGCCAAGACTGATTGCAGAGGCTGTCCCTTCCCTGTCCAGCACTCACCTGTCCCCAGGCCTGAGACTCTCTGCTCTCTCAGCCCTGGGTGGGCTTTGTCTGCTGTGCCTCCTTCCCCAGGCTGCTTGGGACTCAGTCTGGAAAGCCCTTGGCACTCTGCATGCTCCTCTCTGGACCTGGCTCCCCACGGGTCTCCATTCACCTGCTGAGCCTCTTCCTCCCTCTTGCAGCTGAAGGGTACCGTGCGTGCGGCCAACGATTTCAACCCCGATGCTGATGCCAAGGCCCTTCGGAAAGCCATGAAGGGAATTGGTAAGAGTGACAAGAATCAGAAAAGGCCTCTTGGCTGCAGCCAGGCAGGTTTGGCAGTAAGGGGCTGAGTAAGAGGGTCTGGGCAGGGGGTGAAGCCTCCAACTAGGCTCTGTGGGATAAGGGGACTCTGTGGGAGCTTCCTCTATCTCAGGTGGGAGGGGAGGCTAGAGGAGGGTCTGGAGTGAGTTTGACAGGAGTCTTTCCTGAACACCAAGGTGTCTATCCCCCAGCCTCTGAGCAGGACCCTGGTGTAGACGAAAGTACTAGTCATCAAGTCTTGAGTGTTGACTCAGTGTGACTCTGGACAAGTTCCAGTGTGTAAAATAAGGTCCATCGAGGACCCAAGAGCCCCCTGCTGGGGTGACACCACCCCGATGGTTGGGTCCTCCAGGTGGAGTTTGCTGACAATGGAAAGAGCCACCATATGAGTGGATGGTCAGCTACCTGCACCCAACTGAGCCTGTGCTTGGAACACCCTTGCTGGGAAAGAGAATGGGGGTTTGGGTTCTGTTGTCTTTCTTCCTCCCAGAAACCCAGCCACAACTCCCAAGGGGTCTTGCTCCTTCTGGGTCTCAGTGAGTTCTCCGAGAGAGAGAGAGTAATACCTACCTAGCATCTCTATAACTAACTGTGAGGCTACAGGGACAAATGCTTTGAGAATTGGATCCCACTGGGCCTTAGCAACATGCACCACTATTCCTGACACTCGGGAGGCAGAAGCAGGCAGCTCTCTGGTTAGAAGCCAGGTCTACAGAGCGAGTTCCAGGGCAGCCAGGGATACAGGAGAGACCCTGTCTCAGAAAAGAGGGAGAGGGGAAAGAAAGGAAAAAGAAAGAAAGAAAAATTAGATCGTGTGTCAGACCTGAGGTTGGTGGCACTCACCTGACAGGCAGGGGGTGCTGCCCCAAGGCCCTCAGTCAACCTGCTATGCCTAGAGAGACCTGTAAGCCACTGACAGGGAGTTGAAGACAAAGGAAATACAGACACCAGTTGTGCTCAGTTGGAAGGATCCCTTAATAGTTACTCAATCTCACTGGTATTGGAGATGTGGAAACCGAGTCCCAAAAAGCAAAAGAAACCTTCCCTAGGTGAGCAGCCATTGCCAGAGCCAAGACTAGAACTCAGGGTCCCTGACACCCAACCCATTGCTTGCCACCTCAGCTGCCAACCCGGAGCTCACCGCCCAGTGCCTGCCACCCTCTCGGTTGTACTTTTATCCCATCCAATCAATGGCGTGACCAAAGAAAGCAAGTAACCCCGGGCACAATGCCCACCAGGGTCAGGAGCACATGGCCTCCAACCCAGGCCTTTATCCTGACGAGGGTTGATGGGAGCTATGGGGGAGGGGAGGAAGCTGAGCCCCAGAACCTCCTCCGAGGCATGTGGCTTTTGTTGACCCAGGAACCGACGAAGCCACCATCATCGACATCATCACACACCGGAGCAACGCCCAGCGGCAGCAGATCCGGCAGACCTTCAAATCTCACTTCGGCCGGGTAAGGGTCCTCCCTCCCTAGTCTGGGTCTCATGTGGTCACACTTCCCTAGTGAAGCCCAGCCCGTCACTGCCAGCTCTATATGATTGGGCACCAGGGGCGTCGTGGTAATGAGACTCCCCCACACGCCTGGTTGTGGCATCTTGGAATGTTCTAGCCTTGGCTGACTCAAGTTCTGTGTAGATGTGAGACTGGCATGACCTTGACTCTGCCCTTGCAGGATTTAATGGCCGACCTGAAGTCCGAGATCTCGGGAGACCTGGCAAGGCTGATCCTGGGGCTCATGATGCCACCTGCCCATTATGATGCTAAGCAGCTGAAGAAAGCTATGGAGGTACCGTGCACAGACGAGAGGACGGGATGGGGGGGGGATACTGGTACTCGGGGTCAGAACTGGAGCTGACATGTCCTCTGTGTGGACTCCCCAGGGAGCCGGCACAGATGAAAAGGCTCTTATAGAAATCCTGGCCACCCGGACCAATGCTGAAATCCGAGCCATCAATGAGGCCTACAAGGAGGGTGAGTGTGGGAGAGTGGCCGGGCCTTATTTTATGTCTTATAATTCGTGTGTGCATGCACGTGCGTGTAGGTCAAAGGACAACTTGTGGGAGTCAGTTCCTTCTACCACACGTGGGTTCCAGGAGTCAAACCAATGTCATCAAGGTTTGGCAGTGAGCACCCTTCCCTGTCAGGCTATCTCATTGGCCACACTTTGCTTTTTGAGACAGAGTCTCTTGCCAGCCTAGGGGTTGCCAGTGTGGTAAGGCTGGCTGGCCGCCATCTCCACTCATCAGCAGCTCTAGGATTGCAGATGTACACCACCATACCTGTCCGTCTTGCTTTGGTTTGAGTTTTAGTTTTTGATTGTTTTTATTGTTTTGTTTCCGTGGTTTGTTTTGTTTTGAGACAGTGTTTCTCTTTGTAGACCAGGCTGGCCTCAAATCTGGAGATCCACCTGCCTCTGCCTCCCAAGCACTGAGACTAAAGGTGTGCGCCGCCATGCCCGTTCCTGTTGTGTTTTCATGATGTATGTCTGAGGATCCACCTCAGGTCTGAATGCTGGTGTGGCAAGCACTTACTGACTGAGCTGTCTCCCGGCCCTCTTATGAGGCCTTAACAAGCCCCTAGTGTACCCTGCCCTGCATCTAGGGAAAGTTGACTGCCCCAAGAGAACAAAGTTTTGGTGGTAGAAGACAATTTAGATAGAATTTGGGCAGAAGAGAGAGCATTTAGCCTGCTGATGAGAGGGAGGGTGGCTTCATGGGGTCAGGGCCTGAACAGTTGCACAGATCCTCCCTCAGAAGGGCCTCCCTGCCTACTTGTGCCCTACACTAGTGTTCTCTTGAACCTCTTAAGCTTTAATCAAGCAGTCCTGTGTTTTCATTCTGAAGCAGCATGGGTTCTGGTCAGATCTGGGGACAGTTTTCCTCTTGCAGAGCTCTGAGACAACAGGCGTTTTAAGTGGGTGAGGGGGAGTAGTAAGGTCCCAGATATATTTTGGGGTCCAGTGACTGCTGTGAAGGAAGGCAGGGAGGTTCTGTTGGAAGATGTTGAGGGCTGGGGCTGTAACTCTAGATCCCTGTCTAGCATGCACAAAGTCCTGGCCTCAGTCCTCAACAGGGCAACAAAACGAACAGGTGATTAATGGGAGAGGGAGATAGGGAGCTGATGCAGGGGTGTGGAGGTGCAGGGGAGGGAGTTGGTACCAGTATCAGATGCCTCCTGAGATCAGCAGAAAGATAGCCGGATGCCCTCAAGAACTGACTGCAAACTCCTTCATCCCCGCCTCTCCTAGAGATGTGGCTGGCCTTGGCTCGGGTGTGAATCTCACCCTCACTTCCTCCCAGCCTGCAAGCTACTCATCCTTCTTCCTTTTAGATTATCACAAGTCCCTGGAGGATGCCCTGAGCTCGGACACATCTGGCCACTTCAAAAGGATCCTCATTTCTCTGGCCACAGTGAGTGGGTTCATCGTGCTATGGCCCAGATCATTCAACCATATAATACAAGAGGACCCCCCCTCCCCCATCCATTTACCTCCTCCCGGGTTTTACCTCAAATCTCAGTTGTTACTTTTTTGTTGTTGTTCTTTTGTTTTGTTTTGTTTTTTTGAGACAGGGTTTCTATGTGTAGCCCTGACTGTCCTGGACCTCACACTGTAGACCAGGCTGTCCTTGAAATCAAAGAGATCCTCTTGCCTCTGCCAGCCTGTTGTTCCTCTTTCAAAGTTGGCTTGCTGCCATTTGGTTGGCCAGTATTGTGACATTTTAGGTCTCCTTCATATAGGACAAAGCCACACGACTGACCCTGTCCTATGTGGTTACTGAGTTCCTGTAACCCAGGGCCTTCCCTGGCCTTCCCCAGAATTTTTTTCTGTGTTGCAAAAGATGAAAGGAGTGCAGGAAGGTGACTCACCAAGACCCACGGGTGACAGAAGGGTACACATGGGGGAATGTGTGGAGACTGACTTCTCCATGTTCTTCTGACAGGGGAATCGAGAGGAAGGAGGAGAAAACCGGGACCAGGCTCAGGAAGATGCTCAGGTGAGCCTCCTGCCCATCTGTACTGGCACTGGCTGTCGGGTGGGGCAGCCTCCTGTCTGGGATGTGGCTAGTTTGAGTGACAGATGCTTAAATCAGCCTCCTCTATCTCCACTCACAGAAGCAAACTGAGTCCTCACAGGTTTTCAGAATATGTTTGGGCGAGTAGACCTCACTGCACGTCCCATTTGGATAGTGGGATTCTCCGAACTATAAGCCCATCACAGACCCCCCCCCCCCCAGGTCAAACCTCAAAGCCTAGAATGAGAAATGGAAGTCAGAGAGGGTGACTGATTTCTAAATCACACAGCACATCTTGCCCATGGAGAACTGAGACAGAAAGAGTGGGTTTGGAATCCTGCTGGGGAAAAGGCCTGAGAACTAAATGTCTGGGGTTTGTATCTGAAAAAAAAAAAAAAAAACGAGACCAAAGAGAGTTAAGTGGAGTGGCCTGGCCAAGTTTAGCAAGCTCCCAAAGGCTGGTGCTGTCGCTAATGTTGATATGTCCCAGGTATCCTGTGCCCAGTGTTGACTAGATACTGCTGATTAGTGACAGGGATCACCGGGGCTCCTGGCTGCCCTGCTTCCTCCCTGCTTCTTACGTTTCTCTGAAGCTGCACTTCGAGGCTGGACAACAACCTTAATTTTGTTTTCCCTGCACTACACTGAGGTCTTCACTACTGTCTCCGTGGACCTGAGCCAGGTCTCCTTCTCATGCAAGAGCTCCCCCTGCTGGAGATGAGCGTAGATGCACCCAGCACTAACAAATTCAGACTTGGGGTGGGGGGGGGTCCCAGCTGCTGAACCCCAGCTTTACCAGCAGACATGGCTGAAACACCAGTGTCTAAGCTCAGCAGTGCCCAGGGTACCCTGGCAAAACTGAAATTGGAAAGTTAGGCATGCCCCAGCATTTGGGGATACTGAAGCCAGAAGATCAGGAGCCTAGCCTCGACTCCCTGAGACCCTGTCTCGAAAAGAACAAGAAGAAAAGAACAGCTCCCAAACCCTATTAACAGAGTTTAGAAGGTTGCTCTGTATCGAGCCAGTATTAATGCTATTCTATGTACCATATTGCTTTTCCTGGGGGGAGGGGAGGGGCCTTGACCCACCCACAGGGAGAGTTTGTGATTGGCACTCAGTTCCGCCTGACTCTAGTCTGGCTTATGCACTACCTCTAGGACCCAGCATCATCATCATCATTGTCTCCCATACAGCTCCTTGCTCAAGAAACTGTGGTCCCATTGCCTAATCTTGTTCTGAAATACATTGTCAGAAGCTTCAGGGTCCCAGTTAACAGGGTATTTTCAATTCTCTCTGAGTACATTTATGGGAGCTAGCCATGAAGTAACCCCACTGTCATTTACTGAGCCCACATTTCACACACACACACACACACACACACACACACACACACACACACACACACACACACACGGTGTTTATTTAGTATTCCTGAGCAGCACCATGGTGCAGTAGAAGGCTGATGATCTTAAGATCTACCAGCACCCATCCTGAACCCTGATATCGTCTCTAGGGAATGCTGCTGCTGCCTGGTACCTAGTCTGCCTTGGATGCTCGTGGGGCAGTGGCGGTCTGGCCCAGCAACTGCTTTGCAAGGGAAGGAGAGAGAGAGAACCAGGGTGGAGGGACTGGAGGGGCCATAGCCCTGCACTGACAGAGACTCAGTAGCAGATCCTGATACAGCTGGTTTTCTGGCAACTATCAAGTTTTTGTCTCAAAAGTAATATGTATTCTTTCATGGAAACTTTAGGAAATAGAGAGTTAAAAAAATCTACCCTTGGTAGTAATCACCTAATATTTGTATATATTCAAATTGAGATATATATAGTTTGGTGTGTATATATGAATGTGAATATAGGTAGGTAGACAGAAAGACAGACAGACAGACAGTTTATAGCAGTCAAAAACTAAACTTGGCAAAGTAAACCATGCCTGTGATCCCAGCAGAGGCAGAGAAAGCAAAAGATTCCATGCAAGTTCGAGGTCAACCTAATTCGCATAGTGAGTTTCAGGGCTCTGTCAAAGGCTCTACTGAAAGAAAAGAAGCGGGAGGGAGGGGTGATAGGTGAGGGTCAGAGGGAACTGTCAGGAGTCAGTTCTATCCTTCCACCGTAGCAAGGCAGGGTCTCTCCTGTTTCTGCCTCAGCGCTGCTACTGGGCTTGCAAGCTTTCTCCAGCTCTCGCTGCGGTAGGAATGCTGGGGCTACACAGGTGTGCACCGCTGCGGTAGGAATGCTGGGGCTACACAGGTGTGCACCGCTGCGGTAGGAATGCTGGGGCTACACAGGTGTGCACTGCTGCGGTAGGAATGCTGGGGTTACACAGGTGTGCACCGCTGCCTGAGCTCTGGGGATCAAACTCAGCAGGTTTTATGGCAAGTGCTTTTTGCCAACTGAACTATCTCCCCAGCCCGCATTAACCACTCTTCGGTATACACTTTAACGACACCATATACCTCCACATTGCACAGCCATCACTACCCAACCCCCCCAGACAGAACTGAAACCCTGAGCGCGTGAATTAGTGACTCTCATTTCCTCTCCCTCACCCATAACAGGCGCTAGCCTGCTTTCTGTCTCTGAAGTTGCCCCCTCTGTAAACATCGCGTTAGGGGCTTGTCTGCTTATTGCTGACTTACGTCCCTTAGCACAACGCTGCCATGATTCAACAAGGTGGTTGAGATCATTTAAAGCCTGGACCCGTAAGCGTTGTAACAGGGATCATTGTTATTTGACATTTAAATAAAAATGAAATAAAGTATTTCTACAATGGCGACTATGACTGTAAAGCTCCAGGGTGGGTAAAGGAGCCGTCTAGCTCTGGCCTCAGGCTCACTCTCTTCAGAGATAGGCACTGGAGAGCCACATTGCCTGTTTATGAACCTCCTGGTGAATAGGAGATAAAGGAAGCAGTGCTATATACAACACATGTGCCCATGTGTACTTACATAAATTATATAGACAGGCTTGATTTTATGATTCTGGTACTCAAGCCCAGGGTCTTTCCCACCTGTGTGCACATGCGTGCAGTACCGGCAGAAGCCAGAAGAGGGCATCTCATCCCTGGAGCTGGAATAATGGGCAATTGTGAGCCATCAGGGTGCTGAGAGCCACACTCCAGTCCACTGACAGAGCAGTGCCTGCTTTTGTCTACTGAACCATCTTTCCAACACCCTTGATCTTTTCTAAAGCTTCGTAGGACCTTGGGCATAGTGGCACGTTCTGTAATCTCAGAACTCAAAAGGCTGAGGCAGGAGGATTGCTGTGCTTTTAAGGCCTACCTGGTCTGCTACTTGGTGAGGCCTTGTCTCCAAAGAGAAAAGGAAGCCAGGTGTGGTGGTGTACACCTGTAATCCCAGCACTTGGGAGGCGGAGGCAGACAGGTCTCTGAGTCTAAGGCCAGCCTGGTCTGTATAGTGAGTTCCAGGACAGCCAGGATGACCATAGTGAAACCCTGTCTCAAAAATTAATACATACATGCATACACACATATACTCTAGGATCTTGGTCTATGCAGGAGAATATAATGTCTGGTAGGATGCTGGGGGGAAACTGAGGTACACACAGACTAGCTGAATTTATTCCCAGACATTCTGGGTCAGAGCAACTTGGCTCACAAAAGTCCTGGCATCAGTGTTCACTGCCCTGACTGTTCTTAAAGAGAATGCTTACAGTCCCACCTCTGCTGTGTGCCTGTAACTGCCCACCCCACCCACCCCACCCCCGCCCCCGGCCAGGCCTCAGCTGTCCTGCCTTTCTGTCTGTGACCTGAGGAGCTGAAGTGACAGAGTCCTGCTGTCTCTTTACAGAGAATCCATGTCTGTCCCTGTCCCCTAACTGACAAGTCTGTAGGCTAGTGTGGGAGGCAGGGGGGCGGCTTTCCTTCTTCCAAATGTCAGACTAAACAGTGCCTGCAGGCTACCCTCGGTTACTGAGTGTGAAGGGTGTTGTCATTACCTCTCTGCGGAAAGCCACATTTTAAAATAAATTATTTTCAGGCCTACCTTCCACTCTGAATTCTAGCCCAGAGGTTAGAAAAAGGTGATATCCCTCCCAGTCCTTCACTGTGACCCTGGGGTCTCTTGGGACCTCTGCCGATCTGAGCCAGACCTTGGGGCTCCAGGGTCCTCTGGCCAGTCACTCTGGGCGCTGACTCTTGCCTCCCCTTCTCTCCCTCCTCTGTCCCCTCCCCGCTCTCAGGTGGCTGCTGAGATCTTGGTGAGTGTTCTGTTCTTCACAGGGAAGTAACAGCTTCTGAGTCAAGTCTTGCTGTGCTTGGGCCGGGCTGAGTGGGGCAGGATTGGGCAGTGATTGGGGGCTTCCTCACAGCTTCTCTCTCTCCCCTTCAGGGCCTTTTAAGGACCGTGTTAGTTAAAAGGGGGATGGGCAGGTGTGGTAGTGCATGATTATAACCCCAGCACTTGGCAAGTAGGGGCAGGAAGATCAGGAGTTCAAGGTCATCCTTGGCATTCATAGGGAGTTTGAGGCCAGCCTGAACAACATGAGAGAGACTCTGTCTCAGAAGGGGCAGGCAGGGGCAAATAAGTGTTTCCTAAGCTTTAGCCATTCATCCCCTCTACCCTGATTTAAGCTGTATAATTACCAGCTACGGTTGCTGCCTTTAAAGCGACTCATTTTAACTATATTTTTAAACCCAAAGTGAGCTTCTTAGAGAGAGTTTAAATAGGATCATAGGTGGCTAGGAGATCATTTGGAAACCTTTAGGCAGTAGAGTAAATGTGTTTGCCCTTGAAACTGGAGAAAACTGGCTTGGATGTTTTTGCTTGTTCACACATATGTCCATACTCCCCAGAGGGATTCTCTGCTGAGCTCCAGTACTGTCCCTGGGTCCCAAGGGAAAAGGGATGACCACTGACCACTGTGCTCTAGGGCTGAGGGGAGAAGGGATCAACCTCAGTCCCCTTGGGTGGCTGACCTCACCCCAACCTGGCTATGCGAGCCTCGGCAGAGACAATAAGTACTAACTATGGCCATCTTGTGTCTCCTCCTAAACCCTTACCCTAACTGGGCTCTGCAGGAAATAGCAGACACGCCCAGTGGAGACAAAACTTCCTTGGAGACGCGCTTCATGACCGTCCTGTGCACCCGTAGCTATCCCCACCTGCGCAGAGGTGAGCCTGCTGAACCCCTTCCCCTTCTAGTATGGCAGTGGGAGCCCCAGATATGACCCGAGCCTCTCAACCTTCCGTGAAAAGCAGATCAGTCAAGTGTGTAATTCCTTCTCCTCACTCCAGTGGGAGAGTGTTAGGGGACTCCAGAGCTCTGGCCTGTCCTCAGCCAACTCTCTTCCTTTCCTTACCAAAGCAAATGGCACACCTAGGATAAGGAATAACTAGCCAATGTCACCTCATAAGCATGCAGTGTTAAGGATTCTTAGGCGTGCTGTCATGACCCATTAGAACAAAGCAGGTGGGTGAGGTGGTACAGGGCAGGCTACCACAGCAGTGTGCAGTGCCAATCCTGAAGTCCCCTCCCCTCTGAGACTTTGTAGTCTCATGTGTACCTGCTCAGTACTTTTCAATATTTGGATGCTAAACACTGGATTGTCTAGATTCCAGTCCCCTACCTATCAGCTGTGTGGCTGAGCGGGTGACTGACTCTCTGCCCCAATCTAAGGATTGGAAGTTTAATTGTACCTCACATGGTTGCTGGGATACAAAACCTACAATAAACATAAAGTATTCAGTCTGTACAGAGCATACAGAGCCTCCTGGGGGTCACTTTGACTGTTGTATAGTAAGCTGCATCCCAGTCTGTCAGGGAATAAGAGGGAACCCAGACCGCAAGGCCTCCCTGGGTGATCTGAGCATTTCCTTTTATACGTCAGCCTGGGGTAATAGAACTTGCCAAGGGCTGGGGTGATTGGCCAGACCTGGAGGGACTGGTGTGGCCTACTTGGTTCCAAGTCTTATGGCAGCCCTAAGGTCAGAACCTGCCTGTCACCTGAGCCTTACCCAGTGCCCAGCATGTACTGTGGCTGGTTCATGGGGTAGGTCAGGTGATGAAGCCCCACAACTGTAGTTCACCTCTCCCTCAATTCTCTTGGCCAGTCTTCCAGGAGTTCATCAAGAAGACCAACTATGACATAGAGCACGTCATCAAGAAGGAGATGTCTGGGGACGTCAAGGACGCATTTGTGGCCATCGGTAATTGGCAGGCACCAGGGGAAGGGGCTGGGGCACTGCCGGGAATGTGGGCAGGTTCACTAAAGGAATGTGGCTTTAGCAGCACCGTCCGCTGCTGTTACTGGGAACTAAATGCTACCTCAGATCGCCTCCCCTGCCAAGGCGTGAATGTGGGGGACAGCCTGAGGACACCTTCAAGGCTATGGAGGCAAGATGGGAACCCCAGGGATAGGACCAGGACACAGAGAAGGGCAGTGCTCTGCAGTGTGTTTGCATACGTATATACCACACATGAGACACACTGTATATACACACACATGGGACATGTATACCTAGCATGCAAGATACGTTCATTCCCAGGGTTC
Organism: Rattus rattus; assembly: GCF_011064425.1. Lineage (NCBI taxonomy): Eukaryota > Metazoa > Chordata > Mammalia > Rodentia > Muridae > Rattus > Rattus rattus. The sequence goes on along the minus strand of NC_046162.1, from coordinate 37,418,330 downwards.
GCCCTGCGTGTATGCACCAGACATAGCTTCATCATGTTCTCCCATACCACAGCCTGCCGCTGAGCTACCTCCTTAGCTCTCTTTATTTTTAATTATTTTGTTACATTGTATTATTTATGTTGTGCATGTACACATAAATACATGTGTGCAGGTATGTGCATACCATATCACGCACGTGGAAGTCAGAAGAAAACTTTAGAGAGTTGGCTCTCTCCACTGTGTAGATCTTGGGAATTGAAGTCAGGTCCTTAGGTCAACTACTTTAGCCTGGTAAGCTACCTCACGGCCTGGAGGTCTTGATTTTTGGAAAGATCTCTTTCCCTTTTGGGCCTCGGTTCTCCCTGTGTAAATACGGATGCATACATAGCTAAGCATATTGTTGCATTGTCTATACCCAATCTTACCAGCAGGTGGCGATAGAAGGCTTACAGATTCTCTATCGACTGCAAAATGCATCTCGAATCTCAGGAATTCTAAAAACTCAGAGGAACAGTGTTTTAGATTAGATAAATGGAGGAGCTGCCTACAGTAGTTCTTTACCACCTACGTTGATGCCAGGGACACCATGGTGATTGGAAGCAGGGGAGAGCTGAGAAGGAACTGTCCCTGGGCAGAACACAAAACCTGTGTCAGCTTCTGCATATCTGGAGTGGGACATGAAAACTGGCTTTTCTACCCAGTCCTCAAGTGGCACAGAAGTTGTTACATCCTCACACACACCACACCCCACACAGAATGACTCTAGAATCTGAATCTCTATAGTGGAGTCTGGTTTTGGGTTTTCTTGGTTTGCTTTGTTTTTCTGAGTGTGCCTGGGAACCTGTAAAATCCACAGGAAAGAGTTCCGTCCCCTGGAATTGGAGCTATAGGCAGGTGTAGGTGGCCCAAAGTAAGTACTGGGAACCCAGCTTGGATCTTCCAGGAGAGCAATAAATGCTTTTAACCACTGAGCTATCTCTCCAGACCCTAAAGTTTAGCCATCTTCTCACATGCTCTCAACATGCTCTTAATGCACTCAAAATTGACAGCCCTGCATCCGGCATCTGTTAGGACTTAAATCCCAGTTAAATATTCTGCTGCCCTCAGTCAGCTGCAAGCTTCTTCCTGGCAGGAGAGATTCAGCTCGTGACAGAAAGAGAGGTGGACAGAGGGAGGAGAGAAGGAAGGGGCTTTGTGGAGGAGGCAGAACGTGGTGCTGCCAAGCGTAGAAGGTTAACAATGACCCTCAGACCCAGTAGGTTGGAAGGTTGAGTAGCGAAAGCCCTGCCCAGGGTCTGAGCACACCGCCTCTGACCAGATGCCCTGTCTCTCTCTCTCCTCTCCCCTACAGTTCAGAGTGTCAAGAACAAGCCTCTGTTCTTTGCTGACAAACTGTACAAGTCCATGAAGGTAAGGCACCCGACCTGCTCACAAGCGCTGGCTTCCCCAAACCTACAGGCACAGATGTGCACCCCCAGACGAGGACCTCAGGCTGCTCTTTACCCCCACTGTGTTTACTGCTTTTGGCCCAAACATAGTCTTTCTCAACCAAGGGTGATTTGTGATATCCAACAGATTTCCAGTTGCCAAAACTTAAAAGAGTATAGATGTTGGCGTCTGGTGGGGGTGAACAGAGATGTCGATACACAAGATGCTGTGCACAGGTAGATCCCTCTATCAGTGAATGATCCACCAAGCTGCTTGAGAAGTCACAATGTACCAAGCCCTGAGCCTTGTGTCCACCTATCTGACCACAGATGACCCATGGCAGTTCTACGGGCCCGTGGTAACCCCCTTACTCTACAGAAGGACAAAGAGTGGTATAGGACAGTTAAACTTCGCCCGTGTCCACACACCCAATAAGTGGCAGAGCTGGAGGGAGAGGAGAGAGGGCCCTGGACAAGTTTCTACAGACTGAATGACAAGAACACAGTCTCTCATGGTTCTAAAAGCAAGGCGCTGGCAAGGCTGGCTCCTTCCCATCCCAGCCCTGCCGTCCCTCTCCTGCCTCCCGGAGGCTGCCAGAAACCCCTCGTATGTCTCGGGTTTGGCTGCATCGCTCCAGTCTCTGCCTCTGTGTTCACATGTGTGCCTGTGTCCCTGTGCCCCTTAGAGCCACCAGCAGGTTAGGGCCCCAATCCAACACTCATTTTAACTCATGACAACGGCGTGGCAATTAGCTTTCCATCTCTGTGGTACAATATCCGGGATGGGAAAAAAAAATCAACCTAAAAGAAGAAAAGAGGCTCATGGTTTTCAGAGCCTTCAGTTCATGGCCTCCCGATCCATTTCTTGAGCCCGTGGGTGATGCAGAATGCTGTGGCAGGGTGGGCATGGCAGAACACGCCGCTTGCTTCCAGATTGCCTGACCAGAGAGAAGAGGGGGTGAGGGACAGAGTATATCCTCAGATTCTCCACCTCACTCCCCCTAGCTAGGCTTTCACCTTTGCCACTTCCGAGCCACGTCATCAGACTGTATATCCATCAATGCGCCAGCCCGTTAAGGACGTCAGAAACCTTAAGACTGCCTTCCCAAATCTCTAGCTCGGAACACTGCACTGGGGGCCAAGCCTTCAATGCATGAATTTGGGAGGGAGGCTACATCATCCTAAACCACAAGGCAAAAACTCCGTTCCCGGGTTACAGTCTGAGGTGCCACCTGGATGTGAGGTTTAGCAGGGCCTGCTCAGCCCGCAGTCATCTGAGTCTGCCCAGTCCTCGGCACACAGGGGTCTGGCTTGACACCGCGGACGACAGTGCCACCTGGCCTGGGAGGGCAGAAAAGACAGGAAGGTCGACATCGGCCGTAGCATGACCCAGCTCTGCCTTTCATCCCTGCTCCATGCGTCTCTCCTTCTTGGCTCTACCAGGGTGCTGGCACGGATGAGAAGACCCTCACCAGGGTGATGGTGTCCCGGAGTGAGATAGACCTGCTCAACATCCGGAGGGAATTCATTGAGAAATATGACAAGTCTCTACACCAAACCATTGAAGTAAGGAAGGGGCGGCTCGGTGGGCTCTTGGATCACCTGGTCATGCCGAGTGAAGGGAGGAGGCCTGCCTCGTTGCTTCTGCTATGGAAATACCGCTTTTATTTTACGTATTTTACGTGTTTGCCTACGTGAATGTCTGGTGCATGCCTGGTCCCCACAGAGTTCAGGAGGAGGTAACAGATGCCCCGGCACTGGAGTTACAGGGCGTTGTGAGCTGCCATGTGGGTGCTGGGAACTGAACCTGGGTCCTCTGAGAGAACGGCCAGCGCCCTTCACTGCTGAGCCACCTCTCGTGGGTCCCTCGTGACTTTTTTTTTCATTTCTGGGTTTTGGTTGCTGTGGTTGTTTATTGGTTGGTTTTGGCGGGGCGGTTGTTTGGTTTGTTGGTGTTTGGTTTTTGATTTTCCAGGACAGGGTTTCTCTGTGTAACTCACTCCATAGCTCAGGCTGGCCTTAAACTGCCTAGGCCTCCTGAGTGCTGGGATGAAAGCCGTGTGCCACCACCACCACCCAGCCCCTCCCGGTTCCTTATTTTAAAGCGATTGCCTGGTTTTTACTTTTTACTTTCATTTTATGTGTGTGGTTGTCTTGCTTTCTTACACGTATGTATGTCAGTGTACCATGTGCATGTCTGGTGCCCGTGAAGGCCAGAGGAGGGAGTCAGACCCCCTGCTACCTTGGTGTGATGGTTCTGAGTTCTGTTAATGGAACCCAGGTAGATCTTCTGCAGTAATAACCATCATTCTTCACTGCCGAGCCGTCTCTCCAGCCCCCGGCGTTTACTTTTTTCTGAATTTATTTTCTAAATTCTAAGTCTCCAGGCTGGTGAGGGGCTAACAGGTCACCAGCACTAACTGTGGTGCCAACCATACTATTTAGTTTGCACAGCACAAAACTGATCTTTCTAAAGAACACAATTCAATTTTTTATTTTTATTTTTATTTTTATTTTTTTACTTATTGGTAGTGGAGACTAAAACAGCATGCTAAGTTGACACTCTACCACGGAGCTGTAACACCAACGCTTCTTAAGAAAGTTCTTATTTAGCTGGGTGCTGATGGAACATGCCTATAGTCTAAGCACTTTGGGGGCAGAGACGGTTTGAAGCCAGCCTGGGCTACAGAGTGAGTTCCAGGATAGCCAGGCTACATAGAAAAACCCTGTCTTTTATTTATTTTTTTTTTAAAGACATTTCTTATTTTGAGACAGGGTCACTAAGAGTGGCCTAGGTGGCCTGTAATTCACTGTGCTGCCCAAGCTGACACTGAACTTGCCATCCTTCTGCCTCATCTCCTCCTTGCTAGGATTACAGGTGTGCACCACCATGCCTGGTCTGTGCGGTGCTAGGAATCAAACCCAGGGCTTCACGATCGGTAGGCAGGCAGCCTGCTAACTGAGCCACATCCCTAGCCCCTCTTAAAGTTCCTGCTTGTTCTTTTATGTGGAATTCTGAGTTGAAACTACAGCTTCATGTGTCCTAAAGTGAGCACACGACCACTAGGCTACATTCCCAGCTCAGAATTCTCCAAGTAATCAGGTCACAAAAGTAGAGGTCAGTCAATGTCACTGTGACTAATTAGTGAGTTGGAGGCCAACCTGGGCTACGTGAGACCTTGTCTCCAAAACCAAAAAGCATCATAAGTCAGAGAAGCTCCTTCTAGATGGGGATACGCCCCTCCGGAGAGAGTCTCGCTCCCCGGCTTGACTACAGACAGGCTCCTGTGATGTGTCAGAGTAAGTAATGCTTGTTAGCTTTGCAGCTGGCCTGGGCCTGGCTTCAGTGGCTCTCTCCCTGGCAATGGCCATATAACAGTGGACACCAAGGGCCGAGAAAAAAGCCTGACTTCCTAGGGCAGGACGGACGTCTCCCGTCCTTCTGTGGGAGGCTGCAGGGCTGGCTGAACCTGAGGAGCTGGGATGGTAGACGGGGTGTGCACTGCTCCCAAAAGGAAGGGAGGCACTGGTGCCTCACAGCTCAGCAGGGTCCTGGGGGTCACAGGCGTCTGGAGAGCTCTCTCTGGCCTTGATACAGCAGCTGTGTTTGCTGGCGACTGAGATGCTGAGTGTCACGTCTAGGCTGATGGCTACTAGGATGCTGGGATGCTCAGAGCAGAATTACTATTTTCCCACTCTGCCTTCTCTCTGCCTTGCCAGGGTGACACCTCTGGAGACTTCATGAAGGCTTTGCTGGCGCTCTGTGGTGGAGAAGACTAAAGCTCCTGGCCTTGGAGGGTCCCCCCTGCCACGCAGTGGCCAACCGCACCAGCCAGCGTGACCTGACCAAGCCATTGCTCCAGCTTCAGAGACTAAGGAAGAAGTGAGGGGTGGAGTTGGACTGTGATCTGGCTGGGGTGCTCTCTTGCCATTGAGGGTCCCAGGCGGTCCCTTCTGTTATCCCTCCTGCTCATGGCTAAGTGGCTGGTGAACCACAGCCATATATGCATTCAACCCTGCTCCCCTTCTGCCTCCTCCTCAGCCCACCCTGGCTTCCATCCCTCCACACAATCCCTGCCTGACTTAAGCTTTGTCACATCTCTAAACACACCAAACCTCTGTCTACGAAGTGAGTGACGTGTATGCTTTGGAGGGTGGGCTGTGGTACCTGGTGCCAGGCATGCATTCTGGGATAGCGGAGATGATGAATTAATTTGATAGAGAGGTGATCTCCCCCGGCCATCACCATCCAATCTGATAAAAGTACCGAGCTCGGAATTTCCACGTCCAGGTTTCGTTTTGTATCTATGACATCCTTGGCCTCAGACCTTGGGCCCATCCCTTCCCTATACCCAGTTTTGTTATCTACAAAAACAAGACACCAAAAAATAGCTTGGCTTCCCTTCTAACACTGGCCTTCTAAACTGAGTGGGCAGCTCAACCCCTTGAACCTTTTTTGTTCTTTTGAAAGAAGAAACAGGGGGTAGGGAGATAGTTCACTTAAGCAAGTTCCGTAAAAGCATGAGGACCTGAACTCAATCTCCAGAACCCATACAGTCATGCTGGCACGCACCTTTAATCCCAAACTAAGGAGGTAGGGAAGCAAGCAGATCTCTGTGAGTTCAAGGCCAGCTTGGTCTATATACTGAGTTCAGGCCAGGCAGGGATCTGTGACAAGATCCTATGTGAGAGCAAACATACAAAACCAAAAAACTATGTATTTATGATCCCAGCGCTGGGAAGATGGAGGCCGGAGGACCTATGGGGCTCACTGGCCAGCCAGGCTAAATCAATGAGTTCCAGGTTTCATGCAGAACTCCGACTGTGCCACCTAAATTTCCCTTTAAGGCCAAGTGCTTCACCTGCTTGTGAGTGAGTTCTGTCTTCACCACCTCCTCTTCTAGGGAACCTGCCTCAAGCCTGGGAAGTCCTAGCCTCCCTGTGGCTCAGGTTCCCCAGGTTCTGCCTCTGCCTCTGCCTCTGCCTCTGCCTCTGCCCTCTGCCCTCTGCCCTCTGGCCTCTGGCCTCTGGCCTCTGGCCTCTGCCTCTGCCTCTGCCCCTGCCCCTGCCCCTGAGTGGTAGACTGCTGGCACGGACCACCAACTCCCACAAACTGTACTTGGACTTCCTGTTTGTATTGCTCTGCAATTGGATCTGAGATTTTCCAGAGCCTGTGATGGGAGGCTGTCCACTGGGCAGAGGACTCGGCCCCGCCCCTCCGAGGCCCCGCCCCTCTGAGGCCCCGCCCATTCTGATGGTCCTGCTCCCTCAGATGGTCCATCCAGGTTATTGCACTTAGGGTGTTGACAGTAGAAGCTGTCCATGTAGGCAGTTAGGAGATTCTGGGTCTGGTCATTCCTTTACTGGGGGACCTTGCAGCTCTTTTTCACTGACTTCACTGGGCCTCAGTTTCCCCATTTGTATAGAGAAGGGTTGGATGTGATGGATGAGAGGAGGCCCCACAAGCTAATCACAAAAAAACCTGTGGGAATCAGGAATGAAAACAGCCAAGCCTGGTGTTTAGGTTGAGGGAGGCACATTTCTGACTCCTCTGCGTTCATTTCTTCTTCTTCCTCCCCTCCCCGCCCCCATGAAGTGAATGGCCCTTCACTGATTGCTCATGGAGGGAGGGAGGTTTCAGGGTTTATAGGCTGAGGTCACTGGGACAGAAATGGGGGTTTGCTTCCAGAAGACCTGAAATGTCAGGATTTTTCTTAGCTTCCAGGAAAGTCTGTAAGGCTGGTAGAGTGGAGGAGCTATCCTTGTGCTTAGAGAACAAGCCATGCTTTTTCTTCCTTCCTTTTTTTCTCTTTTGAATCTGGGTCTCATGATGTAACCCAGGCTGACCTTGAACTTACTATGGAGACAGAGATAAGCTGATCCTCCTGCCTCTGCTTCTGAGCGGTGGGTTGCAGGCATGGACCACCAACTCCCACAAGCTCTACTTGGATTCCTGTTGCACAGAAGTCAGCCATTATGAATCTGAACAAGCAGCTTGTTCATTAATGCGACATTCATCCATTCACAAGCATGTGCTTGCTGATACCTGCTGTGTGGTGGGTGCTAGAGCTACGGTTACGGTTCTGATCCTCACAGGGCATCGGGGAATGCCTCTTCTGTCTGATTCCCTCCACTGGAGCATTAGAGACTGCTCTCGTGGCCCCCATGTTCAAGGCACAAAAGTGATGGGGGTTAAATTAAAAGGAGAATGACGGGAGGTCAAACCACCCCTGTCTCAAAGCGGGAGATGGGAGGATGGCTTTAAGGTTCTAGGTACAGAAGGGGCCTCAGCAATTCTCACCTCCCTCAGTGACAGATGAGGTGACCATCACTTGTACTTCGCCATCACAGCAGTTAGAACTCAACAGTCCCTTGTAGGTGTTGGGGTCCTAACGAACACCATACCCTCCAGCAGCTGGGCCACCGTCTGAGATGGACTTCAAGGCTGGAGTCCCTTCCAAATCCTCACTGCTCTGTTGTTTGTTTTTGTTTTATGTGTTGAGTTGAGGGAGTGCCTACATGTATGTGTGTGCATCACATGTGTTGCCTACATGTATGTGTGTGCATCACACAGGTGCCTGGTACCTACAGAGACCAGAGAGGACACTGGATCCCTGGAGCTGGAGTTACTGTGTAGGAAGAACAAAATCCAGGTCCTCTGCAAGACCTGTAAGTGCTGTCTCTCTAGCCCATTTGTTTTTAAAACAGGGTCTCACGTAGTACAGGCTAGCCCCAAACTCTCTACGTAACCAAGAATGACCTTGGATTTCCAATCCTCCTCCCTCTGCCTCCCAAGTACAGGCAGGTACCACCATATGTAGTTTATGGCAAGCTAGGGCTGGAACCCAGGGCTTTGTGCCTGCCAGGCATACACTCTGCCAACTAACTGACATGCCTACATCCCTGGACAATGCATTGTCCCTTCAGGAAAGATTCGTTGCAGAAGCCATGGTCTTTGGGACCAAAAGGAAACACCTGAAGGAAGTGGCAACTTGGGAGGGGCTTGCCCTGACCATAGCAGAGCCCAGTATCTGCTCACACTTCTGCTAACAGACAGCAGCGAGATAGCTGTTGGCTCTTTTGAAATCCCTGATGTTTCTCATCCCAACTCGGTTGGGGCCAGAGTTGAAGGCACAGCAAATCCCACTGGAGAAGCTTTATCAGAGCAGCCATTGCTTCCTTTGCAGGGCTCACCTGTTACAAGAAGGCAGCTGAGGTAAAGTTCCGATTGGTAGGATGGCTTGTCTGAAGACTACATCATAGCAGGACTACCAGAGAAAACTTCCTCATTTCACAGGGAGGGAGGTTACAGGGAAATTCTAGCTATACCACAGCTTCCATCTTGGGCTGCAGGCATGGGTTCAAGTCCCAGTCAACCATTGGCAATAGCAAATTCATTGACCTTCCTATGCCATGCTTCTCTCAGGGGAGGGGGGCAGCAAAGGTGCATCTACCTCAGAGCTGTGAAGTTAAAGCAGTGCAGGCACATCTCGGAGAGCACTATCCATGCCTTCGGTTCGAAACCCCTTTGACAAACCTCTTTTCTCCAAAAATATTTACATTATGAGTCAGATTCATAACAGTAGCAAAATTACAGTTATGAAGTAGCAACATAAAAATAATTTTATGGTGGTGGGGGGGAGGGTCCACCACAACATGAGGAACTGTATTAAAGGGTCATAGCATTAGGAAGGTGGAGAACCACTGCGCTACACTGTGCCTCACCCTCAGAGAGCTAAGTGGAGAAAAAGTATCACTCGAGAGACTGGAGGTCTTGCTCAGTTATTAGAATGCTGGCCTGGGATGCACAAAAGGCCTGGGTTCAACCTCCCAGGAAGTTGGAGGCAGACCTGGGTTCAAGGTCAGGATCTGAGAGATGCTTCTGTCAGTGAAATGCTTACCACACTAGCATGAGGACCTGAGTTCAGATCCCCAGCACCCACATTAAAAGGAAAAAGGCAGACGGACAGACTGATGGACAGGCGGACGGAGAGAAAGAAAAACCTGGTATGGCAATGTGAGGTTTGGAGGTGGAGACTGGAGCATCCCTGGAGCTTGCCCGCTGGCTAGTCAAGCTGAACTGGCAAGCTCCGAGTTCAGCAAAAGCCCCTGTCTCAAGTGAGATGGGAAGAGATTGAAGCTGCAAACCCTGTCTCAAAGAGGGGGTTGGGGGCGGGAGAGATGGCTCAGCGGTTAAGAGCACTGACTTCTCTTCCAGAGGTCCTGAGTTCAATTCCCAGCAACCACATGGTAGCCCACAACCGTCTGTAATGAGATCCGATCCCCTCTTCTGGTGTGTCTGAAGACAGCTACAGTGTACTCATATGAATAAAATAAATCTTTTTAAAAAAGGGGGGGTTGGAGTGGAGGGGGAAGGCAAGTGAGAGGGAGGGGTGAGGAGAAGAGAGAAGGACACACCTGCTATGAATTCAGGAGGGGATGGAGACAGGAAGCCAGGAATCACTACCTAGAACCTAAAGGTGGGTCAGGCAGGGTTGGGGGTGAGGTGGTGAGGTGGGCAGGAGGGGATTTGAAGGCAGAGCGTGAGGCTAGAGTCCTCATAGAGGTCACATCACAACCTGTGTAAGGACAAGTCCCAACTTTCAGGCCGTGGGCCCCTCCCCCAGGCCCAGCTGTTCTCAGAAGCTTCCAGCACATGCATTTCCTCCCGTGGATGGTCCCACCCCTTCCTCTCAGTTATCACCATCTGTCAGCTATGTTGCCAGCTAGAGTAAAAACCCCTCCCTGGCACCCAGCAAAAAGAGCCCTGGACTTTGATCTGGAAGGACCCAAAAACACTAAGGGAGGAGGAAAGAGACATTCCATTTCCCCACTTTCCCATATATACCCAGTCCCAATCCCCACGAGTCATACTGAAAGCCAGATCACTGCCAGCCATGCCCCTAGGGACAGACCAAAGAAAGCCAGAGTCAGACACACACAGGCTATGGGAAGACAGAACCTGCTGGAATGCTCGGAAGAGCATTGTTGACCACATAAAGAAAAAAAATGAATTGATTAGGCCCACATGCACACCAGAAGTACATCATCCCTGGCCACATGGGAAACACTAGCCCAACCCTCCAAAGTTATTACACACACACACACACACACACACACACACACACACACACACACACACTGGCAAGCTCTTTCCTTGCTGTGCTATCTTAGTGCACCACGCTCACCTCCTGGTCTGGGGATCTGTCTGACTGTGTGCGAGTCCTACTAAGAGACACTTAGGCTCCATGCGGTGCCCGGTAGCTGGGAACTGTTTTCTGTCCTACCAGGACAGCCTCCTGGGGAGCCCGGTGGTGTGTGGCCCCAAACCTAAGAGAGGAGTGGAGACCTGGGTAGGTTTTCCCTTCTCAAGGAGGCGTAAGACCCGAGGTGAGAGATTTACAGAGACCGGAGAGGTGTTCCCATTGGACACACTATGTCAGAAGTGTTCCAGGAGGAGTTAACAGCGCCAGTGTTGGAAAGCTCCCACGGGGCCTATAAAACGCAACGTGCTGGGATTTGCCCAAGGTGAGTCAAGGTCACTACCTGCCTCATGCCTTTGAGCTGCTCCCAAGATAAAATTCCCCAGTCAGTGAGATGAAAACCCAAAATGAAACTGCTAAGGCTTCTGGGACTGGAGCCTCAACTCTGCCACCTTCGTCAGCAGTGGCGGCAAATCTATCGTCATGACCATCATCATGGCCATGTTCCCCATGGTCTCCATGGAAATAGGATACACTTTATCTTAGGGAAGGGCCCGCTCACTGAATGAGCCTCAGGCTCCCCAGTTTTTGACCCAGGGACTTTGTTAGGACAGTGAGATGAAGCTTTCCAAAGAGCTTAGCAGGGTGCTGGACCCCTAGGGATATCCAGGCCCTATACCCTCTCCAACTTTCCCAGGAGTCCTCCTTCTCCTCCTCCTCCTCCTTCTCTTCCTCCTTTTCCTCCTCCTCCTCCTCCTCTCCTCTTACTCCTCCTCCTCCTCCCTCTCCTCCTCCTCCTTCTCGTCGTCCTCCTCATCCTCCTCCTCCTCCTTCTCCTCCTTCTCCTTCCTCCTCCTCCTCCTCCTCCTTCTTCTTCTTCTTCTCTCTCTCTCTCTCTCTCTCTCTCTCTCTCTCTCTCTCTCATTCTGAAGTTCTGAAGTCCAGGCTAATGAGAGCTGGTTATTTACATAGACATGCGACCTTGCTGGGGAATTTCCCCAGTCACCAGGCTTCCTTTCTGAGGTTAGGCCACCTCATCACACAGCTCCTTCCTCTCCGATGTACCCCAGCCACCCGAGGGCTGCAGCCCCTGCCATCTGCCAGGTGTAGTTCCCCGGCACACAGATTTGGTCTCAGTCTTTGACCTTGGTACATGCCTCAAGGACCTGGGACAAAGATATCAAGGTACTACACACTTGAGAAGAAAATGGAAGGAGTGGGGGTAGGAGCCCCAGCTGCCTCCTCAACAGCTCTCTGCCTCACCCTGGGTCCTCACCTTCCCCCTTCATGAGCCTCAGCCCTCCTGCCCAGTGAGAAGGTTGGTAAAGATCACTCTGAATCTTTGCTCTAGACCTGATGGGCTAAGAAGCCACTTCCTTTGACAGCACAGCCTTGCGACATCTGTTCTTGGATCCTCCTCCTTTAACAAACATCTTTCAACACACCCACTTTGTGTCTGTTTCCTTGGAAAGCACCACTTTGCAAAACTCATCCCTGAATCCCAGTTTTCAAATCCCGACAGGATTACACATACCCCATTTCCTCGAAATGACTTTGAGTTTTCGTTTTTCCTTTATATATCCAGTCTCTGACCTCGATCTGAGTTGGTACTTTCCTCGTAGGAAAAGTAAACAGAGATGGGAGACCAGGGTACTTCAACTGCGAGTTTCTGAGGCTCCTGCATCAGAATAAACAATTAGAGTGGTGCTTTCAAAGCTGGGGGTGTGGCTCAGCTGATGGGCTACTTGCTCAGCACTGGTGAAGCCTTTGGCTAGATCCCAACACTGCCTAAACCAGGTGATTCACACACTTGCAATCCCTGCACTTGAGATGTCAAGACAGGAGGACCAGGAGTCATTTTGGCTATGCAGAGAATTCAAAGCCAACCTGAGATACAAGAAACTCTGTCTCGGAGAAGAAAGAGAATGGGAGAGGGAGAGGGAGAGGGAGAGAGGAGGAGACAGACAGACAGGATAGGAAACAGAGACACAGAGAGAGCAATGAGAGAGAGAGAGAGAGAGAGAGAGAGAGAGAGAGAGAGAGAGAGAGAGAGAGAGAGAGTTGCTGATTAACTCCCTCCAAACCACAGGTCCGGATAATCTGGAAGAACTTTGAAGCTGAGAACCCGGTAGCCAAGCACCTCCTTTATGAACTCAGGCCCATTATGGTCTATGTATGGACATGTACTATTCCTAGGTTTCTAAAAAGACAAGGAAGGGTGTCTTTTGAGGTGAGGAGGAAGGTGAGGGACAGAGACTGGCTCGGTCATGGGTGAGTCAGACACAACTGTAGGTCTGGCGTGTTGCAGGCTCACGGGTGCATGCAGACTCAGCTCGGATTTGGATATCTGTCCGTCTGTTCGGAGTCTGGAAACGTTTGCTTGCAGCTTCCCAGTGCAGCTCCCAAGCGCAGGGAGGAATACTCTGTGGACTTAAGTGGCGGCTCTGCCCCTAGCCAGACTTCCTTCTCAAGACGCACCGGACGCCGTCTTCATCTCTTTTGCTCTCTAAGGCACCTATTGAATCAGCTCATTCCCACCCTCAACAACTTCCCCTTAGGATATACTTGTAGCTCAGTTGATACAGTGTTTGCTTCTCCTGCACCAGGCCCTGGGTCCCATCCCCACCACTGCCTGAACGTGGATGTGGAAAAAAAAAACAAAAACAAAAACAAAACCCAGCATAGTGGTGCATGCCTGAAACCTCAGCCCTTGTAGGCAAGAGGATTGCATCACAAATGGTGAGTTTTTGGGACAGCCTGGGCTACTTAGGATCGTATCTCAGGAGACAGACCTGTTCTTTCTGTAAATGAGAACCAACCCAATAAGGTCACAGGTCCCCTTTGGGTAGTTTGTTCTTCATTGCTATTGAGTATAGGTGGGACATGGACCCGATGGAACTTCCATGCCCACAGAGGAGCAAACACACTCGCCCTAGACGTACACGGAACCATGAGTTTCAGACAGTGTATGATTCTATTCTAGAAACGGTGATCCCAGTTCTGATAATAATGTTAGCTGGGCACGGTGGTGCACACCTTTAACCCTAACGCAAGGAAGGCAGAGGCCGGTGGATTTCTGTGCCTGTGAGGCCTGTCTGGGCTTATATAGTGAGTTCCAGGATAGCCAGAGCGACACAGTGAAACCCTGTCTCGAAAACAAACAAACAAACCTCAAACAGTTTTGCCAGCTGCTGCAGGTCTTTTCAAAACTTTGGATCTAATGACTGGGTAACTCCACCAAGTGGAAAACACACTCTTGTTCTCCACGGCTGCTTGACTCAGTTTACTTCTTTGTTGTTGTGATAAAGTACTGACCAGAAGCAACTCAGAGAGGAAACGGTTTATTTGGCTTACATACTCCGATTGATCACAGTCTGTCCTTGAGGGAAGTCAGGGCAGGAACCTAGGGACAAGAACTGAAGCAAAGAACATGGAGAAGTGCTACTTACTCTCCTTGTGGCTTGATACTTTGTTTCGTTACACCACCCAAGACTTCCTGCCCAAGGGTGGCACCATCCACAATGAGCTGAGCCTTCCCACATCAACTGTCAATCAAGAGAATGCCCCACAGACGTGCTCATAGACCTGTTCCATGAAGGCAAATCCTCAACCGAGGTTGTCTTCTCCAGGAAATCTCTTAACACTAGTCTGTGTCAACTTGACTACCTATGTACAGACGGATAATTCTCACTTTGAGATTTGAAAACTCATCTCAGTGAGTTTGGGTTTCTCACCTAATCCCCAGGTGACCCTTGGCATCATATTTAAAATTCTCCTTCTAGGCCTCTACCCTGCAGAGTCTGATTCAGTGCGTTTCTGGAAGGACCGAGAAACCTGCCTCATGCCAGTTCAGTCCTAAGGACAGGAGTATCTTTGCCTTTCAGGATCTTTCAACAGAGCTGGTGACCAAGCAAATGCTCAATACACGAGCCTGCGGGGACATTAGATATTTAAACCATAATCCCAAAACTAATACCATCTCATCTCACAACACAAACTACATTCAGTCTGTCTCCAAGAGTCCCCGAAGTCTTAGTAATCCCGGCATTATCTGAAGTTCAAATGCAAACTCAGGAACTTAAGGCAGACTCTTAGCTATGAACCCCAAGAGAACCAAAAAGAACGTTACATGCTTCCAGTATATAGTAACACAGAGCAGGCATTTCTCATGTGTCAGCTAGATGCCCGGTAAGTGCTCTCTTCTTAAGGAAAAGAAATCTTTTTTCTTTAATAAAAAATAAAATAATAAAATAAATCTTTTTATTGAATATATATGAGCACTGTAGCTGTCTTCAGACACACCAGAAGAGGGCATCGGATCCCATTACAGATGGTTGTGAGCCATGTGGTTGCTGGAATTTGAACTCAGGACCTCTGTAAGAACAGTCGGTGCTCTAACCACTGAGACATCTCTCCAACACAAAAGACGTCTTTTAATACGTATACTCTTTTACAGTCCTAGTCTGGGATAAGAGGAGTCTGGGCAACAGTTGAGATGCCCTCAAGCCTTCTTTCCCAGTGTCCAGTACAAAGCGTCTAGCTCTTTTTTTTTTTTTTTTTATTTCTTTGCTTATTTGTTTTTCTAAGATAAGGTGTCCCTATGTAGCTCTGACTGTCCCTGGAATTCACTCTGTAGACCAGGTTGGCATCAAACTCAGAGATCCTCCTGCCTCTGCCTCCTGAGTGCTGGGATTAAAGACGTGCACCACCACCATCTGGCATGTCTAGCTCTTTTTAATGATCTCTATCTCTTCAGAAGCAACTACCTTAGCCCCAACTTTTCACTGTTTTTTTCTGTCTAAACTACAAGTTTTAAAAGTCTTTCTGCCCTATTTGTCACCATAAACTTGGCTAAAAGCAGCTAGCCATAACTGCGCCATGGTCTGAATGCTGAGCTCTGTCAGATGCGTGAGTTAACCCAGCATCTTTACACTCAGCCTCATTCAAAGTCTCAGGGCTTGCGTGGGTCAAATATAGAAAAGTTATTTTTCAGGTGTTATATGAATTACCTGTTGCAGGATCACAAAGTGATTGTGTTATTTACTGGAAAAAAACAAAAAACAAAACCTGTTTCCTGTTGTGGTGCGGCTCAGCCCTTAGCACACATCTTTAATCCCAAACAATGAAGGTCAAGTTAATTTGCAGAAGGAAGCACCCATGCGTGAAAGTGATGTCTAATTGAGTGGCAGACAAAAGGACAAATCGGAGAGAGACTTGATAGAATAGGATATGCTCAATGAGAGAGAGAGAGAGAGAGAGAGAGAGAGAGAGAGAGAGAGAGAGAGAGAGAGGAGTTTGAGCCAGAACAGCTGGGTTGAACCAGTCACAAGATTTCAGAAAGAGCTAGAGAGCTAGAAAGGGTAAAATTGTTCAGCATTAAGTCTCAGAGGCCCAAAACATTCTAGGCCTAGATAAAATTGTACAGAGACTAGAGGCTTCCAAGAAGGCCTAGGTTAGCAAACGGAGGCAGTAAGTCTCAGAAAGGATCATTACCACAAGAGAATAAAATTAGTTCTAAAATGACCTTTAATCTAGTTCACAACAGAGACCTCATTCCAGTCTGAAACCTCATGAGCCCGACCCTGACTTGTTCCCATCTGGGTTTCTGAGCTTCACCAGGATTGTTCACTAAGCTCTGCTGATAGCAGCCTAGGCTTTCTGTAGCCTACATTTCTGACCTCTCCTGAATTCTTCCTGCAAATCAGTTCCACAGGATTAAGAACTACACTTAATCTTATAGCACAAATCCACTCTCCTTTGGGATTAATTTTCTGTTATTTTTTTCTCATACTGACATGACCAACTTAAGGGAGGAAAGATTTCATTTTGAAGGTGACTTCAGAGATTTTTCGTTTGGGTTTGGTTTTGTTTTTTTTTTAAGACAGAGTTTCTCTGTGTAGCCCTGGATGTCTCTAGAACTCACTCTGTAGACCAGGCTGGCCTTGAACTCAGAGATCTGCCTGCCTCTGCCTCCCTAAGTACTGGGGTTAAAGGCATGCACCTTAACGCCCAGCCAATTACAGAAATTTTAGTTCATTTTCCTTTGACTTTGTTAGTTCTGGGACTGGGATAAAGCAGAATATCATGGAGGAAAAAGCAAGTGGAGAAGGCAGTTTACCTCAGAGCAGACTGGAAGCAGGGAGCCACAGGACAGATGGAAAGATGGACCAGGTTTGACCTTCAAAGTCACACCCAAAAGAAATCTACTTACTTAACTAGGCTCCACCTCCTCAGATTTTCAGAACCTTCTAAAATAGTGCCAATGGATACCAAACCCTCAACCAAAGAGCCCGTACTCTCAAAAGAGAGTTACCTTATATATTCAAGCTGGGTTTATTAAATGTAACCTGCTATCTGTCTGTTTTGAGGCAGGGCCTCACCGTGCAGAGCTGGCTGGCCTGGAACTCACAGAGATCTGCCTGCCCTCACCTCCTGAGTGCTGAGATTAAAGGTGTGCACTGCCACACTTGGATATTTTTGTTATTAATTATGTGTGTACATGTATGTCTGTGTGGTATGTGCAGTTGAGTGCAGGTGCCCAGGGAGGCTGAGGGATAGTGTTGTTGGATCCCTAGGAGCTAGAATCACAGTGGTTATGGGACAGTATGTGAGTGGACGCTGGAAACTAAATATGATCTCTTGTAAGAGCAGCAAGTGCTCTTAACTTGAGAGCATTTCTCCAGGCCCTCATCTGTCTTGTTCTATTATGTCCTATCCTGTCCAGTGAGAAGAGACCTTGGTGTCCATGGGGAATTAGTTATCCGCTCAGATATTAAAATCCAGGGAAGCCCAGTGTTTGTTTATAAGGCACTACACACATCCTCCTGGATACCAAACCACTCTGGATGACTGATTATACCTAGTTCAATGTCAATGTTATGTAAAAGGTTGTCGCACAGTACTGTGGTGGGGGTGATGCTGCACAAGTGTGTACGTACAGTTTTTATTTGAATCTACAGCTGCAGAACCTGTGGATACTAACTAGGCTGATTAGGAACCCCAGCTGTGCCTCTCATTAGTGAGTATCTTAGACCCTCCCTCTAGAAGCCTCAGAAGGGTTCTAACTAGAGTCCTTAGGAGGCGTTTGAGACACAAGACTTGTCACTTTAGAATAAGAATCCTTGGATTGAAGAGGATGGCTCAGGGGTTAAGAGCACCACCTGCTCTTCCAGAGGTCCTGAGTTCAATTCCCAGCAACCACGTCGTGGCTCACAACCATCTGTAATGAGATCTGATGCCCTCTTCTGGCATGCGGGCGTACATGCAGATAGAGCACGCACCTACATATACACAAAATAAATAAAGCCTAAAGGAGAGAGAGAATCCTCAGAGTAGTGAAAGTGAGGCAGGGTTTGTTTGTTTGCTTGCTTGCTTGCTTGCTTGCTTGTTTTTTTTTTTTTTTGTTTTTTTTTGTTTCTTTTTTTTTTAACTTACAAAGTCTGGGACCAGCCTGAAGAAGGGGGTGGGAAGAAGCTGGCTAATACGACAATGTGAGGCAAAACAGTGGCTTGTATATTCCTGGTTGCACTTCTCTGCCCCCTGAATTCCTCACTGGCTGAGTTCTTCAAGGACGTGCAATCTTTCCTGTTTCTAGCATTGCCCCTCTCTAAATCGCCTATCCTACTGGTTCAGGACACAAAACTTTATCTCACGTATGCCCTAGGTTTCCGGAGTCCCTCCTTTCAGATATGTGGCCAAGGTCTTGTAGCAGAGGACCCTGCTTGTAACTTTTCAAACCCAGGATGAGCTGAGAGTGTCTAGCCAGTTAGGGAAGACAGGGGCCCAGGGCTATTAGTGATTTGTGATTCGTTAATGAGCGTTCAATGCACCTCCCACTAGGAATGGACCACAATGAATTATTTTTTACAGAGGCACATAAAACAATTCATTTAAAAGAACCTAAAGCTGGACATGGTGGCACTTGCCTGTAATCCCAGCTCTTGGGAGGTGGAGTAAGAAGATCAGGAGCCAAGGCTACCCTTGGCTCATAGGGAGTTGGAGGTCAGCCTGGACTACGTGAGGCTCCATTGAGTGTGGGAAGAAGCCACTAGTGATAGTGTCCCCTGATCCTCTGGCCATCTTGCTTTTTCTTCCTCTATATTTTCAGACTTCCTTAGGAGTCTGGGCGGAATGGTCCTGCGTGGGTATTTAGCCTGATTCCTATACATTATAGAGGGGAAAACTGAGGACCCAAGAGAGGAAGGGACTTGCCTGGGGCCATGTGTTAAAGCCAGGACTCAAACTCAGTTCTTCAGGTCCTCAGCCCAGGCACCTCCTCTTCCTTGGTGATCACTGCACAGACCGAAAGGGATGGGGAAATTCAGGCTGGAAAGAGGGAAGAGGTGTGGGTAGAGACCCGAATGTCAGCGTAGAGGAATTATACTTATCTCCCACAAAGTGCAAGCCAATCGTGCATGCTGGTCCAGCTCCTTGAACTTCCCAGTCCTTTCCAGGACCACTGACACTTGATCGGCAGACTCTGGTGCAAGCCAGGTTCCATGAACTAACAGAGGTTCCCCATTATGTGCCCATGTCTTACAAGAACAGGGGGGCCAAGTGACACATGTCTTTACTTCTTATTGATGAAAAGTTCTAAACTCAGGGAAATCGACTGTTCCCGCTCTGGTCTGACAGGACTTCTTGGGATGCTAAAAATATCTGGACAGCCTACGATGGTAGCCGCTTCTACGTGAGCCTTCTTGTTACTGTTTCGAGGGGATTTTTTTTTGGTGTTGTTGCTCTTTGTTTGATTTTTTTTTTAAAGATTTTTTACTTTATTTTTAAATGTGTCTACATGTGTGCATGCATGTTTGCATTCATACATGTTCACACATGTCTTTGGAGGCCAGAGCTGTGGAACCCATCTACAGCTGGAGTTACGTGCAGTTGTAAACTTCCCCCAACATGGGCGATGGGAACTGAACTCTGGTTTTCTACAAAGAGCAATGGATGCTCTAACCACGGAGCCTTCTCTCCACCCCTTTGTTTATGCTTTGAGACGGGATCTCACAGTGTAACAAGACTGGCCTCAGACTTCTGCCTCAGCCTCCTCCATGTTGGGTTTACAGATTTACACCACCCAGTCCTGTTCATGACGGGGCCCAGTGCCATGAGGAAGAGAGTATGATGTGGGATGGAGCACTGGACTAAGAGTCCGGAAGGCCCCAAGTTACTCAGGGAGAAGTCACTTCCTCTGTCTGGCCTTCACTTCCTGCTGCAAAGCGGTGCAATGGTCAGAGGCTCTTCCAACCTTCCCTGGGCAATCCTGACCTCAAGCTCACAGAAGCGATTGAGAGGAGAATTCCGCAAACTCTGTCCCATCTCACCCTCCCCGAGCCCAGCCTTCCACGTGGGCTGTCTACAACCTCTGTGCCCATCTCTTCAGTGCTCCCTTCTTCAAACTCCGTATCACACTTGGGGCGAGCGGTTGCCAGCGCTTTGCGCAGACACTGCTCTGTACGTATTCTATTCCCTTTGTGGTGAGCACCCCCTTGCTCGTGCTCTTGCTGGATTTCTCTCAGGTCTTAGCTGAGAACTCACTTCTTGCAGGAAGACTGCCCCGTCTCCCAAATCCCAATGAGACATCTGTCCTGGTACCTACGGCTCCCTGCAATTTTTTTTCCTAACAAAACACATCTTTTCCAATGTTCACTGTAACTATACGGTCGTATGCCAAAACCTCCAGAGCAGTGCTACCCAACAGCACCCTCTGCAGTGTGCAGGGGATGGACAGACTTCCAGGTGCTACCCAACAGCACCCTCTGCAATGGTGCAGGGGATGGACAGACTTACAGGCTTCTGTGGTATTCAGAAACTGAAGACCAGACGGGAGAAATGACTCCTCAGTGAATTAAGCTAGGGGTTTCCTGACTCCTAGTCTAATAATACTCTTTTCTACGCCACACCATGCCCTCTTCCTCATGGCACTGGCCACTCTTCAAGGGCTCAAAGCCACATGCACACTGGTACACACCTGTAACCTCAAGTCACATGTAGGGGCAGCTATCATCCTGGCTATACCTCATAATGAAATGAGCCTAATGCTATGAAGGAACTGAGTGTGTGTGTGTGTGTGTGTGTGTGTGTGTGTGTGTGTGTGTGTGTGTGTGTGTGTGCATGTGTGTGTGCGTGTGTGTATGTGTGTGTGTGTGTGTGTGTGTGCATGTGTCTGTGTGTGTGTGTGTGTGTGTGTGCGTGTGTGTGTGTGCGTGTGTGTGTGTGTGTGTGTGTGTGCGCGTGTGTGTGTGTGTGTGTGTGTGCGTGTGTGTGTGTGTGTGCATGTGTGTGTATGTGTGTGTGTGCGTGTGTGCATGTGTGTCTATGTGTGTATAGGACATGTGTAAACATGTGTGCACATGTATGTAGAGACCAGCAGTGAACCTCACGTGTCACTCCTTAGGTGACAAGCGTTCTGGTTTTTGAGGCTGGTTCTCTCACTGGCCTCAGGCTCATCAGTTTAGCTAGACTGGCTGACCCACAAATCCCAGAAATCCTGTCTCTGCCTCCCCAGCACTGCGATGTGTGTGTACCACACCAGACTTCTTAATTCGGGTGCTGGGGCTCAAAATCAGGTCATTATGCTATGCAGTTATGCAGTGAGCACTTTGCCCACTGAGCTATCTCCTTGGCTCCTCGACTATTGCTTTTATTTAAGTTTAATCAATTTACATTTGCTCCACCATGTGTGGATAATGGTCACTCAATCCTGAACTCAGAATAATCAAGAAAGCCTCTCTCACCCAGGTGACCTCATCCTATCCTCCCAGGCATTTATGGGGCAGTTATGGTAGTGAATAACGGTGGGCAACCTTATGTATACAGTCAGTGGTTTACAAGGGATGTCTGCAAAGCATCTTTTGGCTTCCGGTACAGTTGTGGGACTCCGTTTCCCACTTTGTAGTGTGTGTGAGGGTGAATGAGATGGAGATGGGTAACACGTGCATGCGTTAGTATTCATTGTTGTGACAAAAGACTGACAAGTAGCATCTGGAGGAAGGGTTTATGTTGAGGGAACACAGTCCACTCTGGGTAGGAAGGCCCCGCAATGTGTGAGTGGCTCTGGGCTGTGGCGGCAGGTGCTTTGGCTGCTTGCTCACAACTAGTGGATCAGGAAGCAGAGACAGTGGAAAATTGTGCTTGAACAACCTTCTCCTGATCCCCCTTTTCATTCAGTTTGGAACCCCAGCCCCTGAACAGTACTGTCCACATTTGAGATGGCTCCTCCCTCTTTTGGAAAACCTCTCTGGAAAAGGCCACCCAGGCACACCCACAGGCATGTCTCCTCAGGACTTCTAGACCCAGTGAAGTCAATTGTGGAGAATAACCATCACACAATGCTCAGGAGGAAGTGGAGGGTTCAGACTGCAGCTGGCAGGTTCAGAGTGGGCCAGGGTCTCCCCGTGACTCGACATCCAAATGAGACTTAGCATTTGGGAAGGAGCGAGAAATCTTTCTTTCTCTGGAAAGGATACTTGGGAACAGATGAGGCATGCACAAGGCAAGAGAATGTGAGCAGGATGCCTGGAGATCTCCTCAAGGCCATGCACACTGGAATCCCCCACTTTGGACAAAAGAGGAAATGTGTATCTCCAGGACATCCCAGCAGGGCAGCCCAGGTGGTCTCTGCCCTTGTACCTGCCTTTGCTTTATTCCCAGCCCAGCTCAGGAACCAGCAGGCACTCAGTTCTTCTCCAGAGCCCCCTCCCCTTCCTGGAATCTACCACAAGTGACAGGCAGCCTGGGGAGCAACAGGTGGAGGCTGGCAAAGGGCCCTCTGCTCTGCCAGAGGGCGAGATGGGGCCTCAGCTCGGCCTTGTGGGGCTGCCTGGTGGCTGGCTTCTCCATCATGGGGGAATTCCCCTCCTGCCTCAGAGTCAGCTCCGCCCAGCCCTTCTTCCTGCAGAAGCTCAGAAAGCCCAGCAGCCTTCACAGGGACACAGGGACGCATGGCCACACTCACTGGGCACATCTTCAGATCGCCTCGTGCTTCCTCCGGTGAGTGACCTGGGCTGAAGGTAGGTGTGACAGCCCAGGAGCATCACATGGTGATGCCAGGGCTACCAGACCTCCCCAGCTGTGTGTCAATAACTGCTTGGCCTCCTCTTCTCTGCTAGCTGGGGTCTTTTGCTCTCCAGCCTAGCTTGGTGGGTCCACCTAGGGCCTCGAATTCTGTGCCTCTGCTCTCCGCTGAGCCTCCTTTGCCCTCTGACCTCTCTCTCTCTTCCTTGTACTTGTTCTGACCAATCTTCTCTCCAAATGTCTGCAACTTTTCCCAAGGGAAGAAAAGAGAGACTTCTTTCTGTACCATTCCTCTTTCTGAGGGGCAAGGGAGACTTCTCTCTCTCTCTCTCTCTCTCTCTCTCTCTCTCTCTCTCTCTCTCTCTCATGTTTTCTACGTGTGAGAGGGCATGTTTGCATCTGTGTCAGGCTCACAGGGGTGGGTACATATCCGTCCATGGGAATGTTTATGTTTGTGGAGGGTCTGAGTATCTGTCTCTTCGAGAATGTGAATTTTGAGGGGGACGGTGTGGGATGAGCTGGGGGATTTGGAAGTCTAAACCCAGACAAGAAAGGATAGGTGGAAACCCATCTCCCTCCCTGGGGGGGGGCACAATAGCTGTTGAGCCCTCCTCAGCACTGGAATGGAGGAGCCCCTCTCCTGTCTCCAGACTTGTTTGCTCTGAGGCCCACTGCCTCCTTCTGATGGTGAACCTTTCACCGAGAACTTGAGGCCCTGGGAATGGGCCAAGGGCTGGCAGACGGTGGTGACTTCTTTTCTGATCACGAGCAGTCCAGTTTTTCCAAAACTGGTCAGAGGGCCAGCCTAGGGAAGTCCCTGGCTAAGGGAGGTAGGGGCCAGAGGCTGGGTCTGACATTTGACAGTGACCTCTGGGCTGGAGAATGAGGGAGGAATGTGTCGAGATCTTAGAAGACGTGAGAAGGTATGGGGTGGATCAAGAGAACTGCTCTTGGGGCCTGGTAGGGCTTCCCAGGATTGGGAAATGTTCTGGTCCTGTGGTCTGCCTCCCTTAGGAGCTAATCTCTTCCCACTTCCAGGAAGATGACAAGGAGCAAGCTAGGATCTCAGTCTAAAGCCAGCTTGATACCCTGACCTGGCGTCAGGCGGGCCAGGGAGAGAGAAGCTGGGAGAAGGAGAGACCCAGGACTCCTTGAGATGGTGGGAGGGGCCTGGCAGGGCCAGTATGTGACGAGCTGGGAATTTCCCTGGTGTCATTGTCCTTTATTCTCTTCCAGTGCTGTCCTAGAAACCAGAGAATAACAGGCAGGTTAGGGACACAGGAGAAAGAGGAGAACGAAGCTGGAGAAGAAGCCAGCCAGAGGCCAGCTCCTCAGACAGCTCTCAGACAGATCCAGGCAAAGTGAGGCCCAGCCGTAGGCCCGAGATCCCCTTCAAGAAAGGAAGAGCCACACTCCTAGCTGCCCCAGACCATAATTACCATGCTTCTTATCACTAGGGTCATTTCTCTCTGTGTGTGCTACAAACCATCACTGCTATTGTCTTCATAGCCTTGCGTAGAAAGCTAGATTACAGACCAGGAATGAGTGGCAGGGCCAGAATCAAAGCCCAGACTTCTGGACCCACAGGGGAGGAGGTTTCCTGGGAAGAGGGCGAGTTGTGAATGCAAATGATTTCATTCTCCTTGAGAGGATGACTGAGGGGATGCAGAGATGGCTCAGTAGGTAAAGAGGCTTGTTGCTAAGTCTGACAACCTGAGTTTAATCCCTGGGACTCATGTAGTAGGAGAGAAAGGACTCCTACAAACTGTCCTCTGAGTGCTCCATACGTGTGCTGTGGCATGTGCTGGGGAGACACATACACAATACATACTTGTAATAAATACCTACCTACCTACCTACATACATACATACATATAAAAGATACTGAATGAACACACAAAAAAAATTGTGTCCTTCATAGCCTATGAAGATATATAGAATTAAATATGCCTTTTTAGGCTAAGGGGAGCTGGGACTACAGACTCAGTTTAGTTAGTGACATTTTTGTTTGTTTGTTTGTTTGTTTGTGCCTGATTTGATGGGGAGGGGTTGCTTTGATTCAGTCTCATTCAGGCCCTGGATTCTTGGTCCTCCTACCTCTGCCTCCATAGAACTGGAGATTGGAGCAGCCATCACTATTTCCAGCTGACGTGCCGTCTTTTCCGTTCTTTTCTTTTTCCTTCTGGCTGGGTCTCTGAGGTACGAGGGATCGAATCCAGACTCTCCCCAGCAGGGTAGGCCGGGACCCTCTGTAATCACCGGCAGCACTCTCAAGTCCTATTTCAGTCGGGGTCACATGTTTGCCATTCCTTATCTCAGTTAACTATCACCCAAATCTCTCTTTTTGATAAGCACACACCCAAGAGCAGAAAGTACCTAGAATCCACGGAGGGTTTTATATTCTGAGGCTGCCCCAGGCTATGGATCCAGGAAGAGCTCCAGGATTGCTAAGTGCTCCCACCCCGGCCTCTCAGGCCCACTCTCCCCCAACCAAGGCTCCTCGGCTTCCGTTCTAAGACAATAAGGCTCGTACTTCTTTGGTTCAAAGTTCTGTTTCCAGCCTGGGAATGACCCTTAGCTCAGTAGGCAGAGCGCTCGCCTATCACACATGAATGTGCTGGGCCCTCAGGAGAGTAGAAAAGAGATGTGGTGCTGCCTCCTGGAACCCAGGACCAGGAGTCATGAAAACCAGAAACTGAATGTCTTCCTTGCTATACAATGATTTTGGGGCCAACCTGGGCTACATGAAACCATGGTTCAAAAAGGTAAAGAAGGGGTAACAGGACAGCTCGGTCAGGAAGGTGGAGGACTTGAGCTTGGCCCCCAGAGCCCAGGTAAGAAAAAGCTGAGTGCAGTGAGGCACACTTGTTGTCTCAGCACGGGGGATGAGCAGATCCCCAGGGCTTCCTGGCACCAGCCTAGTCTAACTGGTGAGTCACAGGTCCTAGTAAGAGACCTTGTCTTAAAGGTGAAGGGCTCCAGAGCAATGACAGCCAGGTTGACCTCTGGTCCCACACACCTGTGTGCTCCCCATACACATGCACACACACACACACACACACACACATACACACACACCACACACACACACACACACGCAAACAGCTGTGTTTCCCTTCAGTTGGGGTGTGTATCAAAAAAGAAATGCGTGGGAGCCCAGGCACTGGCATCAGTATTAATCTAAAATTCAGGGTCATACCTGCCAGGAAATACGAGCCCTAAATGCTGTTCCATCCACAAACAACAGCCGTCTTTCTTCCCGCTTGTTCATATTTCAGTAGCAAGTTTCATTATTTATTTTGAATAGGGATAGGAGTTTGATGATTTTTAAAGACCATTTTGAGGCTGGCATCCTGAGTTCTGTGTCCTGTTAGCTGGTGAGATGCTGTGGTATCATGCATGAGAACCTGGCCTGGCTCTCTCTGTATGAACTTCTGAAAGCATTCATCTACCTGATCTCCACAGATTGGATGGGAGATGAATTGTGTAAAAATGCAGGCCTAGCACACAGTCCATGTTCTCTCTCTCTCTCTCTCTCTCTCTCTCTCTCTCTCTCTCTCTCTCTCTGTGTGTGTGTGTGTGTGTGTGTGTGTGTGTGTGTGTGCATGCATGTGTGCGCGCGTGTGTCTTGTTCTGATTATGTGCTCATATGTGTGGGAGGGTACACACATGCCTAGAGTCCAAAAGAGGACATCATGTACCCTGATTTATCACGATCTGCCTTCTTCCTTTGAAACAGGGTCTCTTACTGAACTTGAAGCTAGGCCAGTTAAGCCACAGCAATCCTCCTGCCTCCACCCTCCCCCACCCCAACAACACCACACACACACACACACACACACACACACACACACACACACACACACACACACAGCCCCATCTGGCTTTTTATGTGAGTGCTGCCTATTCACACCAGGTTCTCACGCTTGTGCAGCAGGGTTCTCTCGCTCTCCACTCATTTCCCGGCCCCCTTCATGTTATCTTTTAATGCTTTAATAGCACAGCGCATGCCCCCCCCCACTTCCTCCTTCTGCTATGTGATTATGCACAGTCTTTTCAAGGTATGTTTTTAGAAGTGTGCACTTGGCTCCTTTTTGGAGCCTCCCCGGTTGAGGCGGCAGAGGAGGGAGTGGCAGAAAGAATGAGAGGCCGTCTGCTTCAACACAAAGCAAAACAAAGCACAGGCAGTGTGGCTCTCCTCCCAGGTGGGGCTTTTCTGAGGATGCTTGTTGACACTCTAGAGGAGTAAGTGGTTACCACCTACCTGAGTCACTCAGCTCCAAACTTGGAAACTCCCTTCCAGGCTACTGGCTGATAGAGGATGGTAGGCTAGGGCCACCTGCCTCTCACCACATCCAAGTCCCAAGTCGAGGGGAGGGAATCAGAGAAGACAACGTTGTTGGGTTTAGCAGTGAAATCTATCAATTCATGGAACCCACATCTGGCATCACTGTCGTTTTTCAGACGCCTACTGTGTGCTGAGGCTCTGTCTTCATCATATTCGTCTTCACAAACACTTGAGGGGGAGGTACAATTATCCTCATTTTTCTTTTCTTCAGAGCTTCAGAGCTAACTGAGAAAGGTGTGGCGGTAAAGCTGAAGAGAGTTCACCTCACGCCCCGGAGGCCTTGGGTTCAATCTCCTGTACTACAGAAACAGGGCAGTGGTGGTGCATGTCTGTAATTCCAGCCCGTGGGAGGTAGGGGCAGGGGAATCAGGAGTTCAAAGTCAACCTACATAGCAAATTTGAGGCCAGGGAAGGAGAAAAAGAGAGACCCATCTTGACATTGTAGAGACGATACAGCACTACGGACAGAAGGCAGACAGGACCGGGAGGCAAGGCCCTGGGTTCTGGTTTTGGTTGTGTCAGTCAGTGTGTGTGGCCTTGAGCAGTGCTGACGTTCTGGGCATCTCAGATGGCACAGCGTTCTGGAGTGAAACCAAGCCTTACAGGAACAAGAAGGGCAATGACCTTGAATGGATGACTGGAACTGATAAGAAAGTTCTGTGTGTGATTGTGAGAACTTATCATCTCCTCACTCGAGGCTCAGGCAGGAGGATGGAAGTCTAGAGCAGTTTGGGCTACACGGTGAGACCCCACCTGCCGACCCACCCACCTCAAGAGAATCATCCACTTGCAGGTATCGGTGTTCTCCTCCCTTCTTGTGGGTCCTAGGGATTGAACTCAGGTCCTCAGGCTGGTCAGCAAGCATCTTTACCTAACTGCCTCATCTCACTGGGCCCTGGGTAATGTTTTATTGGCCGGGATGGTTGGTGGTGATGGTAGGTTTTTTTTGAGACATGGTCTTACTGTGTAGCTGTGGCTGGCTTTGAACTTACCATGTAGACCAGGCGAGCCTCAAATTCACAGTGGTCCTTTTGCCGCTGCCTCCAGAGTGCCAGGATTAAATCATGGGCATTTAGGAGAAGGCAATGCCCAACTTTCTGAGGTCAAATATCTTACAAAACCAGTGGGAAAGGTATGTAATCAGAATGGAAATTATTGGAGACTTCTTTTTTTTTTTTAAAGGAAATCTCAGTGCTGGGTAGTAGATTAGAGAGAAGGGCTGGGAGAAGATTAGGAAGTGAACATTCAAGGAAGAGGTGAATTGGGAGGCATGGGGGAAGAGACAGAGAGACATAGACCTTTGGGGAGTTTATATGAGGGATCAAGAACCCACTTTCCCCTGCAGCCTGCCCCGAGGGTGATTGTGCAGCCTCTCTTCCTCCAGTTGGTCTTCCTCCAATCAGGGTTAAGGTCTGTGCACTCGTCTTTCCATAATGTGACCTAGAATGTTGTTTTGAAAATCTGCCCACTCCTTTGAGGTCACTGGAACACAGGTGGCACTGAACGGAGGGTCCCTGGAGAAGACGTATACTTAAGTAGGTGCCTGCTCACCTCCAAGTTGATAGATAGTCTCTCTATGTAAAATGAGGGCATGTATGAAATAGTCCCCTAGATCCTCATTGCCAGTCCTGAAGATGAAGACCTGTCAGTGTTTTCAACAATTCCACTGACAGGAAATGTTTCAGTTGTCCTGCCCCCCCCCCCCCCCCCCCCCCCCCCCACCCCCCGTTTAAAGAGATGTCCTTTATTCTAAGGCTTTCCACCGTTCAAAATCATATGTGTTCACATCTGTGGAGTCCAGAGGTCAATGTCAGGTGGATTTCTTAAATGCTTCCCACTATACTTCACTAGCCAAGGTCAATCGTTTACACACACACCACACACCCACACACACACACACTGGTGTGTGTGTGTATGATTCTTTCTGGTGGTGGTGGGGTGGACGGGGGTGAGGTCTCTGAAGTACCGTGACAGCAGATCCTGCAGCTGGATACTAGAACAGACCCTTACCCTTGCTTCGCTAGCGACAGTTTAGTGCCTTCCCGCTGAGAAGTCCTCACCTTGCCCTGAAGCCCCCTAGGTTTAATCCCTCAGCTGCTCCACCCAGAGGAGCCGCTGCGGCTGTTTACATCGCAGACCCCGCCCCGGCGCCCAGCGCGCAGCGCCATTGGACAGATGGCCCATCGGTCTCCGGGGACTTTCCCAGGGGCGTGGCGTGGCCCTAGCATTTCCTGGTACCGGCCGGAGCTTAGGTTCGGCGAGTCTGGCGTCGGGCCCTGAAGCTCTCTCGTCCTAGGGTGAGCGGGGCCGCTGGGGGGATGGGCGGACGGGAGGAGACCGGGACTTGCGCGGGGCGCGTGGCCTAGTGGCAGGAGTACCGGCACAGTGAGTTGTCGCCGTCGCAAGGCTTAGGGGGACTCCCGGCCGGAGGAGCCAGCCAGGTGCGCATGCGCACCTCTTACGGCGAGCGCTTGAGACCTGCTTGCGGACTCCAGCGAGCAAAGTTTTGGGTAGTGGTGTGCAGACGTCGTAATGACGAAAATCATCACCATACCCACGCTTATTGGTCGACTTCCAGATAGCCTTTCTTGTTTGTTTTGAGAAAAGGTCTTACTGTGTAACACTGTCTGGTCCGAAACTCGCTGCATAAATCAGGTTGGTCTCGAACTCACAGAAACCCTACTGCTGTAGCCTCCCGAAAGCGATGATAAAAAGCGTGCAGCCAAGTGTTGGTCTCTAGGCTTCTAGTATGAAACTCATCCAACTGTGACATTCCTTCAAAGCATGATTGTTACTTTTTTTTAAAAAAAATGTTTGTTTATCGTTTGCACGTGAGGTTTAGGACAGTTTGCCTGATTTCTTCCACCTGTGGGTAATCAAATTTGAACTCAGGTCCTGAGGCTCCTGGCCAGCCTTTCTCCATGAATTTTACTTTATATCTTCACCATCCAAGTGAGGAAAACCAGGTGTTGGGGGTTGGTCTGGTGCTGTGTATACTAATGCTAAAATCTGAACCCCAAGATCTGATTACTTCCCATTCAAGGGAATTCTCACTGCCCTTCGTTGTATTAACCTTGCTCTTCCCTCCCCCCAATTTAAAGCTATTAGATAGGCTACAGATAATTACTGAGGAGAAGAGGAAGAAGGAAAGGAGGAGAAAGAAGAGTGAGATGCCCCCTAAGATCAGACTGATGGAGCAGAAATAACAATAAGTACTTGGGGAGCAGAGCTGGGCATTAACCTCTCTAGTGTTAGAAAAATAGATTATGGGTAATTCAACCAGTAATTGTGCAGAACCTGATTGAATAAATCTAGTAGGCCTCAGCCTTAATTATTGGAGGCTGGCTGGGTCAAATTAAGAGCTAATAGGGTATTTGATAACATTTAAAGCAACACCGGGCTACTTGGAATTCACAACCGGTGAATTGCAAAGTCAGTATTCCAACCAGGCATTTGCCTGCAAAGCCCCCCAGGCTTCATCCCTATTGAGTTTTGCGTACCCTGGAGGGGCCTTTGTGCACACAGGTGCTGGGTTGTAGATACCGTGAGTTTCCCGGGAATAAGTTTCCGGGGAATAATCTAGGAGTGTTTTTTTTTTTTTTTTTTTTTTTTTTTCTACTTTGGGCTGTGTTTAACAGTCGAGCACTGTAGGAAGTTTCTGTGCCTCCGAGTGAGGTCATGTGGAAGTGGGTTGTGCCGTGCATGTATTCATCTTGTACCCGGCAGTGGGTGGGAATTTGGTGCTGTCGGTGAGGAACTGTTTTGGTAAAGGGGAGGGAGGGACTTTCGTGGATGAAGCAAAAGCCTCGGCAGCAGCCATCCCCACCCCCTTGCTGAATGGCAGTGTGGGAAATGGTGTGGATTCCTGATGCATCAGTTTGACTTCACAGTCAGTCAAAGTGGGATTTGATCAGCTCTTACTCACGCTGCCAACAATGAGGGGTGTGGTGGAGGGGAATTCACACTCATGAGTGGACAGTCGGGGACTCTTCAGAATTTTTTTTTTTCTTTTTTTTTTTTTTTTTGGTCCTTGAGAAAGGACATTGTGTCATTGTGTTAGGAGCGTGGAACAGTCACACTAGCTTAGCAGACTCAGTGTCTCTTTGTAGCTAGTAAATGGCCTGTGAAATTAACCTGTAATGATAATTCTAGTAACTACACTGAGAAGTTTTTTAAACGTGTGGTTTTTACATTCAGAAATCATTTACTCTTTTTTTTTGGGGGGGGGGAAGGTGTCAGTGTCTCTTAGTCCTGGCTGACCTTAACCCTGCAGCTGAAGATGACTTTGGATTCCTGGTCCTCCTGTCTGTACCTGCTGGCACTGAGGGGTGTTCTCTCTGACCTGTTAGTAGTCTCAGACTTTAGCTGGGCCCCCTGTCAGTTTTCAGTTTTACATTTATTCATTTGAACTGGGGGGGGGGGTGAGTGTATGCCAGGGTGTTCATGCCCACATGGAAGTCAGAGAACAATTTTCAGGAGTTGGCCCTTTCCTTCTGTCATACAGGTTTCTGGGCTTGAACTCAGGTTGTCGGGCTTCGTGACAAACAGCTCTACTCTCTGAGCTGTCTTGCCAGTTCTAAACTCTGTAATTTTGTTTTATTGTGTAATAGGGTCTTCATAGCCCAGGCTGGCCTTGAATTCATTTTGTAGCAGGACTTCTGATCCTCCTGCATACGTTTGAGTGCTGGAAGTAGAGGCATGCACTGCTATGACTGTTTTTTTTTTTTTTTTTTTTTTTTTTGAGGGTGCAGCGTACTTTATTGATGGTATTCAAGAGAGAAGGGAGGGCTCCCTAGGCCCCTTCTGTTATGGGGTCTGGGATGGAATTGTGAGGTAGATGCTCAGTGTTGGGGGCTGAGTTGGGATGGGGACTCCTCAGCAACTGAGGGCCTCTCTCTTGCTCTCAGTATCCTTGCTGGGCTGGGTGGTCCAGGGTTTCTTACTCCTTGGAGGCCATGTAGGCCATGAGGTCCACCACACTGTTGCTGTAGCCATATTCATTGGCTATGACTGGTTTTATGTGGTACTGGGGGTTGAACCCAGAGCTTCATTCATGCGTGGTAAGCACTGTACCAGCTAAGGTATACCCCTAGTCCCAACGGCTCTGTTCTTTTTCTATTAGCTTAGACTGTCATCATGACTATGTCCAGGGAAAATATTTAGGTGTTAGTCCTCTGCGGACGCATTTAATCTTGACTCTGAGAGCAACAGATTGGAGTGTTGAGTATATTATATATCTGGTCATGTTGTCCCCTCCACATGGGTGTCCTGTGAGTGTGGGTGTAGCTGGGTAGGGGAGCCTGTTCCTGGATGCCCATAGCAGTTCCCTTGGGGCCCCAGGAAGCCATGGGTCTGACTCATTCCTTCACCTCAGTACTGTGTGTCTCTGGCCCGGATGTCCCCGCTGGGTCAGACCAACCTGGTTTGGGTATGATGGTGCTCTGAAAGGTTTGTCTGCCTCCCTCCACTGAGCAATGGCTCTCTTCTGTGCCCACTGTGATTTGGCAGGCCCTGTTTACCTGCTTTTTCCCAGCTGTATGTGAGCTCAGCTTGTTCTCATGCCGAACCCTCCCTCACACCCACCATCCCAATGCCCAGACCAGTTTCTAGCCTTTCCCATGGCTGCTTTTTCCTTATCTGTCAAGTCTCAGCTCAAATGTCACCTCCTCAGAGGGGGCCTTCCCCGCTCTTCCTATGCAAAACACACACCCCTCTCACTTTCTGTCATGTTACTACTTTGTTCATTCATTTATCATTATCATGATAAATGAATAAAGTAAATTTGTGAGCCACGTGTGGTGGTGCAGGCATTTACTCCCTGCACTCAGGTGACAGAGAAAGGCAGATCTCTCTGAGTTCAAGGCCAGCCTGATCTACTAGTGAGTTCTAGGATGGATCACAGGAAGGGGTGTTTCCTAATGTGCCTCTGAGCATTCAGCTGGGTGGTATTCAGGCCTCGTTTGTGTGTGAGAGCCTGGTTTTGCCTTCAAGGGCTCCTCCTGGCTGGAAGCTCTGCCTGACAGCATCAGGAGCCTGGGGACAGTGAATTAAGGCTAGCCACCGTGAATGTGGCTAGGGTGTGAAGACATTCAGGGGCACCTGACTGATTAAGAGGGGCTTCCAGAAGTAAGTGAGGTTAATGGTGGGCCCTGAAAAGACGGAAGGTACAGCGTAGGGCCTGGACCTTTTTAGGGACTGAATGGGCACAGCAGATAGGGTGTGAGGTTGTGCTTAGTTGGGGAGCCCAACTGGGCTGGGCAAGCCCCCCAAAGATCCCAGGCATGGGAGTGTCTGTTGGGACACTCCGATGACTGGGCTGTAGCAGCCGAGCTGGTGGGTCTCGGTGCTGTGAGACTAGTACAGTCTCCACCCCTGTGACTGACAGCAGCTCCTACTGCAGACCAGGTGGGTGCTGCACCCCTTGCTTCCTAACAGCTCCAAGGGATGGCAGTGTCACCCTGCAGCCAGCGCCAGCATAGTAGGCTATCTGTCTGCACACTGGCTGAGGTCTTTGCTGAAGCTGTTAGCATCTCAGCCACAGGTGACAAGTGACCCTACTTCTCAGACTTCTGGATAACTCACCTCCAACCCTCTCCTGGCCTGCGTGCTGTGCCGAGTCTTCTCTGATTGATTTGTCCTTTGCTCTGTCCCAGTTGTACCCAGGATATGGCTCAGTTAGTGGAGTGCTTACCTACCATGAGTGAACTTAGGGTCTAGTCCCAGTCGTGCTAGTGAACACCTATAATCCCAGCACTAAGAAAGGAGTGACAAGAGAGCCAGAAGTTCAAGGTCATTCTTTGCTAATGCTTTGAGTTCAGGACCAGCCCCTGTCTAAAAATCTAAAAGAAATGAGTTCTTCAAATGGTAAAATCCTAGCCATTGGACTGCCCTTGTCCATTCTTTGGGTGGTCCTCATTGGCTCCAGCTGGGCTAGTCCTTTCTATGCCTCCCTGCTGATATCTCTGGCTTGTCCCTCTACTCCCTGTCTACCTTCATCCCAGGAGGGGTGTCCTATCCCCAGGCACAGACAGACCTAGGCGGCTACCCGGCTGTTGGAGGAAATTAGTTCCTTGTGTTCTTCCCGTGACCTTCACAGGACAATCGATCACTCCAGAGACTGGGAACGCTAACTGCTAAGGACTGGCTGCCTCTTTTCTGATGGCTGTCCCTGAAGGGCTACCTTCCCTCACTCACCTTGTCTCTAGACTGTTCCCTGAGCCCTGGAGCACTTTGTCTGCTAAGCACAAGGGTGGACACACCGAGACCTCAGCCTTGGCAGGCGAGTGGGGATGAGAGGAGGGAGTGCTGGCTATGGGGTCCACGCTGAGATTATTCTTGTAGGAGAGAGGAGCCCCTGATTCTGGGGCCTCTAGGTTCCTCAGCCCTGACCTTCACCTGGCTAGCCTCGGCTCACTGCCAGTCATGTTTTTGAGAGGCTCTTTCCTCCTGGCCTAGGACTCACCAATTCGGCTACACTGGCTGGCCAGTTAGTTCTGGGGAATTACCTGCATCTCCCTCCTCAGCTCTTGGACTACAGACAGTAACCCCAGACTAGCCTTGTATTCATGCTGGAGTTGCAGGTGTGAGCCACTATGCTTGGCTTCTGGCTTTTTAGATTTATTATTTCATTTATTGTGTATCTGTGTGAAGGTCAGGGGACAACTTACAAAGGAATGGATTCTCTTCCATCATATGGTTCCTGATATCGAACTCTGGTTGTCAGTTTAGGGAGCAAAGTACCTTCACCCCCTCGGCCACTTCACTACCACCACTCCCCACCCCAACCCCCGCCATCTTTAAATGTGTGTTCTGGGGCTCATACATAGGTTTTTGTGCTCATGTGGTAAGCACTTTACTTACTGAGCCATCTCCCCAGTGCTCTCTTTTGTTTCTTCCAGCTTTAATATGAATGTGTGTGTTTCTTCCAACTTTAATATGAATGCGTGTGTCCCTGACCAGTGTACAGCTTTGTTTTGGATGCTGTCAGCGTGTTCCGGGCAGTCTCGCTGTCTAATTCTAACACAACTTGCATGTGAAAGGGTCATCCACATCTGTATCTGCTGCAGCGTTCATTTTCACTACTGTGTTATATTCCCTGAGACACCTCCGCAGTGTATGGAGTCATTCCCCCCTTTGGGGATTATTTACTGCCCTTCCAGATGAGCATCTGAGAATCTTCCTGATTAGCCTTTCTCTTCGTAGCCCTTTCATAGCCACTGTGACTCCAGATTGCGTTTCATAGTAAGATTTACAGACAGCTCTGTGGCTCCTATTTGGTTCACAGACTCAAAATTCTTTTCTTGCCATATTTGGTATAAGGCATCTTCCTATGAGAGGGGAGTTACAGGGTTGCATAAGATAGCTATGGCATTTGGGCACAGAGAGACAGGCTATGCTGGGTATTCTCCCTCTTGTCCTCCTGTTGGCCTCTCAGCTGATAGTGGAGGCCACCGTGGCTCAGCGATGCCTCTCGTCAGTTCTGGGCTGTAGTCGAGGGGAGGAATGTGGGTATGAAGGGCAATGGGTGTGGTAGATAGGCTGCCAAGCAAACTTTGAGACCTGCTGGTGACAGGAGCACTGGGACTGGGAAGTGATATTGTGATTTACGCCCCACTTTGATCCTGGATGACTAGTCTTGGGTTAGGCCCTGTCCTCTGAACTTAGCTCTCTGGGAGCAGAGCAGGTTATCGTGTTGGGTGTGGGTTCCCAAGGCTTGTGCTTGTTCTTGGCCTGGGGTACATTCTGGCAATCTGGATTTTCTCTTCCCTCTTTCTGACCTCTGCGGGTACCTGCACTTTGTGATGGAGGCTGAAGGGTCAGGGGTTTAAGGCCATCCTTGGCTACATAGCAAGTAAGAGGCCAGACTGGGCTACACAAGACTGTGTCTCAAAGATTAAAAAGGAAAGATGGGTGAGCCCTGCATAAGGTGAACGCTGTGCCATCTGCTTCCCACCTATTGTACAGGGGCCTCGATCTCCCCTACAGAGTTCAGGAAAGATTTCAGAAGACGGCAGCCCTCAGCTGGGCCTTAGCTAGCTAGGGTTGTTAACCATTAGAGTTTGGCGTGTAATCTTCCACGCTGTTTTTTGTGTATATTTAGGGTATGCGTCCTGTCACACATAATGCGCACTTGGCTTTTTATTTTATGTGCATTTTCTGTGTCTTCACAAAGCAGTGAATGTCATGGATTTGAATGCTATATAGCGTTCCACAGATTGACGATGGCAATTTTAGTTTATTTACCAATACCCTTTTGATGGCCTCTCAGGATACTTTTGCTAGTAGGAAGCATTTAACAGTCCACTTTCCATCTAGCCCCTGTGTGGGCTGGTGCAGAAATCTCTAGAAGCCTTCATACAGGTTCACTGGGTAGGTTAATATCTCTGTACACCGGACAAGGGAAATAGCCTCCAGCTTGCTTCTGAACGCGAGGGCTTGATTCCAGATTCTCAGCCTGGCCTGCGACACACAGGCTGGTGACAGTATTGATAAAGGCCACTGTCGTCCCGAGATCACTTGAAGGAACACCGGCCTGCTTTTCTGCACAGTCTTGGAGGTCTTGGAACTGCTCCATGGTCATTGTGATTGCCCTGGTCCTGTGGTAAGACAGTGTAGCACAGCAGGAGCCCGTGCAGAGAGGAGGAGAGCAGAGTCACCCACCTACTCAGACATGAAGCAGAAAGGGGAGAATGAGGTACCCTGGGACCGAGCTTTGTAACATGAGGCTATGGGAGACATCCACTATCCAACTATAGCAGTTACTTTTTTCTGTAGGAGACGCAACCATCAGAAACACATGTGAATGCTAGGGCTCTGTCAACAAATATGCATGCATGTATGCATGCACACATACAAACAAACATACATACATACATACATACATACATACATACATACATACATACATACATACATTTGCCTGAAAGTGTGGAAACAAAAGTCCCTGGGTTCACAAGGCAACACCTGAGTGTTGTGTCCAGTCCCAGGGCCTACTCCAGCTAGGGTAGTAGATTGGCAGGTGGCGGGGCAATGCCAGGAACAAGACCTGGTCAGCCATAAGGGAAGCCTTGAGGTTCTAGACCTTACTGGCTAGCGTGAGAAGAGTGACATTTTGCTCCTTACCCTTGGGACCTGGGATACAAGGGCCATTGGAAATAGAGTCGGGAGCAGTGCAGGCACCATTGTGCCAAGTGCCAAATTCACTCTTGGAGAACCCCTGTCTCCTCAGCTGCCTTTCAGCCCGAGATGACTGCAGGTCAGGGCAGACAGAGATGGAAGCCAGGGCCAGGACCTTCCTTATGGGATTCCACCTCCTACTTCTCTGGGCACTGACGCTGGATTATTTGTTGCACCACAACAAGCTGTGTGTCCTTGGGCGGATGACTTAACTCCCCTGAGTCTGCTCCTGCAGCTGTTTAGGCAGGTGGATTGGCCTCCTTGCTGGAAAGCAGGGATAAGCACAGTCAGCTCTGGGCGAGGTAATGTGTGTCAAGGTTCAGCCAGGACCTGGTACATTGTGGTACCAAACTAGGCATTTCGTGTCTTTATCCTCTTGAGCACTTCTCGTGCATGTCATTTTTACCCCCCTGAGTCCCAGCTCGGGTGTCAGGCAAGCACTGTGGAGAATGTGTCACGGGGATAGCAGAGACTCCTCTGTAGTGTGGTGCAGGAGAGGGAAGAGGCCTAGAGACGGATGTGCTGTGCTAGAGGGTCACAGTCCCCAGCTCCATGGAGCCCCGCATGTAAACAGGCCTCAGCTCAAGGCCCTTGCTTTCCTGAACAAACTCGTGGGCAGTGATGAGTCAGGTATCCCTCAGGCTGTAGAGGATAGGGCTGGGGTTGGTGACAGCCCTGTTAAAGTCAGAAAGGTGGGCTTCGGCAGCAGTAATCCTGAACTGTCAGAACTAGAAAGGACCTTTAAAAATGTCCAGTCCAGTCAAGCATGCCGAACACGCCTGGGCTTCAGCACCAGAAAAATGGTGGCAGGTGCATCAAGTCCAGGGTTGTCCTTGGCTGGCTATGGCTACATCCCAGGACTCAGAAGACACAGGGAGGTCTGAGTTTGAGGCTGACTACACAGTAAGATCCTGTCTCGAAAAACTAAGAACGGCTGGGGCTGTAACTGAGCACAGATGCTTACCTAGCGTGCGGGTTCCATCAGCAGCACCACAGCCCGTAAATAAATAGCAGGGGCCTGGGGGGAAAGCAGAATGAAGTGCTTGGCCCATAAACGTGAAAGGGACTGAGTTTGATTCCTAGAACCCACACAGGAAAACAGGCGCGTACGTGGCTCCTACCTGCACTCGCCCTGCTGTGGAGGGGACAGCAGAGTCCTGGGGACTTCGTGACCACTCAGCCTAACTCAATCATTGAACCTGCAGGTCCCAGTGAGAGACCCTGACTCAAAAAGATGGTAGGTACCTCCAGAGGAATGACATAGAGGGTTAACTTTGGTATGGGCACACACACCAGCAACTACACTCACACACACATATGTCCACGTGTGTACACAGGCAAAATAAAAAATAAAAAGTCAGGGCCAGTCTAGGATAGAGTGCCGGGGCCGGGGGTCAGGGGGGCGCAGGTCTTAGGTAAGCCGTGAGTGGAGGGCCCCCTTGCCCTTTACTGAATATACCTGCAGTATGCCACACACGGTGCTGCGTCCCACCCACTCGCGGTATTGCTGTATCGCGGTATCGCTGTATTGGATGTTTCGTTGTGACGTGTGTTTTTTGTTAAGTAAATCATGTTTGGGAAATAAAGTCTGACATGAGAACTCACCACAGGGCACAGAGCTCACCATTTAATGTCTTCACCGTAGCCCGGGTAGGTTTTCATACTCCTCTTTTGCAGATGAGCAGCTGAGGCTCAAAGTGGATGAGTGACTGGCCCAGCATCCCCTAGCTGCAGGGTGAACAGAGCTGGGCCTGGTACAGGTGAGGCTCCAGGGTGCATTGTAATATACAGGATGGTGCCAGTGTGTGGCCTGTCCGTTTCACCTTTCCTCGTCCTGGGTGGAACCTTCTTCCTGATTCTACGGCTACACATCTCTGCTCCTTGGCCTGCTCTAAGTCTTGAGGGTTTGGTCATTAGGACAACACCCACATTTATCTAGTTGGCCAGCTTCTACAAGTCTCATTCAGACTTTCTCCCCTT
Organism: Rattus rattus; assembly: GCF_011064425.1. Lineage (NCBI taxonomy): Eukaryota > Metazoa > Chordata > Mammalia > Rodentia > Muridae > Rattus > Rattus rattus. The sequence continues at coordinate 37,379,199 of NC_046162.1, read as the reverse complement.
GAGTAAGAGGGCAGGAGTCCAAGGTCATATAACAGAGGAGGGAACAGGCAGCTTCTGTTCTGATATTTCTTTCTCCCTCTGACCACACCCACAGGCATATCTCATAACTCTGCCTCTGCTGGGAACATAGACCTTTGCTACCATAATGTAACGTGCTGGGCCATTCCCTTGTGCCAGGAGACCTTTGCTGTCTCCAGGACGTTATGACATAGCTGTCCCTTGAACACCCAGAAACCAGAAGCATTAGCAAAGCTTAAGCCCCCAAACTGGGCAGTCTTGTCTCTTCCCCAGGCCTTCTTCCCAGGGCTTTTGGGATAGTCAGGTGAAAAAACAATGCCTGAAACTTAGTACTTTATAAATGCTAGTGGCTATGCAAATTAGCATGACTTTGGGGCCTTCCCTGTGGTTCAGTAACCTATTCTTCTTGGTGCCTGTTTCCACCTTCTCAGCCATTAAAACAGGGCCGTGGCAAGGCAGACTCAGACCGTTAGGGTCTGAATGTGGATTGATTGTAGTTCTAACCCTCCCAGCTCTCTCTTCCAGAAGTCAGGGATGGGGGTCCACTCTCCTGCCCCAACCACCCTTCTGCCCCAAGCGCACCCCTAGCTGCTCCCCAGCCATAGTGTGTCCAGCATCACAGCATCCCTTCATCTCCATGTTTGGTGCTGTTGGTTGACCAGTGAATGTCCTCGCACCAGGCCTCTCCAGTTCCATCATGTAGCCCCAGATCTAGTCCAGGGAAAGTCATGAAGAGCTCCTCACTCTCAGCAGCCCCAGGCTGCCTCCTTTATCAGTGTCCGTCTCTGGTTTGAGAAAGGTGTTGGTGTCTCCCAGTAAGAAGGTCCCTTGCTGAATGGTGGTTTCTGTACAGGAGGCTGCCCCGTACTGTGCTCTGGTGAATGGAGAGTTTTGGGGTTTGGTCTGATAGTGTGTATACAAATGCCAAATTCTGATCCTGAAGATCTGGTTGTCCCCAGATGAGGGAATTCTCACGTACACCAGCCTTTGTTGTGGAAATCTTGCTCCCCAATTTAAAACCATTGGTTAAATAAACCTGGCTACAGCCAATTAATAGGGAGAATAGAAGGAAGCAGAACTTCTGTTACTGGCCTTGAGGTGCAGGTAGGGAGAGGGAGGGGCGGACGGACAAATGGACAGGATGGGAGAACTGGTGGACAGAATGGAGAGCAGAAGAGGAGGAGGTTACTGTGAGAGGAGATGGAGACTCAAGAGTCCAAGTTTGGTCACTTTCTGGGTGACTTCGTCAGTAGGTGGAAGCCTCAGGGACGCAGAGACCAAGCCCACCTTTGTGTCGGGGCTTCTTCAGAAAGCAGCAAGTGCTGAGGTCCACTATACATCTATTTCAAGGCCCAGAGTCTGAAGGGAACATGGCCCCTGCCCCACCTCTTGTCTTCCCCCAAGGCCATGGTGGAATCATTGCCCTGTTTACTCTGGTCATGTTTCTCTTGAACTCCTTGCTTGTCAGCCCCTGCATACCAGTGTACCACCTAGCCTTGTCTGGGTGTCTCTGGGATTTTAGAAGTGTGGGGTTAGCACCCTTCCCCCACTCACAGCAGTGATGGCTGATCTGGCTGGGTGCTTTAAACATGGCTCTGGGCCTTAAAATGGATATGTATAGGACCTCAGCACTTGCTGCTTTCTGAAGAAGCCCAACACAAAGGCAGGCTCGGTCTCTGCTTCCCTGAGGTTTCCACCTACTGACAAAGTCACACAGAAAGTGACCAAACTGTCTTATAGCTCTGAGTCTACCGTGGACCCCAAGGTGTGGGGCTGGGAACCAGGCCACCTGCAGCTACTTGCCACTCAGGGTGTCTCCAGCCTTGATTTCTCCACCCGTGAACTCTGTTCCTCCCTTTGGGATGACCCCCTCCCCCCCATCCTGTGCTGTGACTGGGTAAAAGAGATGTGTAAAACCTATTTCTGCCCTGGACAGATGCTGGCTCCGGCCAGGTGCAGTCACGGGCTGCCAATAGGTGAGTAGAGGTCATGCTGGCTAGAGGTCTGAGGACCCAGCTGTCTGCTGGTCCTGCCTGGTGCTTCACCTACACCGTCTCCTTTTGCTAAGGGCACATCAGTGTTTGCCACTCTGCAGTGCAAGCTGACCTTTTGAGTTTAAAAAAAAAAAGTCCGTAGCCAACCATGTGTGGGTGTATGGGCAGCTGTCCTTTGCCTCACAGGGCCCAGCAGGGTGTGGGTACCACTTGTAGTGGGTGTTCAGCCCCTGTTTGTCAGCCTTGGGTGGGGGTGGGGCACTTGTTACAGCTTTATTTCTCCTTCTGGCCAAGTGTGTCCCACCAACCATCTTGGTAAAAGGGGTCTTCGGGCCTTGGGGCTGCAGGTGTTGCTGTGTTGGTAGTGGTGTACAAGGCTTCAGTTCCATCCCCGGTTCCAGAAGGTTCTTAGCACTGAAGGAAACAGCGAGGGCAGCAGCTCTTAACATACTGGTTTCAAACCCTTTGTGGGTGAGGTGTCAGATGGCCTTTCACAGGGTCACAGGTCAGATACCCTATATATAAGATATTTACATTATGATTCATAACAGTAGAAGGATTTCAGTTCAGAAGTAGCCACAAAAATAATTTATGGTTGGGGGGTCACCACAACGTGAGGACCAGTTTTAAAGGGTCACACCATTAGGAAGGTTGAGAACCACTGAGCAAGAGGCTAATTTGGTGGCCTTGGCCTACCCTAATGAGTTTGAACTCTGTGACTCTGGCCTGTATTGTGGGAGCTATGGGTTCCCACCATGTGTATCTAACAAGGGTAGGAGCTGTGACCCTTCCAGGCAGAGCTCTGCATCTGATTTGGCTGGGGTACTTAAGCTCAGTGGCCTCTGTTGCTTTATAAAATGAGCATTGCTGGGTACCCAATAGAACGCATCAGAGACAAACACACAGTTAACAAGTGGTGGTGACATCACTGTTACTAACCCTGCTGCATGCCTGTCTTTAATGGACCATGTGGAGGTCAAAATGGCCATCGAGGCTCCTGACTGAAGCAGTTTTTATAAAGGCCTGATGATGGTGTTGGGCTCTCAGTAACCCCAAATCTATGGTTTCTCCATGGAAGCCTTTGGACTGCTTCTTAGCACCCAGGTTAGACCTAGCCTAATCTAACCCCAGAAGTCATTGTCGAATGAATGAACGAAGGCTGCTTTACCAGGGCACAGGACCAGGAGACTACAGTACTTGCAGAATGGTTTCAAATGAAATGAGGCAGATAAATAACAGCTCATGGCAGAAAATGTGCTTCACAGTGGTTTGGTGGGAAATTCTGCTTACAACCAGACGGGACAGAGCAGTCATGACCCGAGACCTGAGGAGGAGTTTGGTGGTCTGTTAAACCCTAGCTGGGGTTTCCTCCTTACCTTAGAGATCATCGTTTGAGTTTAAGGCTTTCATTCCCCTCCAGGAGAGGAAGAGGGGCTCCCCTAGCCCCAGAGCCAGTTTGTGACCAAGCCATTTACTCAAATGTTGTATGTGTTGGGTGTTTGCTTCATTTTGGGTACTGTGATCGCAATATGAAGGGCCAAACAGGCAGGAACTCCGCCTCTTGCGACTCTGAGATTCTCACTCACATCCAACACTTCATTTCACTGCCATTGCAAATGATCCACAGTGCAGGACACCTGCTGGCAGAAGTGGATGCTGCTCCGGCCACCCTAATAGAAGCAGAACGTCTGTCGGAGGTGTCTGCAGCACTGCGGTCAGACCAGCCTGATGTGAGGCATTCTGCTCTGGGTCATAGGGACTACTTTTTAGAGCCATGGCAGACTAGAGCATCATCCCCAGAAACTATGACCTAAGGGCCTGGCCAGCCCTCTGATGTCTGCCATTGTCCCTACAGCTAGGTGGCCATCACGGCAGGGGTTGAGCCACCCTCATGGAAGGGAGAGGACCCTACCGGATCTACGACCCAGGGGGCAGCACGCCTCTGGGAGAGGAGGTGTCCGCAGCTTTTGACCGTCTAGTGGAGGAGAATACTCGGCTGAAGGGAAAAATACAAGGGATAAAGATGTTAGGTAAAGCAGACCATGACCCTCCCTATGTTGGCCCTCCTCCTGCAGCCTGCAATGCCAGCCCCCTCACAAAGGTGGGCAGGTACCTCTGTCCATCACGCTGCTGTCCCTCTGACCCAGCGTTGGGTCCTGGCATTTGTGTGCAGTTCTGTAGCCTGGTGATGGCATCCCCAGCCCTGACTTCTCCTACCCCAAAGGGTATCCTTGAGGGACCAAGAGGGAAACATGAATGGAAAAAGGAGTGGAAGGCCCAATTTGTAACCTGGAACCAGAACGGTCTCCTGTTGGAGAAATGAAGTGTGCAAGATAAGGAGAGCCAATGTGCAGGGCCGCCCCAGAACCCAGGGCTTGGATGCCAGGCCAGGAGCAGAGCTGGCCCAGAGCTCAGTGCAACCGGGCCCTGGGCCTCGTTCCTCCAGCTTCCGCTCAAGCTGTCCCCATTGCCCAGCCCACCCCTCCCCGCTCCTCTCCCACCCTTGACTGCTGCACTGCATGCTTCTCCTTGGTGTAGGGCCTTCACTGACTTCCTCACTCTCCTCACACTGTCTGGAGGTCACTTTCTTTGTGTTCAGCCTTGGTGTGGAGGGCCCAGCACCCTGGCTTTCCAAGCATTTTTCCCTGCTTGGCAGAACCCACTTACGTTGGTGGTAGGCGGGGGTTGAGAGTTTCCCTTTCTCTAGCTGCTGAAGGGAAACTGAGGCTTAGAATGCAGGCAGTCCCTTGAGAGCCCCTTGCTTTCTGCAGGGGCGATGGGGGGGAGGGTGAAGGGGGGTGGCCAGATGTGGAGGGAGAAGGTGAGAGGTGGGAGGTTTCCTTAGGCCCCACTGCCAGACTCTTCTTATGCTGCCTTGTATGACACAGGCTTGGGCTCCACAAAGCCACCGTGGGAATGAAGTCAGTCCATGCCAGGGTTAGGGTAGGGATGGGAGAACCATGCACTGGGCTGGGTAAACCCTGTGCTTCTCCAACTCTTCTCTAGGAGAGCTTCTGGAGGAATCTCAGATGGAAGCATCCAGACTCCGGCAGAAGGCGGAGGCGCTGGTCAAGGACAGCGAGCTGCCTCCACCACCACCCGCTCCCTCCTTGGTCTCCTTTGATCCCCTGGCTGAGCTCACAGGTACCAGAACAATCCAGAACCCCTGCCTACCCTGGACACACCCTGCCCAGGCCCAGGCCCCTAACACCGCAGGACCTACTCATTCTCACGCGGACCTTTTTCCTGTGTACATCTTTTGGCTACAGCACCCATAGGTGGTCATATCTTTAAGGGACCTCAGAAGACTGCAGTGACAGCACTCCTGATGCCACAGCAGCCCTTAGTGAGCCATCACAGTGGTCTATGGCACCTAAGACAAACCTTAGGGCTTTAGCAGAGTGGTTCTTGAATCCACAACCGCTGTGTGGCAGGTCCAGCCCTGCCAGGCATGGGAATTGAAAGTCCTCTGTCCTCTTCCTCCCTGTTTTATACTCAGGAAGACTGAGGCCAGAGAAGAATCTGTTCTTGCTTATTAGCCTTAATCAGTGCCTATGAGGTCAGCTAAAGGAGAGGGTGACAGTGGCTAAGGGTTGGTCTCCAATCCAGGCCAAATTCTGGGACCAAGAGAAGCTCTCCCACACCAGACTTGAGCACTTCCTGCTGCTACACCTCAGGACTCATCCCAGGCCCCTGTGAGAGCTTCCTTTCTAAGAGTGATGGGACTTGCTGGGCAGATGAGAAAGGGGGAGGTGTCAGAGCCTGTGGCACTGTTGTCAGTGTGGCTGGCATTCTTGTCCTTACTGGCCCAGTGCCGTGCGGAGATATTCTCTGAGTTTCTGTAGCAGTGGTTTCCAGTGGTAAGGAAATGAGCTGCATTTGAGTCCAGGTTTTACACTTGCTAGCAGAGTGACTAGCCAAGTTGATGACCTTGCCAGTCCCTGGTTTCCTTTCTTTAAAACGGGAGTGCTGTGAGACTGTCGTGAGAGCAGCACGGGGATGGGGCTGTAGCTCAGTGGGTAGAATTCACCTAGCGTGAATGTGTTCAGCTGCTCGGAATAAACTGCATTGTAGCACATACCTGTAACCCTGGAGTTGGGAGTTGGTGGCGAGAAGTCCAGTGTCATCCTCAGCTAAGTTTGAGGTCAACATAGGCTACACGAGCTTCTCTCAAAACCCAAAAGAAAGCACTTGGTTAACTGAAAATCTTACTAGATCCCTGAGGCAGGGAAACCTTGGAGTTTTCCTAGTAAGATGTGGGAAGGGGGTCTCTGCCTGGGCTCTGGGCCCATTAATCAGGCCAGTCATTTCACCTGACTTCTTGTCTTAAAAAGACAGCCTCTCTTTTCTCTGAATCAAGAGAGAACTTAGAGGGCTTCCATCAAGTGTTCTTCCTGTGGGCTGGGTTCATGCATCTTCCCTTCTATAGATTTCTTTAGTCACAGTCTTTATTTTCCAGGACAGGATACAAAGGTTCAGGCACATCCTACTACCAACACCACCAACCACCACCACCACCACCACCACCACCACTGGAAACTCCATGGAGAAGTCAGTGTCAGCCTCCAAGCCTCCATCCAATGTAAGTTGTATTTGGAGTTGTGACCTGAAGCTCTTCCCACCACACTTCAGTCTGGAGTGCTGGGATGGGGCAATTAGCCATTTTGAGGTGGAAGTCATGGTTCTCATGACCGGGGAGGTCCTGATCAAACAAGGAGTTAAAATCATTTACCCAGCTGTCTAATGTGACCATGCTCACTAACCGGGCACAGACAGACGCACACTGCCAAGAGGTCAGACACCATGTCCTGCAGGTTCAATGGAGAAGTGTAGCTTGGTGTCATAGGACCAACCTCTCAAGGGATCCTTCAGTTGGAGAGAAATTGGGCTTTTTCCAAGGTCACATATGGAACTCCGAGAGTGTAGGTTTGGACAGAGCTTCTCTAGTAGGGCTGAGACCACAGATGGGGTCATGGTGGCTCAGACTGTGGCCAGCTGGGCTGGTTTCTCCCATCTGTCCTACCCCATCCCAGGACAGGGAAAGTGGGTCAAGAGGGTGGTTTTGTTTTTTGGGCCTTTTTGGTGGGGGGTGGAGGAAAGAGGTATATACATGGAGCCTGTGCTTGTGAGGACAGAGGAATATGTCAGGTGTCCTGTTTTACTGCTTTTTGCTTTATCCCATACTGAATCCTTTATTTCTTCACTGAACCCAGAGCTTGCTGTTTTCAGATAAGCCAGCAAGCCCCAGCCATCTTCCTGTCTCTGTCCATTCCAGTGCTGGGGTTGTGAGTTACGGATACCCAACCCTACTTTTTCATGGGTCCTGGGAAATCCAACTTAGGTCTTCCTGCTGGTGTAGCAAATGCTCCACTTATTGAGCCATCTCCCCAGCCCTGGTCGGGTTTAAGGGAATCTTAGAGCCAGGTTCAGGTGTACTGTGGGCCCCTCAGCTGATTGCACAACCAGCGAAGTCTGCTTGGAAAATGTAAAACCATCCAGCCACCACTTGGTTTGGGATACATTGTCGACCATCCTTGGTGTTCTCAGGTCAGTCCTCTCCTGGGACCTCTGGGCCTGAGTTGGTGAGGCTGGTGTAGGACTTTCCGTGGTGTGGCTGTTCTAGCCGCTGCCACCCAGGATGAGCTGGACACACCTGAGCCCAGGCGATGGCTTGGTTGCTTTGGCAGGATCTGCCAGCTTGTGCCAAGTTCTTACTCTGTGAACTTGGTTTCCTCATCTGTCCAACCACACACACACACACACACACACACACACACACACACACACACGACGAACAAATAAATAATACTGGTTCAAGGTCGGCTCACCCCCCACACCCCGTTATTTCACGGATAAATAATGGCCATGGAGGGGTATGACCTCAGATCACAAGGAGGGTGATGGCAGTCAGTCGTGTGGTTCTTGGGTGATCTCATGTGAATGCTGTGTGACTGTTGACCCTGGGAACTCTGCACTGTTTGTCCCTCTGTCTTCTTGAGGGCAGGGTGCATTTCTCTAGGGCAGCTACTAACTCCCTTCTACCTAGGGCGCCTCCTCTGACTTTGAAGTGGTCCCTCCTGAGGAGCAGAGTTCACCTGAAACTGGCCACCACCCTAGGAACGTGATGGTGAGCAGACAGGCACCCCCACCCCACCCCACAACACCCCACCCCACAACACCCCACCCCACCCCACCCCCAGCACATCCTTTTCTTCTCTCTCACCTGACAGGCACCAGGGCCACTCAGATCCCTTGGGTCCCCTGCAGTTACGTGGGGGACACAGAGGGGCTATAGCATGGGGTGCTTCTCACTCTCATATGCAAATCCCCTGCTGGTGACTTCCCCAGCTTGGGGCACACAGGCACCCCACTGTTGTGAAAGCCTGGGCCCCTTGCCAGCCCCACTGGCCTCTGGACCAATCACCTTTCTGTCAGTTACAGTGACTCAGCCTCTGGGTCTGTAGGCTCCAAGCCTGGGGGTGTGGAAAGGGTCGATCTGGTGCTGATGGGAGCTGAGGGAGTAATTTTCTCTTTTGAGCAGGTCCTTGGCTCCTCCCAGGAGCTGATGGACTGGAGAATGCACGCCCTTCTCTGGCTTCAGAGAGGCTGCTCTAATCCACATTCCTACGTTGCAGTGTTTAACCTTGATCTCAACTGTGCAGTCCTTCTGTTCTTTCTTAAAATGCCAGACTTGGAGAGCTATTGTGAAAACCTTCAAGATTTGTCAGAGACTTTAAAGTCCTGTCTTTTCCTCATCCCTTCCTTCCTCCCATTTAATATTTGCTTTATTCTGTTGTATTGTGTTTTGTTTTGTTTTGTTTTGTTTTTGTGTGAGACAAGCCTCTTGCCTCTTCTCCTAAGTCCATGCAATGAGGCATGCCCCACTGTAGACCATTTAATTGTTGCTATGGCAGCACTACTTGGCCTCAACCTCACTGATGCTCCAGTCTCTACAACCCTGAGTCAGGAAAGTTTGGATGGCTGGTGCTCTTTTGTTCACCCGCAACACCAACCCACCTTACACCAGCATTTAGCTTTAGTGATGGGAGGACCGTCCTGTTGGGATGCTGAGTATGAGGCAGGCCCTCTGTTTTGTCTTCTGGTACCCTATGTTCCTGCGGTCATGCTGTTCTAATCCCTGAGGACTGAGACATGACTGAGAGCAGGCGAGGTTCCCTTGCTCAGAAAGGTTTCAGCATGCGACCGTGGGCTGATAACTTACCTTTTCAGTTAAAAGTCCCTGACTTGTCTGTGCCAACTCAGGAGTACACCAGCTCCTGCTGGGAGCTTGTAGGCTAGTTGGGGAAACTTGAGGGATTTGAAGCACTTTATGAGTCTCCGGAGAACAGCCCTGGCCACTCCCAGTCCTTTATGGTGAGGAAGAGATGCAGGATTGGAGACTGATTCTGCCTTTTTTTTTTTTTTTTTCCAACTAGAGTGTGGTGCTGATAGGAAACAGGCTGAGCATTCAGTTGCCACAGAGCTTAGTAGCAGGTCACAGAGCCCTGGAGTACAGTGAGAAAACCCCAGTTGTATGGCTGGCTCTGCCACTCTACCATGTGCTGCTGTGAGCAAGTTCTCTGTATCTCACTGTCCCAGCCTGAACCATAGCTCCCTGTGGTTCTCTTCTCTGCTTCTCTGAAGGATGGGCGTTTGGGAGGAATCAGCTGGGTGATTCCTTGTCTAAACTGTTGAGGGTTGAGGTGGGGGTGGGGGTGGGTGGGTGAGGGGAATCTGCTGGGTGATTCTCTGAAGGATTTCAGAGGAGGGAGCTGGAGGAGCTGACGTATGCGATCATTTGAGGTAGATCAGGATACACAGATAGAAATGAGGTCCACAGAACCCTGGGGCCTAGCTCAGGGCCTTGGGCAGGAGTAGGTTGGGAGGCTTAACTAACTAACGCCTGTCTATGAGCCAGGATTGAAAGTTCCCACTGAAATCCTTAGGACTGATGTGGGTGTGACTAGAGCAGTGGCTTCAGTAGCAAGGTTTGAGAGAGAATGGAGAGAGCAGCACTGAACTAGTCTGCCCAGGCTGCTCTCTTTTAAATTACTAGGTTGGGGTTCTCTGCAGTATTAAGAGTTGCGATTCTTAGAGACGTGGTGTTTGGTCTACTCCTAGGCACAGTGCCCTGTGGAGCCTCCCTGAGCTCAGAAAGCAGTGTGTTACAGCCAGAGACACCCTCTCTACCTTTCCTCATGTCAATTTTGCTGTGCAGTGAAGGAGAGACACACACACACACACACACACACACACACACACACACACACACACACACACACACACACAGAGAGAGAGAGAGAGAGAGAGAGAGAGAGAGAGAGAGAGAGAGAGCGTTGCAAGGATGCCCAGCCTGGGGGAGGGTGAACTGACTACCCTTGGTCACTCAGTAAGACTCAAAGCGTAGGAGGAAGATGACCTTGGTAGTGTTAGGCCAGCCAGTAGCTTGGAAGTCCTAGGTCCTGCCCTGTGAGTCAGCTCCAGATAGGGAACCTGTGTTACTGGAAATTTTCCCTGGGCTGAACAGAGGCCACAGGGGAAACTGAGTCATGAAGAATGGGGAAGCAATAGAAGAATTGGCTGGCATTGCCTGCTTAGGCTTGGTGAAGATCATCTTGGTGCTCCCACAGGAGCTGGGGCCCCCACCCCCAGAGGACGGCAATCTGATGCTCCACCTGCAGCGCCTGGAGACCACCCTGAGTGTGTGTGCAGAGGAACCAGATCACAGCCAGCTCTTCACCCACCTGGGCCGCATGGCCCTCGAGTTCAACAGGTTGGCCTCCAAAGTGCATAAAAATGAGCAACGTACCTCCATCCTGCAGGTAAGGCCAGCAAGTATCTCCTCGCACACCCCGCACAGCCATAGGGTATAGGGGTTAACTATGGGGACTTCTAGCCATCGGGTATAGGGGTTAACTACGGGGACTTCTGAGGACTAGATTTTAGGCCTGTTTGGAGCTTTCTGTTCACAGTGGTGACTGCAGTAAGGAACTTGTGGGAGGTGTGTAGAGAAAGAAGGAAATGAGGAAATGGGAGGTGGGCCATGCAGATTCATAGTGAGTGTCCTGGAAGTGTGGCCCAGCTGGCTGAGTATGGCCTGCTTTGTTCTTGTTTTCTTTTCCTTTTTCTTTTTCCCGTTAAGTCAGGGTCTCACAATGTTGCCCAGCTAGCCTGGAATTTACTATGTAGACTCGACTGGCCTTGAACCAGAGAGATCTACCTGCCTCTGCCTCCAAAGGACACCTTGTTGCCTACTTTGCTGTCACCATGGCTCTTTTATGCCCTGTCCCCTGCAGGAAGGTGTTTTGAGGTAGTCTCACTCTTAGCCCAAGCTGGCCTCAGACTCCTAGCATCCTCCTGCCTCAGCCTCCGAAGTGCCAGGATTCTAGACATGAGCCACCTCACCCAGCTTTAATTTGTTACATTTAAAATCTCATACCGTTAACCACCTTTCCTCCCTGCCTCCTTTCTCAAATCCCTCTTAGAAGGCTCCCTGTGCTGGGAAAAAATGGCTGATCCTCATTATTGTATGGTCTTGAGCAAGTCACCAATTGTCCGTAAGGATTTGAGCTAGCAGGGACGCAGCATCAAAGGCCTTTGTGCAGTCTAGAGCCCAGTGCTGGGAGATGGGTCACTGTTGGCTTTGTTTGATGGGGTCATCTACTCTGGGCAGGCCGTTTTAACTTGAGGACTTTGCAGTTCAGTGTGGCCCACTTACAATTAATTGGTAACCATTTCGAAGATGATGGACATGAGGCTGCTTGAGGCCCTGCTCAGGATTTGAGCACCTTGTCCATTTGGCTAGAGCTCTCACACTTTAAGGCTCCCTGCTTCTGGGTAGACCCTTCTCCTTCTGTGCCAGTCAGTCTGTGGCCTCAGCTATGCCAGTAGACCTTGATGAAAGGAGGGGATCACTCTGTGTAACCTTGAGCAGGTGGGGTCTACTTTGGCTGTCTGACAAGGAGCACACAGGACATCCTCTCACTGAAGACTGGAGAAGCACTATGTGGTGGAGGGCCTGGCCCAGGGAGTGTAACTCTTTAAGAGGCCACCAAGGCTTTGGAGTTTCCTGACATGGTGCCAGGGCTGAGGTCACCCTGCACACCAACCTTTGGGCACTTGAATGCAGATATATCTTGGTTCCCTGGTGCCCACCAGTCTCTTCCGTCAGTCTCCTCTTTATTCCTTTCTTGGCTCTAACAGTTCTCAACAATTCTGCTTTGGTGGGTAGTTTATTTGCTTAGTTTGTCTCCCTACTAAGTGCTGTCTTCACAGAGAGACACCCATGCCTGGCACTTCATACACAGTTGGTAAAAGAATGAGTGATCAAGTCAGGAGTGGAGGCTCTACCTCTGCCTGCTCTGGGGGTAGGCAGGAGGACCTCAAGTTCAAGGCCATCCTGGACTATGTAGCCAGACTCCATCTCAAACACCAAGACAAAGCCAAGTGGTGGACTCATGCCTGCAATCCCAGCATTTAGGCAGTAGAGGCAGGTGGATAGAGTCCAGCCTGGGCTACAGAGTGAATTCCAGGACAACCAGAGACACACAGAGAAACCCTGTCTTGAAAACAAAGCAAAACAATAACAACAAAAAAGGCAAAGTTGGAGAGATGATGGCTGCTTTTGCAGAGAGAGGATGGGGGTTTGGTACCTAGCGCCCACACAGCCCCCATCTCACAACCTTCTGTAACTCCAGCTCCAGGGAATCTGATGCCCTCTTCTGGCCTCTGTGGATACTGCACACATGGTGCAGGACAAACATACATAAAATAAAAACAAGCCAGTCTTTCAAGGGATCTCATAGGTATGCTCTTTACTTTCTGAGAGGGTGGTGACCTTTGGCTGCTGCTGATCCTGTCCAGCATCTGGTTTGTACCCAGGGTGTTTACCTAGAGGCCCCAAGGATAGACTAACAAGTGAACTGCCATTGTAGCCTTCGCCTCAGGGCAGGAGCAGGACAGTCTGTTCCCTGGTGTCCCCACCCAGGGCCACAGCAGCTCATTGTTTCTCAGCCTCTGGGTAGAGGAAACTGGATCCAGTTCCTCCTCATTCTATCTCTGATATGTTTCTTGGGTCACTCAACAAACAATGCCGACTCATCCCTGAAGTCCCAGCACTTAGGAGGCAGACGCAAGAAGGTTGCTGGGCATTCAGTGCTGAGGGATACAGTAAGTTTCAGGCCCAACCAAGTTACAGGGTAAGACCTCACCTAAAAAGAGAAAAAAATTAAATATTTTTTTATGTCAAATTTGGCACAGGGCCCTCTGCTGGGCATTGAAAGAAATGATAACAAGTTTTCTGTTTCTTCAACCCAGAGTTCAAGAGCTCCAGTGCAAGGCTGTCCTTCCCACTCACCCAAGCTCATCAGAAGGGAAGCCAGCAGTTTTGGAGTCTCCCTGGGTGACACAACACAGTTTCCCTTATATTCTGTGTAGCAGTGAATGTAGGAACAAGACCAGAGATGTAGACCTTGGAGGAAGAGCCTAGGCAGGGCTAGCTGTTAAGGGAAGAGGAGGAAGTTCTCATTGAGAGGTCTCTGTCAGGCATCCTTCCTACTGACTCCATGGAAGAGAAGCCTGGATAGTTGGCCCTACTGGCTAAAGCCCGAGCCCCTTTGTGTCAGCATGCCTTGGGATGTGCCCCTTCTAACCCTCGCCCCTGTCTGCCCCTCTACCCCACAGACCTTATGTGAGCAGCTGCGCCAGGAGAATGAAGCCCTGAAGGCCAAGCTGGACAAGAGCCTGGAACAGCGGGATCAGGCTGCTGAGAGGCTGCGGTAAGTCCAGGCCACCCTGAGACTGGAAGAGGGATAGGGCAGGGGGAATAATATATCACACTGGTTCCTGGGACGAGGCCACATCTGAGAGCTCTGTTCTGACAGCAGATCTCGTGGCCCTTCTGCTTGGCTTCTGCTGTTTTCTCCCTTGCTCTGTTTATCTTGAGGGTGGGGGATGTAGACATCATTGAAAGCTGCCCTTCCTTCCCTGGGGACAACTGCTGACAGTTGTGTGAGAACTGGCTCAGGATTCTCCTGCCCCCTGGTGGTCACCGTCTTTCCCTGCTCACTTTCCCTGGGGTCTTTGGCAGTCCCTCTCTGGACTCAGACCTGTGGGAAGGCATACAGATTTACCCCAGCCTCTCTGTCCTTGGCAAGACTGGGCTTGGTTGTCTTAGGTGAGCCGACCGTCGGCTCTACTTATCACTAAGGACCTCTGACCACCAAGGATCAGTGCCTCTTGATTCTAGGGAAACAGGAATTTGTGATTGCTGGATCTCAAAGGGCCTTTGCCATCAGATCATGCAGACTAACTCCATTGTGTGAGGGGAGATGATCCCAGAGGGAGGCAGGGACTTCCCGAGAGTCTCACTACACAGATGTAGGCATTCACTAGAGAAGCGACAGTCCCTGCTCACCATAGGGTAGCAGGGTGCTGGGTTAGCCTGTTAGACGAGAGAGTCTGCATTAGAGCCAGGCCTTGTCACTGTATATGCCACTATATATTGGTCACTGTAGCCACAGGGCCATTTTGCATCACTGTCTCTTGATTTACTTTGGATAGCCTAGTGGTTAGGGCCTTAAAGCCATACTCCATTATTCATGGAAGACATGGATAATGTCAAGAACAAGAATGCCCAGGCTGAAGGAAAGGCTTATGGGTGAGAAGGCAGGAATTTAAGTCCTTGCTGACTGGCCTGGAAAAAGTCATTTGACTCTGTGGTGTTTCTGTATTTAAATGGAAGCTGAGGGAATGTGTCCATGTTGCAAACATCCTGAGTGCCTGACCTGGCCCAGCCTGCCTCATGAACTTAGGATTTCACTCTCACTTACTATATTTCTGCTTGTTTTGTTTGATGAACAGACTCATTCTATAGCCCAGGGAACTCACTGTGTAGTTCAGGCTGCCCGAGACTCCATAGTCCAGCTTCTGCCTCCCAAATGAACACTGGGATTATAGGTGTGAGTGCCCACACTCAACGTTGCTTGGTAACCGCTCCCACTGTAAATTATAAAGGAGATCTCACCTAGAGCACCACCGTATTCAACATTAGATAACCTTGAAAGCAGATACAGTGGGATTGAGTCCATGACAGGTGTAGGGAGGATCCGTCAACTCCGGCTCCAAGCCAGGAGCCTGCTCTTTCTGTGTTAAAGAGAGGGAGTGTCAGGTGCTGTAGGGGCAAAACTTTTTTACAAGAACAAGATCCTAAGACCTAAGGGTGCCACGTGTGTAGACAACCTCCAGATGGGGAAACTGCGGTGCAGGACTCTCAGGAAGCCTGCACACCTTCTGGGTGGCTTACAGATGCCCTATTAGTCTGGTCGAACTCCCCAAAACACTGCTGCAATGCATGTGACAGTAGGTCCTTGCCTTTGCCAGCTTCTCAACCCAGGGCTGACAGTGTGATGTCTCCAACTTACTTGTCTCTTATCCAGGGAGGAAAACACGGAGCTCAAGAGACTGTTGATGAACAGCAACTGCAAAGAGGGACTCTGTGGGCAGCCTGGCTCCCCGAAGACAGAGGGTGCTGGCAAGAAGGGCGTGGCCGGACAGCAGCAGGTGTGTAGCAGGAAGTTCTTGAGTATCCCAGGCTTCTCAAACCCAGTGAGAGCGAGCATACCTCCTCCTACACACAGTTTCAGTTACAGAAGGTTCTACTTGGTAGTCTCTGTTTCCTGGTGCAGCGTCTGCCCCTGCAGTGTGGCCACTCATTGGCTTTTTGTTCTGCCTTCACCCCACGTGAGACACATGCTCAGAGGTATTGGCAGTCACATGTCTCTGTGGCCCCCACTGGCTGCTTGTTTCTCCTGCTTGCTGACTTGGATTGTCCAGTGACTGCTCAAGGGAGTTGGGGTTCAGTGTTTTGCTCATTCTGGGTACTAACACCCTAATGCATTTTGTCTTGTCAAAGTCTCCTTCTCGAAGGTGACTCCCAAAAGTCGGTTTAGTATCTGAACATTCCATGGCAGAACCAAAGTGTCAGGGGCCCTGTGGGGATTGTATTAAGCTTGTGAGATTGCAACTTGGAGCCTGTGCATGGAGAGGAAGATTATGGTCTGGGGATGCCCCAGCACTGGCCCACACCTCCCCACCTCCAGGCCCAGCCTTGCCACAGTGAAGTCGAAGTGTGCCTTGTTCCACTTTCACCATCCCTCAGACTCCTCTAGCCCCGTTGTTAATCGAGCTTACTTTCACCTCCAAGTGAGTTGCAGTCACTTGCAACATAAGCTCTAATGCCAGCTTTCTACGTAATGTAGTAATTACCTTGGTCACTCACTCCCCGCCCATGGGCAGTGATGTATTTTACCCAGGACTTGCAAAGCCATGAGCTCATTTGGACTCTTTTGCCTGGAGGGCTGTCTCTTCCAGGGCCAGCAGGAGTCTTGGAGATGTCATGTGCTGTCATACAATTAAGATTCTTCTGTAACCTCTCAAGCAGATGTGGGGTGGCCAGCTAAACAGCAAGGCTCACCCTGCCTCTTACTAGCACTGTGACCCCTTTTTATTTTTTTAACCATGGCTTCACTGTGTAGCCATGGTTGGTCTGAAACACACTTTGTAGTTCAGGCTGGCCTCCAGCTCACAGAGATCCTCCCGCCTTTGTTGGGATTAAAACTAAGTGTCACTTAGCCTTTAACTGTTAACAGTGGGCTTCCTGGGCCAGGCCCTTTCTCAGAGGCCACCTCATCAGACACCTTTTCCTCTCCTAGCGCCATGGTATGTTTACAGGACCTGGCCTGTAGGGGGCACCAGAGGCTCACAAACTCTGCTTGCAGCTGCCCAGCCTGTGGTAGGGACTAGAGAGTGAGAGTAGGGACCCATGGAGTAGACTCCAGTCGATGGGGCCAGTGCAGAACTGCTTCTGGTCTGAGCAGACCTGAGGGCCCTGGCAACAGTCAGTGCATGGGTACTTCTAGCCTTGGCCTGTGGTTGTCACCTCAGCACTCCTAGGTTAATTTAAAAACATCTTGTTTTGAGGTAACGTTAAACTTAGGCAGCAATAATGTGGAGCTGTGTTCCATACTCCCTCCATCTTCCCGGGCTGGCTTACGTAACCACGGACCTACCTCACCAAGCATCTTACATAACTGGTTCAGTTACCAGAGTCGGCATTGGCGTTGGCACTGCGCGCTCTTCAGATGTACCCGTCTTGCACTCCGGTCCTTTCTGTGCTCCAGAATTGAATTCAGGCTCCCACGTGGGATTCGGTATCCCAGCTCCTTAGTCTCCTCATGTCTGCGACATGGCTCAGCTGTCCTTTTTTCCACAACCTCGGCCCTTTTGAGTTATGCTGGCCAGTTGTTTTGCAGAGTGGATGTGGGTTTAGATTAGATTGCAGAATTCAGAAAGAATCTCAGAAGGGGCGTGCCGTGTGCATGTATCTGTACAGTGCTGCGCTCTTAGCACATGTTTCTGGGCTCGTGATGTTTGCCAACCTCCATAACACTTCTGTGTTGTTTATTTTCTGTTGGGGGTTGCGTGTGTGCATGGAGGTCAGAAGACAGTTCTCTCCTCCTCCGTAGGTTCTGGATATTGAACTCAGCTCATCAGGCTTAGAGACAATGCTTACTCTCTGAGCCATCTCACTGGCTCCTAATAACTTCTAAAAATATGTAAGCCGCGCCTTTTAGGTTAGGGCATCCGGAGTTGTTATGGGGTTGACAAAGAGCTGGGGGCAGGATGGTGAAGCTGGCAGCCATGGGGGTGTGTGTGTGTGTGTGTGTGTGTGTGTGTGTGTGTGTGTGTCTGTGTGTGTGTGTGTGTGTGTGTGTGTGTGTGTGTGTGTGTCAGATATATCAGCAGAGTTCTTCATGGGCTTTCAGAAGGAGGAGGTCATGGCTGTGACACTTCTTCTGGTGGCTGCTGGGTGGGAGGAGCAAGGAGGTGATCAGTAGGCTGGGGACAAAGTTTTATCTGACTCTTTGGTGAAGACTCTGTCTCTCCCTAGGCCAGTATGACGGCAAGTAAGGTCCCTGAAGCAGGGGCGTTCGGTACAGCTGAGAAGAAGGTGAAGTTGCTGGAACAGCAGCGCATGGAGGTAAGTGGCCAAACAGGGAGGTCAGGGAATACCCCTCTCCCTGCCCGGGACCAGAGGGACAAGGCCCCACCTGGCTGTCTGGTTTCCATTGGTCTTAGATCCTGGAGAGTTATTGTGGAAACCATTGAACCATCTGCCCATGGGATAAGTGTCTGTCCTCTCTGGATTGACCACAGGGATCACTGACGATACTGTATTTGTGACACAGACTGAAATTGTTGGGGAACTTGGGGAGATGGAGAGATGGCTCAGTGGTAATAGTGCTGGCTGCTCTCGCAGAGGACCCAGGTTCAGTTCCAGGACTCATGTACCAGCTCACACCTGCCTGTAACTCTAGCTCCAGAGAGTCTGAGTCCCTTTTCTGGCCTCCACGGGCACCCACACTCCCCACCCACATGTAGGTGCAGACACCTATGTACATAACTTAAAGGGTGAGCTTAGGAGGCTAAGGTAAGCTGGGCAGTGGGGAGAGGTTGTAGTCGGTCAAGCCAGTCGGCATTGGAGACACATGTGGTAGTGTGGTGAGTGGCTAGCAGTGAAGGAAGTGCCCATGCCCTTGGCCACAGCATTCTGTGTCTCCCAAGGCCCTCCCCACCTCCAGCCCAGGACACTAGCCTATCCTTGTCCCTCATCTAGGCCTCTTCACACAGCTGGGGCCTTCCCCAACCTCTTCTTTCCCACCCCTCTTCCTTCACACGCATCTGATGAAGTCTTGCTTACATGCATATTCTAGATTTACTCATCTCTCAGAAGAACTAAAAGAATGTCCGTTATATAATGAACCAAGAGTCTCCCTCGAGATAGCTGCAGCTGACATCAGCTCACTGTGCTCCCTTGGGTTGTTTTGTTTTCGTTTTCTGTTGTACGAGGAACTGAGGGCCTCACTGAGCCGCCTCTGCGACCCTTGAACTCAGCCGCCTCAGTAGCTGAGGTTACAGACGTGCAGACTATACTCAGGGTTTTTTAAATGCAGAAAAATAAAATGACACACACTGCCTTTCAGATAAGTTTTTCTTTTAAAATTGTCTCAGGGGATCTGTTTAGATCTACAACATAAGCCAATTCCTTCCATTTCTTAAGTACTTTTGTCATTGGTAGTAATCTGAAGTCAGACTATCTCCCCCCATCACCTGTCATTTTATTTGCTTAGTGATGTGGAGTTGTTTTTCTTGCCTCAGTAACTGCTCTGTCAAGAGTATGACTTGCGGGGTTGGGGATTTAGCTCAGTGGTAGAGCGCTTGCCTAGGAAGCGCAAGGCCCTGGGTTCGGTCCCCAGCTCCGAAAAAAAGAACCAAAAAAAAAAAAAAGAGTATGACTTGCAGTTAGCATTGTCTTAAAGCTCAAAGTCTATGGTGTCCTACACTACGCTGACCTTTGGACACACATAGAGGAACTGTTTCATTTTAGTTTTGGTTTTGTTTTGAAGCAGGGTCTCTCTGTGTAGCCTTGACTGTTCAGGAACTCACTGTGTAGATTAGGCCTCAGACTCTCAGAGATCCTTTTGCCTCTGCTTCTTGAAAAGTGCTGGGATTAAAGGTACGGCCACCATGTCTGGCTGATTAGCCTTTAAGTATGTTTGTACACTTGGCTAAAGTGTTTTTCTTTTCTTTTTTATTTCTATACGACGAGTTTTGGGGTTTTTTGGTCTGTTTTTGTTTGTTTGTTCCTGTACCAGAGACTGAACCCAGGACCTTGTCCATGCTTGGCAAACACTCCTACAGAGACACTCTCCTACCTCAGCCCTTGGTTCAGGATTTCCATTGGTTAGTTTTTCAGGGTGGAATAATCTGTGTTAAAAGACAGTGAAACCGGGCTGGAGAGATGGCTCAGAGGTTAAGAGCACTGACTGCTCTTCCAGAGGTCCTGAGTTCAAATCCCAGCAACCACATGGTGGC
The DNA here is from genome assembly GCF_011064425.1 of Rattus rattus. NCBI lineage: Eukaryota > Metazoa > Chordata > Mammalia > Rodentia > Muridae > Rattus > Rattus rattus. The sequence goes on along the minus strand of NC_046162.1, from coordinate 37,359,253 downwards.
TCACAACCATCTTTAAATGAGATCTGATGCCTTCTTCTGGTGTGTCTGAAGACAGCTACAGTGTACTCATATATAATAAATAAATAAATAATATTTTAAAAAAAAAAGACAGTGAAACCTAGGATTGTCACACCCTTTCAAAGTACCCTCTGAAGAATCATGTTTGTGCCTCACAGTGACTGTCTCCAGGGCCCAGTGTTCCCTGTGGCTTTCCTAGCGAGGGGGAAGTGCAGCCGGAGAGAAGGGTGGAGCAGCAGGGAACACCTGGCCTGTGGGGATTGGGGCAGCCTGGATTGCAGCTTTATCCTGCATGTGCTTTGGGCATGTGGGCAGCTGGGCACTCGGTGGGTATCTGGCTGTCCTCCCTCGTCTTTCTAACCCCAGTACCTGCTTGCCCACAGCTGCTGGAAGTGAACAAGCAGTGGGACCAGCATTTCCGGACCATGAAGCAACAGTATGAGCAGAAGGTGATGGAGTTGCTGGGGTCTGAGCTGAGGCTGGCTCGGGGAGGCGGGATGAGGAGCTTGTGACCAGACTGAGACGGGGAAGGTGGAGGCAGCTGGTGCATGCAACTCTCCTGCCCTCACACTCCCTCTCTGCCCCTCCTCCAGATCACAGAGCTTCGCCAGAAGCTGGTGGACCTGCAGAAACAGGTGACTGAGCTGGAGGCTGAGCGCGAGCAGAAGCAGCGTGACTTTGACCGGAAACTCCTCCTGGCTAAATCTAAGATCGAGATGGAAGAGGCAAGTGTGGGCAGCCATGTAGTCTTTGAGGGGCCAGGCTCCCCCCAGAGACGCCAGGATCAGTGAGCCAGGGCCAGGGTCCAGGCTCCTTAACTTTTGGAACTAAAGTTACAGATGGTTGTGATCCCACCACGTGAGTCCTAGGAATATCCAACCCAAGTCCTCTGAAAGAGCAGCCAATGCCCTTAGCCACTGAGCTCGCTCTCCCACCCTGCGCATTAAAATCTTAAATCCTGAGAACTATACAAAGAAGTGCATGACATACAGACATACGAAAGGGGCATAGTAGGCTCACACCTGTAATCCCAGCACTCAGGAGACTGAGGCAGGAGAATAGGGAGTTAGCATGTGATGCCTGAGCTGTATATATATAGCTGTATATATAGCAAGACCTTGCTGGAGCTGGCATTCAGTTGGTAAAGTGCTTGTCTAGTAGGCTTGAGGCCCTGGATTCAATCCTTTGGGCTTCATAAACCAGGCACCGGAGTATGTAGAGCGAAGTGAAGAAGTTCAGGGCTATCCTCGGCTGCATAGTGAGTTTGAAGCCAGCCTGGGCTACATAGGAGGTTGTCAAAGTAAAGTAAAAAGCCGCTGTGTCCTAAAACAGAAAGGTAAAAGCAGGCCTCAATGGGGTGAGGTACTGACTCAGAGTTCAGTTGTAAAGGGCCTAAAACAGAAGGAATTAGTTTATCCAGTCACCTCTGCCTGCCCCAAGCACTGCACTAGATAGAATCAGGGACACCAGTCAGCCTGCCCTGGTTGGAGAAGAGATGCTGAGTGACCAGGCAGAGGTTCATAAGTTAAAGTGTGTTCTACAACCAAGAAGGGTCAGAGATCAGAGACTAAGCAGAAGGGACCTCATTTTGGTTGTGCTCTGGAGTAATGCTCTTAAGAAAAAAAAAGTGGCCTCTGCTTTGTCATGTGTGACCGGTACCAGCCATGGCCCTCCCGACTCCTGAAGCAGCTGACAGAAAGACCACCTCACTCCCGACCCTTGGGGTTCTAGTGACATTACTACTTCTTTCTTGTCATGGGAGCTGCACGAGGCTGCTTTGCCTAGCTTTAAAGCAGATCTTTTCCACACAGATTGCATCTCAGAGACCCTTACGTCAGCATGTGATGCCCAGCCTTATCCAAGCACAGCCTCTGTCTGTGTCTCCCCCATTCCCTGGAGGATGGGCAGCAGAGACACTGCACTTCTCAGTATTCCAGCACTCCAGCATGGCGCTCACAGCGAGAGTCCTGATCTGTGGTCTCTCTTCCTCACGCCTGTCTACAAGGGAGACAAATCCTAGACCCTGACAGTTCTGTCCTCTCCACTGGCTAAGGCTGCCCTTGCAGATGGGAACTCTGTGATCAAGAACATTCTTTGTAGGTTGGGGATTTAGCTCAGTGGGAGAGCACTTGCCCAGCAAGCGCAAGGCCCTGGGTTTGGTCCCCAGCCCCGAAAAAAAAAAAAAAAAAAAAAAAAAAAAAAAAAAAAAAAGAACATTCTTTGTTCTCCAGTCTTAAGCAGAAGCTAGGACGTCACCCATTTGTCCTGGCCCAGGCTGCCCTGAGCCACCTCGGAGTAGAAACCACTCCCCCACTGGTGTGTAGAATATTGACTAAAGGTCACAAGGAAGGGATGAGCACTGACCCGCCTCGGTCAGTCCCCTGATCCACGTGGCACACTGCAGATGAACTAACACTTCCCTGGAATTCTTCCCCACCCCCACTCCCCCAGACCCCAGTCCTCTGAAGGGTAACTTCAACTGAAACTTTTTTTAAGATTTATTTCTTTTATGTGTATGAGTATTTTGCCTTCATGTATGTATGTATGTATGTATGTATGTATGTATGTATGTATGTATGTATGTATGTATACTGAATGCCTGGTCCCAGAAGAGGGCATCAGATCCTGTGGAACTGGAGTTTTGGATGTTTGTGACCTACCATGTTAGTGCTAAGAATTGAACTCGGGCTCTCTTCAAGAGCAACAAGTGCTTTTAAAACTATTGCGCCATCTCCAACTCTCAGACCTTTTAACATGTCTTCTGACCATACGGTTTTATGGTTTTTTTTAGATATGCATGCCCCTAATGCTACACTGCTATCCATTGTTTTAATTTTTATTTATTTTTGAGGCAGGTGCCTAGGCTGGCCTGGAACTCACTATGTAGATCAGGCTGGGCTCTCAACTCAGAAGTCCACCTGACCCCACCTCCAGACTGTGAGGATTAGAGGTGTTGGCCACCACTCTCAGCCCAGCCACTGTTTTAACCTCCACCTAGCTCAGATTCATGGCTTAAGCCTACAGCCCTGGTTCCTTGGAAGGCTGAGGCAGGAGGGTCAGCAAGGCTCAGGGCCTCCCTGGGCTACAGGATGAGTTAAAGCTAGCTTGGGTAATTTAGTAAGAGTGGGGACTGGGGGTTGGGGATTTAGCTCAGTGGTAGAGCGCTTGCCTAGGAAGCGCAAGGCCCTGGGTTTGGTCCCCAGCTCCGAAAAAAAGAACCAAAAAAAAAGTGGGGACTGAGGGGTTGGAGCCATAGCTCAGTGATAGGACAGTTACCTAGCATGTGTGACACTCAGTCCCTGGAAAAGTACATAAGCCACTCTGTGGCCTGGTGAATGGCATTTGATGCTTTTAGCACTGCTGCCCAGTTTGATTTCCAGTCAGCGACATGGCTCAGAGGATAAAAGTACTTGCTGCCAAGCCTGATTCTTGATCCTGGGACCCACATGGTAGAAGGAGAGAACCAAGTCTTACAAGTTGTCATCTGACACACAGACAATAAATAAATAAAAGAACGTAAAAAGCAAAGAAACTCTTCTTTGCAGAGAATGGAATGGAAATGGAAGCCTTAAATTCTGCTCCCTGTGTGGTCTCCAGGAAGTCACCACACACAGTGGATTCTCACTGAGCCAGGGGGCTCACTTGGTGCTGCTTCGCCATTCCAGCTGCAGCCGTGTGGTGCAGAAGCCTGGAAGTGTCCACCCCTCAGCTGTGTGACCTTTTACTCTGTGTGCTTCTCTGGAGAGCCTTCTGTCCCGCTTACCCTTTGAGCATGGTCTTTTCTATGCTCAGATATCTGAGGTCCTTAAGAGACTATGGTATTCTCCACTCTTCTGAGAGGATTTCACACAGACAACATTTACTCAGTTTTGGACTCGGCTCTCATGAGGTCCCTTTGTGACTTTCGTTAAGATCTGATTATCCCCAATATTGAGGAAGTTTACTTAAGAGGGCCTGTGTGGAGCCCAGGGTCTCTGGCAATCAGTGAGGGAGCTGGCATCAGAGTTGAGGGCCTTGTGCACTACCAGTAGTGGAAGAGATGGATATACAGACTCGGAAAGACAGCAGCGTCTTCCCAGGTCATTTGCAGACGAGTGCTATGAGATGGCTGCCGAGAAGGAGGGAAAGCCAGGGCATGGCTCAGGCAGTCCAGGCCTCCAGGAGTGTCCCTGTTTACCAGCCTTGCACTCTCTGCAGACTGACAAGGAACAGCTGACAACAGAGGCCAAGGAACTTCGCCAGAAGGTCAAGTACCTGCAGGATCAGCTGAGCCCACTCATGAGGCAACGAGAGTACCAGGAAAAGGAGATCCAGCGGCTCAATAAGGTGGGCACTAGGACCCCTCCCCCAGATGGGGAAGGCTACTATGAACTCAGCTGCAGGGCCTACCCAGCTGCTGTCACCTCCAGCTCAAGAGATGTGACACCTGCTGAGGGGCTAGAGGCACCATTCCTGTCTTCCCTGCCTCCAAACACTCTGAGTGACCCAGCCCCAGGAGGAGTTGGACTCACTCCTGCTTCCCCTGTGGCCTTTGTACAGGTGCCCCCCTCTGAGGCCCCACTGTCCCCTGGCAGTACCTAGTCTACCCAAGCTTGAATATCACTTGCTCAGCAAAGCCACCCCTGGATCTCTTTTTGATGGCCCCATTCTGTGGTCCTGGGGTAGCAATAGTTTTTTCTCTCTCTTGCTAATAGGCTGTGTTCGTGTTCTCTCTCTCTCTCTCTCTCTCTCTCTCTCTCTCTCTCTCTCTCTCTCTCTCTCTTCCTCCCTCACCCCCCTTGAAGACAGTGCAAGAGACCTATCACTAAGAGTCCCTGGTGTCTAGGGGCTAAAGTCCAGGTGGTGGTGAATGGCCATCTCTGAGATGGTCAGAGTCAGAGCTGTAAAGTATCATGTGACCAGGGTTGGTGGAAACCACTGAAGGGAATCTCAGAAAGTGGGAGCATTTTGTAGACAAGGAAAGAAAGTAACAAGAGGACACTTTGTCTTTCTTTTTTGTTTGTTTGCTTAGCTGGGTTTCTTTTTGTGTTTTGGTTTTGTTTTGTTTGTTTGTTTGTTTGTTTTTGAGAGGGTTTTTCTGTGTAGCCCTGGCTGGCCTGGAACTCCTTGTAGACCAGGCTGCTTCTGCGTCCTTAGTGTTGGGATTAAAGGTGGGCACCACTACTACCCAGTTCCTCCCCACCCCACTCCCAGCGCTGGCTGTGGCTGATAGGCAGGGTTGGTTGGTAAAGTAAACTAAGTGGGGTTCGGGTTCATGTGACGAGAGACAAGATGGGGACTGAGGGTCACAGCAGAAGCTGTCGGAGAATGCAGCTTCTCTCAGAAAGCTGGGCTTCTTTCTAGGTCTCGGGTATGAGGAATTGAGCCAGGCCCGTCAAGAGGTCTTTGTACATGAAGATCTCGGGTTAGCCTGCAGGTTAAGAACACAGGTGGAATCCTTGTGTTCACTCATTAGCTGTGTGACCTCAGCCATCTCCATTAGCGTTTTTGTTGCTGTGGTAAATTACCATGACCAAAAGCAACTTGGGGAGGAGAGGGTTTATTTCAGTTTATGACTTCAGGTCCCAGCCCATCACTGAGGGCAGACAAGGCAGGAACCTGCCAAGGAGCCATGGAGTAATACTGCTTAGAGACCTGCTCTCACAGCTGTCTCAGCCTGCTTTCTTACACACTCCAGGACTACCAGCTTGGGGGGTTGGGGGGGAGCCTTCCCACACCAGTCACTAAGCAAGAAAATGCCCCAAAGGCTTGCCTATCGGCCAGTTTGGTTGGGGCATTTTCTCAACTGAGGTTCCTCTTCTCAAATGATTCTGGCTTGTGTCCAGTTGACAAAACAAAAACAAATAAACAAGCCAGGACACTGAGTCACAGTGGGTCTCTTGTCCTCAATTTTCAAGTGGGTAAAATGGGCATGAGGTTTTAGCCTCTATCCTGCGGGAGGATGAAGAGACTTCAATGCAGTGGCCCATTCAGTGCGGTAATGAGTAAGACTGGTTAAGGACCACTGCTGCTGGGGTTACAGTATCGTCAGAAGGGCTCTCTTGGAGTGCTCTTCAGATGGGTCTGACTTCCAGGGATTCCTGCTGATGATCCTGTCTCTTCTTTCCTGACTCCAGGCCCTGGAGGAGGCCCTCAGCATCCAGGCCTCTCCGTCATCCCCACCTGCAGCTTTTGGGAGCCCAGAAGGGGTCGGGGGCCATCTGAGGAAGCAGGAACTGGTGACGCAGAATGAGCTATTGAAACAGCAGGTGAGGCCCCAAGAACTGGTGTGTCCCCGGGAGCCACTGGCCTTCCGTGTGCTAGCGCTGCTCTCTGTTCTCTGTGGACTTTTAAAACATTATTATTATGTAAACAGCATCTGCCTGCATGTATGCCTGCCAGCCAGAAGAGGGCATCAGGTCCCATTACAGATGGTTGTGAGCCATCAAGTGGTTGCTGGGAATTGAACGCAGAACCTCTGGAAGGGCAGGCAGTGTTCTTGACTTCTAAGCAATCTCTCCAGCCCATGTTTTTACTTTTTCATTGTAAGCCAATAATTCCTTTGTTCACATGAAATCTTTTCTCGAAGGCTAGAGTATGAAACAAAAGAAAATGGAATTATTCTGGTAAAGTTGGATTTCCCCCACAGCCCAGTGCAAAACATGGATTCAGGGCCTAAGCGTGAAGTCTAGCAGACTACCATATCCCTCATCTCCCCATCTCCTCCAGGTAAAGATCTTTGAAGAGGACTTCCAGAGGGAACGGAGTGACCGTGAGCGCATGAACGAAGAGAAGGAGGAGCTGAAGAAGCAGGTGGAGAAGCTGCAGGCCCAGGTCACCCTGACCACTGCCCAGGTGAGAGCCCTGTGCTGGCCTTGTGGGGTTAGAGGGTCCTGGGAATTTGCTGGACTGCATCCAGCTCTACTGCCCCAGCTCTCTCTTGACCTCTGCCAGTGCCTTGTCCTATGAACTCTGTATAATGTTGAGGTCTAGCTAAGGTGTTTCGGCTCTGACTCACCATCAGTGTTGATGCGAAGTTGAGTGTCACTGTATCCCATAGTAGATAAGCTTGGGGAGTAAAGTTAATAAGAGTAGAATGCAAAGGTATTAGCGAGAAGGCACGTATCAGCCCTCCTGACCTGTATTCAGGCCATCCAGGAAGAGCAGGGGCCCCCAGAGATAACAGCACAGCTTCTGCTGTGCCCCTCAGTCCCCTTCCTGCGACTTCCCAAGCTTGAGTGGTGCCCTGGGCCTCAACCGTCTGTCAGAGTTTGCTTTGGTTTTTCATCAATGGTGAGGCCTCTCCTTCCTCTTCCAGCTCAGAACACTCAAAGAGGAGGAGAAGGCCAAGGAAGCCCTCAAACAACAGAAGAGGAAGGCAAAGGTAAGCAGCTGGAGGGGTGGGCGGCGTGCACCCCGACCACCTTCAGGGGCATGTGTGTGTGAGCGTGCGCGTGCGTGTGCGTGCGTGCGCGTGATCGCTGGCATGAGTGCCAACAGAGGAGTCCTCTATGACCAGGGTCCCCAGGCCTCTGCCTGTGTCCCAGCCCACCTTGCCTTCTGAGAGCTAAGGTTCCGGCTACAGGGCAACGAGTGGGTACCACTGGGGGCTGGCAGACCAGAGGCAGATACGAGTTTTTCTTGCAGGCCTCAGGAGAGCGCTACCATGTGGAACCCCACCCTGAGCACCTTTGTGGCGCCTATCCCTATGCCTACCCACCCATGCCAGCCATGGTACCTCACCATGCATACAAGGACTGGTCCCAGATCCGATACCCTCCACCCCCTGTGCCCATGGAGCACCCGCCCCCCCACCCCAACTCTCGCCTCTTCCATCTGGTGAGTCCTGTGTCCTCCTTTCTTCAGATTCTGACTAGAGAGTGGGTAACAAACTGCTGTCTGGTGGTTTCTGAGACAGGGTGGCTGTGGGCAGGGATATAGGCCTGGCCCTGGGATGCTCTCCTTGGGGTCAAGACTTTGCAGTCCCTAGCTGCTCAGTACCACAGGTGTCAAAGGGAGGCCTGGTAGGAGTGCAGAGTTCTTCTCCTTTCCCTATATTTCTCTCTCACTCCTGAGAGCTATTGTCCCCTGCCCTTCTGCAGTCTTTCTAACAGCCCCACTTCAGATGTGCCCAGCTCTTCCTTCAGTGGGTACGGGCGCCTCCTGTCTCTTAGACCTTCTCCCCTACACACACGTTCAAACATGGGTGTGGATGCTGTGTGTAGATTAGGACGTGGTGGCTCATGCCGGTAACCTCAGCACAGCTGAGGGAAGATGATTGTCTACAAGTTTGAACTGTAGATGGAGACTCCATCTCAGAAAACAAAAGAGGGAAGTAGGCATAGACTGGGAGGCTACACTTGGCCACTTTGCTTAACTGAATGAGATACAGCCCTTAGGGTTTGGCACTTTGCTTCTGTGCATTTAGTTCTATTCTGGCTGTGGCTCTGGAACGTGGCTGTGGATTCTTTCTTTTTCCTTTAGTTTGTTTGTTTGTTTGTTTTCTGAGACAGTTTTTCTATACAGCTCTGACTGACCTGGAACTCACTTAGTAGATTGGGCTGACCAAATCGGAAATCTGCCTGCCTCTGCTTCCAGAGTTCTGGGACCAAAGGCGTGTGACACCATGCCTGGCTCAGTTGTGGATTCTTAAAACACCCATCTTGTTGCAGCCAGAGTACACCTGGCGTCCACCCTGTGCAGGAATTCGGAATCAGAGCTCTCAAGTGATGGACCCGCCCCCAGACAGGCCTGCAGAGCCAGGTGAGCGTGGGTTCCCCTGGGAGAGAGGACTTTTACCTGACAGCATTGACTCAGAACTTCCAAGGTTTCAGCCCTTTGGTGGTATTGCCTCTCATAGTAGGGTATGTAGTGGAGTAGGTCTGTTCTCTAGGAAACAAGGAAGCATCCCCTTCAAGGTACTGTACTTGCCAGTGACTTTGGTTTACCCTTAGGACCTGACCACTTAACTCTTTTAACGTGGGAACCCTGTGAGCTAGCTGGTCACTACGCTCTTAAATGCCTCCCTTGGAAAACATTCAAAGCCCTGTAGTTGGTGGTGGTGCATGCTTTTAATCCCAGTGCTCAGGAGGCAGAGACAGGCGGATCTCTAAGTTTGAACCCAGCCTGGTCTACAGAGTGAGTTCCAGGACAGTCAGGGCTACACAGAGAAACCCTGTTTCAGAACAAAACATTTAAGATCCAAGTAGTGTAGATTCCTTAGATGTTTGAAAACAATAGCATGGCCAGATTGGAACTTCAGGAAACTCCCTCCATCTGGCCACAGTCTGGAGCTGCAAGCTTGTCAGAGGCTTGCGTCCTTACTCCCTGCAGGAAGCCTGCGGGACTCTGGAAATACCATCTTGAGAAGTGGATGAGTAGGTACAACAGAGGACGTTTCCCCAGAGGGTCTCTGAAGACCTTTGGGGCTGTCTTAGTGAGTGGCAGAGGAAGGCTTGCTAGACGGGCCTGACCCCTTTCCCAGTACTTAATTTTGGGATTTGGAGACTGACAGACTGAGTTCAGGTCTCAGCTCCAGAACATTATAAATCTGGAACTGGGGATGGTTTTTGTACCTCTTTGTCCTAGCTTCCTCCTCTGTCACAGGGGGTAACGAATGACCTCCTCCTCAGGGCTGGGTACAGTTGCATGATGAGTGTCCTAGACACACAGCCTGGTACTCAGTAGCATACAGTGACTAGCTGTGGATACAGTGGTGGGGAGGCCTGAATTAGCATCCCTGGGAGACTGTGAGACTGACCAGACCACATGATCTTGAAGCTTCAAAACTTTTGTTTATTTAGAGTCTGCAGACAATGACTGTGATGGGCCCCAGTGAGACTGCAGTGGGTCACTTGGTTCCACCTTCATCTTTCAGAGCCAGCTGACCTCAGATTGCCAAAAGTGTAAAGGCCATGTGCATGTTCAGTGTGACCCAAGCCTTGGCAGAACCGAGGCTGGGAGGGGCAGATGGCCCGCATCCCCAGCCAAACTCTAACTGTTTACAAGACTAGGGAGAATCTACCCATGAGGCCTCCACCAGGTTCTTCTGGATGCAACCAGGAGAAACTCAACACCCTGCCTCTTGCCAAGGCCAGGAGGCCTCACCTGGCTTCGACCTGCCATCTGTTGCCGAGGCCACTGGCTTCCATCCTAAGAGTGGGGTGCAACAAGACCCCTTCCTCTCAGAACCTCAAAGACTTGGTTCCAGGCTCTCCAGAGACCACACCCAGTTCGTGTGCATGTGCTGTTTTTGCTTCAAGCTCAGTAGCAGGACCTGCCCTGCACCCCCTGCTCCTTACCCCTCTGTGAGGAATTAGGGAAGAGGGCTTTGTCTCTAGAGCAGAAGAGAACAACGGGATGGCCTGATGCTGTCATGCTCTCCACTGCACCTGTGTCAGCCTCCTGAGAGCCACCATGATCTGGAATGAAGGCCACACCAGCCAGGTCTGCTAAAGGGCCCCAGACTGAAGATGACCTCAGCCCCCACAGTTATGTTTATGGTGCCAGAGGTCTGTATTAAGGTAGCTGCTGTTACTAGGCAGCTGTTTGCACAAATCTTGGACATAAATCCAACTTGAGGATCAACATTTTGTGACTGGTGATTTTTTATGCCCTTGTGGCCATGGTTCTGGTCCTATGTCAGCACCTCTTTCCTGCATAGCCCTGAGAATGCTGCTAGCATGTTAGGGGAACCCAGTTGTGGTGGGAAGATCCTAGGCAAAGGACTGGGGGTAGAAACGACACCCTCTCAGCCCTCAATGCCCTGGGGAAGGTGGGTGAGGACACACTGATGGGAACTGGGTCACAGACTCAGTAGCTGGGCAAAGGCTGCAGTGTGGGCCCCAAAGCACGCCCTGTGTCCGTCTCTTCCTTCACCCTCCCTTGTCTCCATCTCCAATCTCCACTCCACCATTGAGAAAATTTCAAGTAGGCAGAACTGCTGCAGAAAGATGTTTATTGGGCAGATGGGGTGCGAGAGATACCAGAGGACAGAGTGAGAAGATGGCATGTCCTCCAGAGTGGGGAGTGGTGTCCCTGCCTGGGAGCCTAAGCCTGAATGCACTAAGGGCTGGCACCACAGACGGGCTCAGGGGAGGCCCGCCCACAAGGGCTTCGGGCCCCTCCTTCATGGAGACACCACCCCTGACTTGGAGCACATGGCCATCGTGCTCACCGTTGTCCTGGCTCTTCTCAGGAGCACTGTGGGATGGGGTTGGGGACTTAGGAGGGTCCTTCAGGAGGGATGAAGGAGGCTGGTGGCATAGTGAGCCCGGATGTGTCATGTGGGCATGTGGGAGATGCTGGCCCCAAGAATGATGCTCAGGTTTGAGCAGGACCATTGGACTTAGAACTTGTGTTTGCTCTGGGCTCATTTGGAACGGGAAGCTGGAGAAAGTGTGAAGGTGTTGTACCAAACCGTGAGCACAGGTGGTCTGTCCCTGGGTTCCAGGCAGGCAGTGCATGGCACACCCTGGGACAGTTGCCACGTGTGCACAGTGGTACGGACACACCGTTGTGCCAAGCTTGTCTTTTATGTAATAAGGAAGGGAATCTGGGATGTATGTGTAGAATGATTCCTTTTTTGGCTTCCTTCCTGAAGAGCCCCTCCCCAGCCCTTGCATGATGGGCAGGGGATGGGGGTGGGGGTGGGGTGGGGCATCAGTTACTTCCCTCTGGCCCCCAGGGCTGCCTGCCGCCTCATGTAGGACAGGATGTCCATCTTGACGTTGCTGACTGTGGTCCGGTGGTACCAGCGCATAATTGGTATGCCATCTGGCCCCACCAAGAACTTCTCAAAGTTCCAGCGGATGTCATGGATCTTCATGGGTTCCCAAAAGAGGCGGCCAGGTGAGCCCAGGAGTTCCGCAGTGGGAGGGCAGGAGTTCTGGAGCAGGGGTGAGGGGGCATCAGTCTTACTTGAGGTTCCTTCGACCTCCCCTCCCTTCCCTTCCAAGGAGAAAACTGTCTGGCACTGAGGGAAGGGCCCCAGTTTGGGAACAAGAACACTGAACTGTCCACCTGTATGGTGACTGGAAGGTTGTAGGCCCCTGAGATGCCCTGTGGGCCCTGTCTTCTCTCTCCAGTAGGGTGCTGGGACCATGGGTCTGCCAAGCCCTCTCACGGGACCACTAGACCAATGCCAGGGCGCTGGGCCAAGCAGTTAGGGGGAGCTTCCTCCAGATTACCCATTCTCACCTTCAGGAAAGTGTAGAACTTCTGCTCTTTCTCCCCATTCACGTCTCCTTTCTCAAAGAGCTGGAAATTAGGCACAAAGCCCCCACCCGGTCGAACATACCTGGGAGGAATGTACTTGGGTGAGTCTAGAGGAACCACACTAGCTCAGAACTAAGATGGCGGGACTGAGGGGGAGGGGTCTAGGAGTCTCTTATCAAGCTCATGACTTGCGTGGACATACATAGGCCCAGTGTGTATTTGCCATCTGAGCCCCTTCTGTGTACCCACCCCACGTGCCTCTCTACCCTACATGTGCCACCCAGCCAGTTACCCTTAGCCTCCTGTTTCCTATCCCCTCCCCTCATTCCATTAAACCCCAAACTGGGGTGGGGATTGGGGAGCAGAGTGAGTGGCTGACATGGAGACAGTCAACCAATATCTGCAGGCCCTGAGCCTCTGCCCCAAAGAGACCACCATCTCCAGCCTGGAGAACTCACTTGAGACTGGGCAGGATCTCCGAGTTCTCGCCTGGCTCCTGTTTGCCAAATTGGTTGCAAGGGAAGCCCAGAATGACCAGGCCGAATGGGCCAAGTTCTTCTTGTAGTGCATTCAGTTCTTGCCCAGGGAGAGAGAAGAGAACAGATGATGAGCTTGCCTCAACACCCTGTTCCCCAGATGCCCTCCAGACCTCTGGAAACTGAGGCCCGAGGAGGGAGGATTTTCCCAGGTGACCCCGAGAGCCAGTGGCAAGGCTAAGACTTAGGTCCTTTTCTGACTCCAGACTGGGAGCAGTGGAGGTTTGGGAGACAAGTCAGGAATATGCTTCCCACATCAGTCACACGCCCACTGCCTGTGTCAGTGAGCTGAGGTCTCGTATTGGCCCCTGGGCAGAAAGCTGAGGACTCTCTTAGGGTGGTTGGAGGGCAATATTCACATCCCTCTCAACTGGGAATTCAGGACCCAGGAGAGGCCTCGGCCAGCTCACCAGTTCCCTTGGCACCCCTGGAATTAAGGGCAGTACCATCACCCAGCCTGTCTCTTCAGAGATGCACTGTACTGTCCAAGGACTAGACAAAAGCACTGGGCACTGAGCTGTGGAACCACTCCCCCCATCTGCAGATCCAGAAACTCCTGTAGGTGACAGCCAGGTGGCGGGGGTCTACTTGGCCCCAAATTGTTTTGCCCCCGGAGCCATCAAGCTTTGGCCTGATTTGATTGTTCCTTAGGCTTCTGACTGTCCTCACTGAGAGGAAAAGGAGACATGGGCTCCAGTCAGATGCTGGGTTCAGCCATTGCCAGCCTTGGGGTCCTAATTGTTTATACTTGCTGAGCCCAGGCGCCCTTTCCAGAATGAATACAAAGTTAGGCTGAGCTAGTCTGTCTTTAAGTTTGCGTTAGGATGAACTGTTGAGCTGGGCAGTGGTGGCACACGTCTTTCTTTGATCTCAGCATTTAGGAGGCAAGTGGACCTCTGAGTTTGAGGTTGGCTTGGTCTACAGAGCAAGTTTGAGTACAGCCAGGGCTATGCAAAAATTCTGTCATGAAAAAATAAACAACGAAAAAGAATGAACTGTTGGATACTACCGCTCCAGGACCCCTTCCCTCTTCCCCATCAGCTTCCCCCAGAGCTTCAAACTAGCGTGACTCAGTCTCCAGAGTGGAGCCAAGAGATGGGCTCAGATGGATAGGGGTTGGGGGAGAGGAGGCCTTCTCAGCCAGAGCAAGCTACAGCTACCTCTGTCCTCTTACTCCAGTCAGGGGGAGCAAGTAGGCACACAGCCGAGGTGTCTGAGGTAAGCCCTAGGGTGAAGAGAGGTAGCAGAGACTTCCTCGAATCCATCCAAAGACCATCAGACCTCAGGCTTAAATAATTATCTCCAGAAAGTATGAGATACGGTGGAGCCGGGATGCAAACCTTGTTCTGTCCGTCACCACCACCCTTTCCCCCTTGCACCTCATGGGATTAAAGTGTGCCCAAAAGACAGAACTGGCTCCAAATTCAGCAGCAAGGCATGTGGGAGCTCTTACCAAGGTATTGGTCTGTCAGACCTCAGTAGCTGGCTACGTTGACAAAGAGGATGTATTTGCCAGCATACTGCTTAAAAGGAATGTATTCCTCCCCATCGATGGTGAGGGCTCCATACTCGTAGATGGTACCGCTCATACCGCCATGGCAGTCTGTCTGGAAGAGAAGAAGGTGGACACCAGGGAACTATTAGAGTAAACACCTTTAGGACACTTCTCCACCTTCTGGACATGGATGGCTCCCAACAGGGAGAGAGAGCCTTACCCAGGACAACAAAACTGGAACTGGACTAAAACTGAGGTCTCCTAATTCCTCATCTCCCGAACCTGAGACGCTTGAGGACCTAGTAAGCATTTGTAGTAATCAGAGTGCTGTGGAACTCTGAAGTTAGCAACAATCACTTTCGTACTTCATAGGCAGTTGGGCTGGGCTGGTCTAAGAAGCCCAGTTGGATGGCTGCTACAGAAGTCCAGACAAATATGAGGAAGCCTGGGCTCAGTGACTGGGAAGGAGGCTCTGGATAGAAAGGATGTGTCAAGATGTTGAGAATGAGTCAGAGCCTCCCAGTCTGGAAGACTGGAAAGACGAGGCATGAGGAAGCAGGGATGTGGGAACAGGATCCTAGAGTATGGAATGGTTTGTCACGAGTCCTCACTGTGACACCCAGAGTGAAGACACAGTGGGTATTAACCCATACACCCTCCTGTGTCCAGCTGCCACACTACAGGCTACCTCCAGGAGAATAGGGAGGGAGCATAGGACACAGTGTGCCAGAGTATCCAGGTTTGCACCCCAGCCCTGCCACCAGCTCAGTGCTATCTTAACCATTTCTCCTCCCGAGCCGCCCAACACACTGGACCAGCTATTTTTAACTGAAAGAGGCCCGCCCCCCAGCCCCCACCTCACCCCCAACAGGGACAACGAAACTCTAGGGCTACTTTTGAAGTGAGAAGACCTCATGGGAAGGGAAAATCACTCCCTCTTCCCTCTGGTTCTAGAAAACTTGCTGCCAAAGCAAGGTCATCAGCCAGACTGGGTGAAGGAGCCATCCAGGCAGTGGGGCAGGTGCCCCAGTGGGGTGCAGTGGAATGCCTCTGTCACTGCAGGCCTGACTAACCTGATGAGTCTGGCTGCCTTTGCTGGGTCATCCCTGACAGATAACAGCCCTCCTGACTGTGGTGCAAAGTCCCTGCTTTCCAGGAGTCTAAATACTGCAAGTGTTGGACAGAATGCTCAGCTGGACAGCCCTGCCCAAGGCATCTGAAGCCCCAGCTGGGGTCACTTCAACCCTAAAAGGCAAACAGCATCAGACTTGGGGGCATACATCAGTAATGCCAGCATCAGAGGCTGAAGCAGGAGATGGAGCATTTAGGGCTAGCCTGGGCTACATAGGGATACCCTGCCTCAACAAGAACACCACATACAAACAGCAGGATACAATCCCTGCTGCCTCCCTGCGTGTTGCCTCACCTTCATGCCAAGCTGAATCTCAGATGTGGGGAGGAGATCCCAGGGATTGACTGAATAATGGGAACTTTGGAACACTGGTAGGTCCAGCTTCTTCAGATAGTTTTGAGGGAAGGAGACATGAGGAGCCCCTTGATTCTGTTATCTTTACGGGCTACGTGGCCCTGAGGGAACCATTCTAATCCTTTGGGCTTTGGTCTGAGAGGTTAATTCCATTTGCCTCTCCAAGTGTGTTTTTGTTGTTTTGTTTGGCTGTGTGCCCATGCAGTTAATGTGTGGGAGGCAAAGAAGAGAACCGTGAAAATTTCCCTATTATGTCATTACATTGATTTACTTACTTGGGAGAGAATGTCACAGCATGTAGAGATCAAAGGACAACTTGGAAGAGTCAGTGCATTCCTACCTGTGGGTTCCAGGAATCAAACTCAGGCCCTCAAGCTTGGTTATGAGCATCCTCGCCCCCTGAGCCATGTTGCTGGCCCTCTCAGCTTGTGCTCAGTATCTGACTAGGCAGGCAGTGAGCTCCTGGATCTGCCTCTCTCTGCCCCACCATTGTCGGCAGGATGTGGCCATACCTGGCTTTTACATGGATGCTGGGGATTTGAACTCAGGTCCTCTTGCTTCCATAACAATGATTTTGCTCACTGAGTTTGAGAAACTGCTGACAGATTAAAACAGGCTTGGGTCAGCAGAACATAGAGATTATCTGCATGCAGCCAAGGGCCAAAGGCCTGTGAGGGTCATAGTAAGGAGAGGCCTTAATTGTTTGCTAGCTGTCCTACGAAATGCATAGTGACAACTGCCATGCTTTCTATGGAGGGGAGAATGGGACTCACGCTGGGAGCCCAGGCTAGCATGGGTTAGAGGGTGGTCTGTGATGAATGAGCCATCGATTATACGCACCAACTCAGCCCCCACAAAACCTCTGCTTCCTTCCTCTGGGTCCATAGAATCCAAAGCCCTGTTCCTCCACCAAGGAGGCCAGAGAAGAGGACTGAGAGGGAATGAGGTATAAGGGGGTTGGAGGGGGATACACTGAGCCAGGCTTCCTGGTCCATGTCTTCCCTATTCCATCTTCCTACACCCATTGGTGGGATGTCGGGAACATGACAGACAGTTCTGAGAGGTAGGAGACTGCAGCTGGACCCAGCTGGCCTCTGGCAGTGTCTGACCGTCCCTTACCCCCTCAGGATTCCAGCCTGTCAACTCTGAGATGGAGTGGGATTCAGGGCCACTTCAGGCCTTTCAGCCTTGATATCAGCCTGTGGTCCCATGATGCTCTCTGCCTTGTGCAGTCACCTAGAAACCGGCGGTTACTAGGATGCCACGTCAGCAGCTGGTAGTCCACAGCTCTGCAAAGCCTTTTGCAGCTGTAAACTGGACCAGACAGAGGCTTTCCCTGTCACTGCCCCTCCCTTTGAGTGGAGAGGACATCTTTTAGCGGCTGTATCGCATTGGGTCTGCACATGTCCCCTCCCTGTTCCCTTGTCCTGAAGTTGGATCGAGATAAGCAGTTGCATCCCAGAAGCCATAACTATAGCATGTTAACGCCAAGGACCTGGGAGACCAGACAGGCATGCCTGGGCTGTGAGGAGCCACGAGCCAGCCTCGGCTGGTTATGAGATAAGCTCCCACCTCACCCTAAGATTTTTCTAGACTGCTCACTCTTCCCTGTGAACTCACCCATCTCTCCATCATTGCGTGCACATCACAGGGCTATGATGAGTTTCCTGCAGCCTCCTTAGGACAGGGTTCAACTCCCACCCCAAGGAGTTTCCGCTCTAAAATCATGGGGCTAGTGCCCCAGTCCATGTGAACCCCAACCCAACTCCACACCCAAATCTTGAACCCTGTCCTGTCTCTGTCCTAGAAAATCTCTACTGAGCTGGTGATTAGGAACAGGCTGGAGAGAAAACCAAGGCGTTTCAGGTACCCTATCTGTTTAAACTAAGGATCTGAAGAGAGAAAGGGGCTTAAAAACGAACTAACGCCTGGAGAGATGGCTCAGCAGTTAAGAGCACTGACTGCTCTTCCGAGGTCCTGAGTTCAAATTCCCAGCAACCACATGGTGGCTCACAACCATCTATAATGGACGTCTTCTGGTGTGTCTGAAGACAGCTACAGTGTACCCACATACATGAAATGAGTAAATCTTTAAAAAATAGCAATAAACAGGAACCACCCTTGGGGCTCTCTAAGAGGTGGACAGAATCTGGAAACAGCATTGTGGACTTACAAGATCTTAGAAGGAAGACCCAGAGGATTTTAGAAACTCAAACCTAGAGCCTACTCAGTTTTGTGCATGTGCATGCAAACGTGCATGCAGGGGTGCATGGTGAGAGTGAAGTTGGGAGACCACTATCTCTTTTCTTTGGTTCCGTCCATCTCTACTGCTTTCTGCATCCTCACCCTAGGGAAGAGGAGAGCCCAGCACTGGCCTGACCAAGGAGAGAAACATGCCACAGCATCCGCCCTCAGCCTCCCCGATTCTATTCCACCTCAGGGTGCCACAGCTGGACTAGTATAGACGAAGAATGCTTCCTGGCCTGGGTTGGCTTCTCTGGCTACAGTGTCTGCTCCATGCGAGGCAGGCCAGTAAGCTGTGAATAGAGAGGGCGAGTGGAGGGTTCCATAGCCTTCCAGCCATCCTCTCCAGCTAAGCCCTGCTGATGGAGAAACTGAGGCCCCCAAAAGGGATGCGCCTCCAAGTCAAATTCTTCCTGTCACAAATCTGCCTGGATGAGTGAAGAGGCTTTCAGCCCGCCCTCCCGCCCCGCAGTGATTTTTTTAGGAGTGTGGCCACCAGATGCACTCTCCTGATTGTGTGTGGGTGTGGGGGGGAAGCCCACGCCTTCTCCCCAAAACCACTGAGTGGGACAGTCAATCCCAGCTATCTGGATGTGGCAACGCGACCCCGAGATGACGTGGAAGAGAATGTATGAACTCGGGGAAGACTGTCCTCCTGAGTTCGTACTGCCCTCTGATGCACACGGGTCTGCGTTGGAAGGGTGCAGAGACCGAGGGTCACAAGTGGGGTCCCCGGTGCCTCTGGGAAAGCAGTGGCTCTCCCAGTCGCGCAGTGGACACCTGTGTGCAATGGACTACTCTTGAGCCCTGGAGGTTCACTCACCTTGGACTTCTCTTGTCCCCGGCCCGGCGGAACAAATCCGGCCAGGAGCAGGGACAGGAGGCAGGATGCCCGGAGGATCCGGGCCATGGCGGGCTGGGGCGCGTCTTGGGGTGGCCACCGTCCGTCTGAGGTGTCCGAAGCGCTCAGCCACATTTCAAGCCCTCCACTGTGGCCAATCCGCAGCCAGGCCGGAGGCTTCCTAGCCAATAGTAACGCGGTTAGGATTTAAAGGGCAAGACATTCCCGCCCCTTTTTTCCTCCCTCTCCCCAGACCCGAGGCGACAGTGACACAAGCTTAGGAGGGAGAGAAGGGAGTCAGCTGCCGGGGAAGAGCAGGAGATGGGCGCGGCCAGGGTTCTAGACAATACCCAGGACGCAGCTTTTTTTCCTCTAGCTCTGAAAAACCTAGGGCCCTGAGGACTTAAAAGAACATAGAACCCATTAGTGCAAAAGAAGCAGTTTGTGAGCCAGGTGTAGAGGCTCACGCCTGTAATCCCAGAATCCAAAAAGCTGAAGCAGGAAGATTGCATAGGATCAGTGCAATCTGTGTAGCCTTAGTTACAGGCTGAGACCCTGCATCAACTGGGGAATGTAGCTTAGTGGTACAACACTTGACCAGCACGCATGAGGTCATAGGTTTAGTCAACCCCAGCATTGGCAAAACAGGGGAATCTGTGAATATGGTGGCTTTTAAATTCAACCTCCTGGGGTTGGGGATTTAGCTCAGCGGTAGAGCGCTTGCCTAGCAAGCGGTTCGGTCCCCAGCTCCGGGAAAAAAAAAAAAAAAAAAAGAAAAAATCCAATCTAAATTCAACCTCCTCCTTGGTTAAGTTATGAATGACAGTTCAGGTGAGTAGAGACCAGAAAACACACACACACACACACACACACACACACACACACACACACTTTTTTTTTAAATTAGCACATAAAAACTATGTGTCTATCTCTGTGGTCTTAAGCTCATTATTTTCCCTCTCTGAACCTCAGTTTCCCCAGCTGTAACATTGGGATTGGTTAATGAGCTCCACGGCCTTCCAGGCTCTGGCTGAACGATGTTCTTCTAAATGGTAGGCCTAGTCCAGGAGTCTCTTGAGGGTAAACAACAGGTGTTTAATATTTGTTGAATCAATCATTAAATCATTAAATTAGTTTGTGCTTTCATGGAAGATCATCTCTAGATTGAGGGCTTTCAGGCTTCATCCAGTCTGCAATAAGGAACTGGTGCTTCCCGTCCTGCTACTATAGTGGGAAGACGTTAGGACAGTCCTGGGCTGCACAGCAGAACCACTGTGTTGCACTCTCTAAGGCCTCTTCCCTCACACACATTGCTGTTGCAGAAGGAATTCTAAGGCACCTGACCCCAGTCTTGGTCATGTGAGCCCTAGGATTAGGTGCCTTCTAGAAAGTTCCTGACTCAGAAATGTTTTGAGGTACCACCCTTTCACTATGATTCAGGAAGTTAATGTGACCCGTGGAATTTGGAATTTTCTGCATTCTTAAGGCCTTGCCCCACCGTGGGGCTGGTGAAACAGCTCAGCAGGTAAGAGCTCTCACAAGGCTGTGCAGTAAAACAGTTCGCAAACTGATAACTTGAGTTTAATCTCCGGAACCAAGGGTGGAAGGAAGGAACTGGTTTCTGAAAGTTGACCTCCAGCCTCCAGCGTGACAATAATAAATAAACAAACTCACTGTGTTGAAGTAGAAAGCACCAGGAAAGCCCTTATAGCATGGAGACAACGTGACGGGCTGACACAGCAAGTTCTCAATTGATGTCACTATTCTAAAACCTTAAGTCCCTGAGGCCGAGCATCATTTGAGCCCTTTACGAGAATTCCTGCAGCAAATCTGTGACAGATAACGTCCAGAATCCAGTCTCTGGTCCGTGTTGTTCTGTTACCCTTTGCCCTGGATCCTCTGGCGGTGACACACAATGTTCACGCTTTGGGTTTCGAATGACTGTGCTTATTAACGGTGCTGGTTGGATTGGGTTGGTTTTTGTTTCATTCAACTTGACACAAGCTGGAGTCATCTAGGAAGATGGGAGCCACGGTTGAGGATTGCCTCCATCAGACTGGCCTGGGGGCAAGCCCCTGGGGCATTTTCTTGATTAATAATTGATGTAGAAGGACCCAGGCCACTATGGGTGGTCTTCACATGTATAAGAAAGCAAACTGTTGCCTGGATATAGTGGCCCAGGCCTTTATAGAGGCAAAGAAAAAAGTAAACGGATCTCTGTGAGTTCAAGGCCAGCCTGGTCTACAAAGCAAATTCTGAGACAACAGAGGAAAGAAAGAAAGGAAGAAAGGAAGAAAGAAAGAAAGAGAAAGAAAGAAAGAGAAAGAAAGAAAAAGAAAAAGAACAAAAGAAAGAGAAAGAATGAGAGAGAAATAGAGAGAGAGAGAGAGAGAGAGAGAGAGAGAGAGAGGAACAAAGAAGGAAAGAAAGAAGAAAGAAAGCTGTTGTACTCTACATGGAGGAGGCATGAATCCCCAGGACTCTGAGGTGACTATGGAGGCTGAGGTTGTGAATGACAGGTTCAAAACCAGTCTGAGTATCCAGCTCCAGGTCAGGCTGTACTGTACATAGCAAGACCCTGTTTCAGAAAAAAAGGGGAGGAGGAAGAAGCTCCCCCTCAAATAACCAATAGCCTGAACTACAAAATAAAACAAAAACTCCTTTCCTAAAACCAACCAGGCAAAGAGATGATCCTGAAGGCTGGTAACATAACCTGTGACCCCATTACTTGGGGTACCGTGGGGAGGATCACAAGTTCGGGATCAGCCTGGATAACTTAGTAAATGTCTGTCTTAACTTTTAAGAAAAAATACAATGGGGAATGTAGCTCAGTTTGTAGAGCGCTTTCCCTGCACCACCGAACCCTGTGTCCCAGCTCCAGCACCACAGGCGGGAGGATCACAGCCTGGAGATCAACCTGAGCCATGAAAGACCCTGTCTGAAGAGGAGGAGGAAGAGGGAGAGAAGGGAGAGGAGGAGGGGGAGAGGGAGAGGGAGAGGAGGAGGGAGAAGGGGAAGGGGGGAGGCATAAGCAGCTGGATTAGATGTGATGGTTCACACCTAAAATCTCAGCATTCGGGACATTGAAGTGGAAGGATTACTGGCACAAGGCCAATCTGGTCTCCAGAGAGTTCCAGGACAGCCCTGTACCCAGTGAGAGCCTGTCTGTCTAGAGGACAGAGACCGGGGTGGAGACACAGAGAGATCATCAGAGAGACACAGAGAGACCAACCTTTGAAGCCGATCTGGTAGGTTTGATGATGTTCTCCACCAAGCAGCTTCCATTTGCCCTCAGGTTAAAGTTCAAATTCTTTCAGTGACTCAGATCCTGCCTACTTCATCTTCTGGCCTCTCTTCCAATTTTGTCTTGCTCAGCTGGACAGAATGGTTTCTGTCTGCAGCCTACAGCTCAGCCTCTCCTGCCGCCTTTCTCCGTGTGCTGCCCTCCGCCCCAGCACCGGGCCTCCCCTCTGCCCCACGCTTCTGTGTACCATTGAGCATAGGCGAGTAGATTCATGAAGGAAAAGTTAAAAAGAACTCTTAAGAGAGATTTCCTTCCTTCCTTCCTTCCTTCCTTCCTTCCTTCCTTTCTTCCTTTCATTTTCTTTTTCAAATTTGTTACGTAGCCTTTTGTTTTAAATGTTCAACTTTCATTTCTTTGGAGGCCTGGCACATGTGCCACCGCCCATAGCGTTGTGTCCCCAGCTAACGTAATTTCTTGATTTTGTTTTGATGTCTATTTATCTTGAAACAGCTCCCACCCCATCATCATAGCCTGCTTACTTTTTCACACTGAATTATAAGGTCTACGAAATCTTCATTTGCAGCAGTTCAAATGAGGCTTGACACGTATTAACTTGGCAAATATCTATGGTAGCAGATGGAACGTACCGTGGCGCCCGGAACGAGCAGAGTGGCTGGTGGCCTTCCATAACCATCCGGGCCCATAAGACTAGACTGGTGCTATGTGAGACTGGAGGCCTGGAGGCCTGGAGGCTCTTCTGAGGGAGCCTGTTTGGGAGAGGTGGCTTGCAGTAGGCTGTGGGAATGGGGTGGCAGATGTAGATATCCTAGAGCTTCCTAGGAAGCATTAGTAGGTTTTGTCTCCCGCCTGAGAACATGAGCTCCTTCGTCTCATCTCAGAGAGCTGAGCACCCAGGACCTCTTGTCCTCTCCATTAAAAACACATTTTAATGGGGGCTGTAGAGCTGTCCCAGAGGTTAAGAGCACTGGGTGTTCTTCCAGGATTGGGGTTAATTCTCAGCACCCACATGTCAGCTCATTACTGCCTAGGACTCCAGTTCCAGGGGATCCGACGCCCTCTTCTGGTTTCTGCAGGTACCAGGCATGCAAGTTGCTCACAGAGATGCAAGCCAAATGCCCATGCGCATAAAATAAATATGGGAACAGCCAGAATACAGCAAATACAGAGGCGTATGCCAGCAGGAAACCACTGAACTGAGAACAGGACCCCCGTTGAAGGAATCAGAGAAAGAACTGGAAGAGCTTGAAGGAGCTCGAGACCCCATATGTACAGCAACGCCAACCAACCAGAGCTTCCAGGGACTAAGCCACTACCCAAAGACTATACATGGACTGACCCTGGACTCTGACCTCATAGGTAGCAATGAATATCCTAGTAAGAGCACCAGTGGAAGGGGAAGCCCTGGGTCCTGCTAAGACTGAACCCCAGTGAACTAGACTGTTGGGGAGAGGGCAGCAATGGGGGAGGGTTGGGAGGAACACCCATAAGGAAGGGGAGGGGGAGGGGGATGTTTGCCCGGAAACCGGGAAAGGGAATAACACTCGAAATGTATATAAGAAATATTCAGGTTAATAAAAAAAATAAATAAATAAATAAATAAATAAATAAATAAATAAATAAATAAATATGGGAAACTAAAACGGATCTTAAATTCTTTTCTTGCCAAGAATTGTGGTGCACCCTTTTATCCAAGCGCTGTAGAGGCAGAGGCTGGTAGATCTCTGAGTGAGTTCCAGACCACCATGATCTACATAGTAAGTTCCAGGCTAGCCAGGGCTACATAGAAAAACCCTGTCTCAAACAAAACAGCAACAAAACATAATTACACACATTTCTTCTTTCCTTCTACCATGTAGGTCCCCAGGGTTTGGTCAGGTTTGGTGGTAAGCCCCTTTACTCCCTGAGACGTCTCACCGGCCCTAGCTTTCTGATGTGTGGGTAAACAAGGACTAGAGAGAGTGGAACAAGAGAATTGTTTTTTCTAAGTGCTGATGCATTGTGTTCTCAAGGAAGACAGAACATGAGTTAATGAACAAAAAGGCCATAAAACCCAGAACCCTGAACAGCTCCCCATCGCTGAGTAAGACCTTTAGGTTTGGAGGTCAGCGATGGGGTCAGCCAGCCCAACTTAAGCTCCTAGATGTGGGGTGGCAGGAGGGAGGCCCAGCATGCATCACTCCGTGCTGTGTGTTCTGTGTTGCAATCAAAGTAGAGTTTGCAGAACTCAGGTGGGGCCTTGGAGCTTCTGGTTCCCAGAATACTTGGCAGATGGAATCTTAGAGTCAGCTCATAGACTGTCAGTCAGGAGTCTAGTGAAGGATAGAGAGTTTCTCAGCAGTTAAGACTATGTCCTGCCCTTGCAGAGGACCCAGCTTCCTCTTCCTTGTGTTGGGCAGCTCAAAAACCACCTGTTAACGCCAGTTCTCAGGGCATCTGAGTCTTCAGGCACACACATGTGCGTACACAGAGAAATATATACACATAACTAAAAATAATAAAAAATGAGACAGAGGGAGTGAGAGTGGGGCTGGGGGGGTGGGGTGGGAAGGCTAAAGCCTGTTTCTTCCAGTTCCTGAGCCTCTCCTTTCTCATCTGTGGAACAAGGAACTGGACGTGACTATTGTCCATCTAGAGGTGGGTACCTGAACTAGTAACCACCAGTCACTCAACGACCTATGCACAGGCGCCGGCTTTGATTTAGGACATCTTTTTTTGTAGCCCAGGCTGGCCCTGAACTTGATGTATAGTTAAAGTGATCCCTCCCTGTACTGGAAATCCCCAAACTTGGCTTCTGTGGTACTGGGAACATAAGGTAGGACTTCGTATATTTTAGACAAACCTAGAGCTTTGTCCTTAGTGCCAGCTTAACTTTTTGAAAAGACCTTGGGACCTCACGAGAAAGGTTGCGTCACCATTGCCGTTTCATAGATGAAAACACAGAGAGGTGGAGTAACTGTCCATGCCATGCAGTTGGTAAAGAGGCAGATCCAGGTCTGACCCAGACACTCGGTCTTCAGAGCCCTTGCCAGTAACCTCTGGGCCTGTGCCACCTAATGTTGTAGTTACTGGCCCGTGGGCTTACTGGGCGCCTTGGAATGTGCCCAGTCCAAATGGATAGGTGCCAAGAGGGTAAAGTACACACTGTTTTTGAAGAGTTGTTTTGGTTTTTGGTTTTTGGTTTTTTTTAAGGCAAATGGTTGGTCATCATCATAGCTGGGCAATGGAGGGCTTTACTGAGTCTCCTTTACGAGGTCCTCAGTACAGGGGGTGGGGGAAGCAAAATGTTCAATATAAGCCAGACGTGACGGCTCAGACCTGCAATCCCAGCTCTTGGGAGATGGATGCAGGAAGATTAGCAGTTCCTAGTCATCCTTGGGTGTGTATATCTGTTTGAGGCCAGCTTGGGCTACATAAATCTCCTTCTCAAAAAAAAAACAAAAACAAAAACAAAAACAAAAAAAAAAACAAAACAAAAACAAAAACCAAAAAACTTATACGTGTTGAAATAACATTTTATTTTATTTTTGGATTTTTGAGACAGGGTTTCTCTGTGTAGCCTTGGCTGTCCTGGAGCTACTCAGTAGACCAGGCTGGCCTGGAATTCAGAGATCCACCTGCCTCTGCCTCCTGAGCAGAAACAATGTTTTTAATGTGTCACATTAAAGGATAAATACAAGTTTAAACTCTTGCCAAGCATGGAGACTCGAGGCTTTCCATCACAGAACTTTTGAGGCTAAGACAAGAGGATTGTCACATTTGGACCAGTCTGGGCCATGAGATCCTGTCCCAAAACAACAACAGAAGGTTACAGAAGAGCTATCAAATCCCATTAATTAGAGTTACAGTATGAGCGGCCATGGGCTGTCTCTGCTAAAGAGACAATTCAGTGGTGAAGAGTACTGGCTGCTCCTCCGGAGGACCTGGGTTTGATTCCCAACACCAACGTGGAGGCTTACTACCATCTTTAACTCTAAATCCAGGGAACCCAACACCTCTTCTGATCTCCATGAATACATACACATGTAATACACATACACACAATCAGTCACACGCATACAAATAAATATTATTTTCAATTTTAGAATAATAGGCTGGTGATAGGGCTCATCAGGTAAAGGTGTTTGCTGTGCAAGCCCGCTAACATAGTTTGATCCCAAGAACCCATATAAAGCCAGGCAGAGGCAGCACCTGCCTTTAATCCTAGCACCTGAAAGGCAGAGGCGGGCTGGAGAGATGGCTCAGTGCCTCTTTAGCCACTCACCAAGCCTGGCTACCAGAGTTCAATCCCTGGGAACCCATTAGAGCCCCCTCCCCCCCGCAAGTCATCCTCGGACCTCCACGTGCATCTGCCCATGTGTGCACTTGCACACACAAACACACAAAACAATCTTAAGTATTGGGAGCTTGGGGCTGGAGAGATGGCTCAGTGGTTAAGAGCACTGACTGCTCTTCCAGAGGTCCTGAGTTCAAATACCAGCAACCACATGGTGGCTCACAATCATCTGTAATGAGATCTGATGCCCTTTTCTGGTGTGTCTGAAGACAGCTACAGTGTACTTATGTAGAATATATAATAAATAAATTTTTAAAAAGAAAGGCAGAGGTAAGCAGATCTCCCTGAGTTTGAGGCCAGCCTAGTCTATCCAGTGAGCTCCAGGACAGCCAGGGCCACACACAGAAACTCTGTCTCCAAAAACAAGAAAAAAAAAAACAAAAACAAAAAACTCCCCCTCTCTCTCACACATCCATGAACACACACTTCATACATGCATACATGCACACACGTGTCATAAACACAACACATACGCACAAATACATTTTAATTTTTAAAAATTAAAAAAATAAATTTAATTTTACCTTCCAAGAGTATTATGTCCATCTATAAAACCCCATTTCTTCAAGGTGTTGAGGTAAAAGGATTTGAAGTTTGGGGTTAACCTGGCCAACCCACCAAGGCCCTGTCTCAAGATAATAATAACTACAATAAAAGGGGTACTCAGGGATTGAGTTCTTGCCTAGTAAGCACAATGTCCTGAAAAGAAAATGACCTTAAAAAAAAAAAAAACCCATAGATATTGCCAAATGTAGTGGTATGCATCTGTAACCCCAGATCTTGGGGGGGTTTGTACAGGGGGGTTGCCATGAGCTTGAGGCCAGCCAGTGTCCCACAGTGAGTACCAATCACTTGTGGCTATATGGCAAGACGTGTTTCAGAAAGAAATTATTTCAGAGTGGCTATAGCAAATTTTAAATTTATGACTTGCATTGGCCAGCACTGGTTTATTTACTCTTAAAAGACCGGCATAGGGGGTGGGGTGGGAAGACCAGCCTGACCTCCTGAGAGAAGTCACGGTTCATTCATTTACTCTGAGGAGCCACAAAGCCTAGCATATGACATGATTTAGCCCATTGAAACGCTGTAAGATCAGCTGACAGAGAGAGCGCTGGAACAAGGTCCAGAGGAAGCCAGACACAAGCCCTGAGAGTCCTCTCCCAGCTGAGTCTCACGGGACAGGTTCAGACCTCTGTGAGGGGAGTATAACGACCTGCTTTTAACTCCTCAGAGACTTGGTGCCTGCTCTGAGTTTTCATTCGGGGCTCATCGTGAAAGCACCCTCCACTAAGCACATCGACATTTTAGACTGTCAGGTGTTCCACACAAGCTTAATTGTTTGTGCAGCTGAGCCACGCTAACTCATTCCAAGGATGAAGAATTCTCTGGAATAGAAGTTTCCAGAAGCCGAAAGGGGTGAACAGGGTAGGCCTTTCTAGGGAGAGCAGTCTAAGTAAGTCCTGCTGTGTCAGCTCTTCCAGGTGCTGGCCCAGCAACTATGGGCTTCGTCGAGTTTCTCTGAAACGCATCTGTCTTAGACTGTGTGGACGTCTCATAACAAAGTACAGAGCATGGGCTTGGAGTCAGCAGAAGCCTTTGTCCTTTAGCTCTGGAGGTTAGGATGTGGACGATCAAGCTGACAAAAGATACAGTGTCTGGGATGCCTGCTTTCCCAGAGGTGTCTGGCCTCTCGGGGTAACTTCAGTGGTGATGAATGAAGCCTGTTTTATATGGGCACTAATCTCATTCATGGTGGCCCTACCCTCCCGACTGAAGCCTCTTCCCAAAGAATCATCTTTATTGTCGTATGAGGTGTTGGGATTTCAACAGACATGGTAAGAGTTAGAGAGGTCACTTCCCCCCACCCCCCCAGAGCTCACATGGCAGGAAGGAGACGGAGATATGGCTCAGAAGGTAAAAGCATTTGTCTCAAAGCCTGACAACATGAGTGCATCCCTCAGGACCTACAGACAGATGGGAGGAGAGAACCAATTACAAAAATTGTCCTCTGACCTCCACACACATGCTGTGGGATACATATACCCACACGCATTCATCAAACACACGCGATAGTAATAAATAAATAAAAGTTAAAGGAGCAAGAGCGGTGTCGCTCATGACAGCCTTGTTCAACCCTCTCATCTGGGTGACATTTTTCAGTATCCCACTGTAGGCACAACCCTCTCACCTGTACTGTAGTGGGCTGGCCTGAGGCTGCTTGTATTCTAATGCTAATTTGGGCCCCCCAAACTGGTTGCCCCAGAAAGGAGAGAGTCTGCACATAGACGCTAGCTAAGCGACCCCGTCCCCACTTGACTGTAATTGGTAAAGATGCCAACAGCCAATAGCTGGGGTTTAGGTTTGGTGGGCTTAGGGTCGGAGGTAGACCATGTACAAGAAAAAAGAACATGGCAGGAGAGGAGAGAGGAGAAGCAGCCATGGGTTAAGTGTCATGAGAGTGTGCTCTTGAGGCCTGCCCAATTGGCGTTAAGAGCAGTCCAGATGGAGCATAGTAAACAGTAAGTAATAACTCGGGGTTATCGACGGAAGGCAGATTCTAACAGCATGGAGGATAGGCAACTGCCCAGCTACCGTGCTGCTTACGGCTTATTAAAAATGTAAAGGCTGGGGGTTGGGGATTTAGCTCAGTGGTAGAGTGCTTGCCTAGTAAGCACAAGGCCCTGGGTTCGGTCCCCAGCTCCGAAAAAAAGAAAAAAGAAAAAAAAAATGTAAAGGCTGTGCATGTGTTCTATCCTGGAACTCAATAACCAAAGATGGGGTAGAAATCCTGGGCCTGGATTTTATTAATTTTTACATCACTGTCTATCTAGGCTGGAGAAGGCTTCAGGCTTCCAGCCAAAATGTCCTTTCCCTTCTGATTGTCCACGTCACTGAAACCTACAACTCAAGTAGCTGCCCTCCATCTTTCTTGTATGTTTTTAGGTTAGGCTTCACCTGGGTTTCAACAACTGTCTACGCAATCAAGACCGGTAGGGCCCCTGCATGCAAACACAGTGAAAACAGAGGGAGAACTACCCAAGGGGCTGAGCGACCTGTTCCATCGCTTTCCCTTAGCACGGTCACTGCCAACAAAGGCCAGGTGGGGCCACCAACCGCACTTGTACCTTTTCCTCTTTCCAACTCAAGACTCTGGGTCTGGGCAAGTCTACTTAAGAAAGTTCCAAACCAGGCAGTGCTGGCGCAGGCCTTTAATCCCAGCGCTTGGGAAGCAGAGGCAGATGAACCTCTGGGTTGAGGCCAGCCTAATCTACGGAGTGAGTTCCAGGGCAGGCAGGGCTACGCAGAGAAACTCTGTCTCGAAAAACTAAAATCAAAAGAAAAGTTCCGGACAGACCCTGAACTTTCGCCCTACTTCAGGAAGAAAGAAAATGAGTCCATCCTCACTAAGCCTCAGGTTCACCTCAGCTTGGAAAAACAAAACTGGGCTCCTAAGCTGTCTCCTGCCAGTCTGCCTAGGGACATTCTATTTCTCCTGGGCTGGCCAACGTCCTGAGAGCTGCCTCTACCCAGTAGAAGGTGGGTCAGAGTCCAAAGGACTATAAGTAAGTCATGCTTTTCCTTCCTTCCTCCTTCCTTCCCACCTTCCTTCCTTCCTTCCTTCCTGCCTGCCTGCCTTCCTGCTTCCTTCCTTCTTTCCTTCCTTCCTTCTTTCCTTCCTTCACTCCTTTCTTCCCTCCTTTCTTCCTTCTTTAATTCACCCTCAAATGGATATTTCAAAACTATTTTTGCTTTAAATTGTACTCACTCATTCATTCGTTCGTTCATTCTTTCATTCATTCTTGGTATACCACAGTAACTGTGTGTAGGCCAGAGAACAGCTTGCAGGACTTGGTTCTCTCCTGCCACCATTTGGGTCCCAGGGATCGAACTTGGCAGCAAACCCCCATTTACCTGTTGAGCTATCTTATCCACAAAGCTATTTTGAATTTTAAATGAAGTAGGATCGACTACTTCTAAGCCTCCGTGTTACTCCCCTAACCTCTTCCACAGAGGCTCACAACTGCTTTTAACTCGAGTTCCAGTGGATCAGATGCCCTCTTCTGGGCTCCTTTGACACCAGGAACATCCTGATGTACAGACACACATGCAACCAAAACATCCATACACATAAAAATAAATCTTCAAATAAATAAAGTAGGGAGGGAGACATTGAAGACAATGCTAAAATCTCTGCCCTGACCCACATGTAGGCAAGTTCCTTCACACACATGTATACACACAAACACGTACCCATGCATCTCCCCACAACACTCATAGTGTACACAAAATAATAGTAGTTTCTTTTCAAATCACAGAGATGGCCCAGTGGATCTTACTGCTCTTGGAGAGGATCAAAGTTCGGTTCTCAGCACTCACATCAGGGGGCTCACAAATATCTGTAATACCAGTTAAAGAGGACCCAAGGTCATGTGACCTCTGCAGGCACTCGAACATATGTGGTGCGTGTGAACTCGGGCAGACACACATATATACACATGAATAAAAGAACTAAAACTCTTAAGACAAGACAGCAACCACAGCAAAGCAAAAATAAACCCGGAGGCTGCTGGGGCCGGGGTGTCTTCCCGGGCTTTTGTCTCTGCTCTTGGAGCCCCAGAGGAAGCAGGCTGAGGCTGCAGCATGAGGCTGGGAATACGTTAGTAGTTCCAGAGCCCGGCTTTGTGTCTGTGCCTTCCCCTGGGCTCTGGTGACAGATGTTTACACAGCTGCCTGCCCTGGTCCTGAGTTCTGATCTCTGCCTAGCGTGGCCCCAGACCAGTCTTGCTACTGTTGTTCCGTAAGCATGCCTCTGCCTTAGTCCCCCTGTCTCTAGGTGAGTTAATGATACTTTTCTTCTACCTGTGACGTTACTGGGTTCTAACTGAGAGTCAGTTTCAGGTAGTAGTCGTAATGAGTAGGGCGTTACTACTTACTCAGTAAGGTCTGGACACTGTGCCTGTCTGATTCCCACCACACCCATTTCAGATGTGAAAACTGAGGCACAGAGGGTTAAGTAAATGGTTTAATTCACAAATATGTTACCCTTTTGTTAAGAAGTTGATGGATGGGGTTGGGGATTTAGCTCAGTGGTAGGGCACTTGCCTAGCAAGCGCAAGGCCCTGGGTTCGGTCCCCAGCTCCGAAAAAAAGAAAAGGAAGAAAAAAAAAAAAAAGAAGTTGATGGACAACATAAACTCTTTCTGACTTACTTTCCAGCCTGTCCCCAGGGTCAGCTCTGTGAGGCATGAACATTACAGTCTTGCTTTAAATGAACATTCTCAGGATCCCAGACGGTGTGTGCCCAAGGTCACGTGGCAAAGCTCAGTGTGTCCCATCAGGAGCACCACACATTCAACTGGCCACTGTTTGAGTCATAATTGGTAGAGGCATGGGGGGAAATTAACTCTTTCTCCTCTAGTCCTTTTCTTCCTTCCTTCTTGAAATTGCTTTTCTATCCTCATTCCCCACATACTCCAGCCCTGAGAGCAGGGTTTCCCAGTTGGAGCTGTCTCTATAGCTAAAGATGACCTGCGTATCCAGTTCACCTCTGCTCACCTTTCACATGCTGATGTTGTAGCTGGGCATCGCCATGCCTGGCTTACGTGGTGTTGGGAAACTCGGGGCTTCATGCACTCTGGGCAAGATCTCTGCTAACTGAGCTACATGGTTGGCCCTCACATTCTAACAAGACATCTTACTCATCCGTCCATCCACCCATCTGTCCGTCCATCCATCCATTCGTTTTTGTAGTACCAGAGATTGTCAAAACCTCTACAGTGCTAGGCAAGCACTCTGCCACTGAGCTCCACCCCCAGCCCTCTATAAACAGTCACTATTTGTCTGTTTCTCTTGGAATCCTCTGAATGTTTTCCCTGCTTTGGATCATGGCGTAGAAGTGGCATTAGGATATCCGGGTCCTTGACACAACCCACTCTTAATTCTCTCTCCAGGCTATTTTCTTACCTGAAGGTAATGAGGGGAACCTTGACTAGGTGACCTGTGCCACCTTCTGGTTTAAGCCCACCTATGCTGGGGCCAGCTGACCTTGAAGACTCCAAGATTCTCTGGAGCAGAGTTTCTGTCCTCCTTGACTGGCTTATTCCTCCTGCCCCCCCATGCCACCTTTCTTCAAGCATCTTCTTCTCTGTCTTGGGTTTAGTTCCTATTCTAGGATGTACCCCTGCCCTTTGACCTTTCTCTGGCCCTGGTTCAGTCAGGCTCCTAGAGTAAATTGCTCAAGATGGCCTCTCTCCAAAGCGAGAAGTCCAGTCCTCACACTGACATCCAGTGCATAAATAACATTCACTTTTCCCTCCAAACTCTCTCCTTCCTTCCTCCCTTCTCTAGTGTGAGTCAGGGTCTCAGATAGCACAAGCTGCCTTGAACTCACTATGTGCCTCAGATGAACCCCTCATCTTCCTGCCTGAACCTCTCTAACGCTGGGGTTATAGGTACCACCACACACACTGATCAAACTGCTCTCAGAGACCTGTGATGTAGAAGCTAACTGGGGCTTATTTTACGGTTGTGGGAAGTAAGGCCATTAGAGCCACAGTGGACTGACCTAACATGCTAGTGAACCACGGAGCTAATAATGTCGCTGGCCTAAGATGTGATGCTGTTCCTCCTGTCCCTCCAGTCCCTTCATTTCCCACATATTGACTGTACTGGCTGTTGTAAGACCTGGGCTGGGCGGGCACTGAAGATGTGGTAGTGAGCATAGCAGATACAGGACCTGCCTTCACAAGAGGAAGGCTATACCGAAGAAATATAAACCCCACGATTCTCTCTTTAAAATTCCTTCTTCAGTATTGGAGACTGCTCCCATGGTCTCCCGTGTGCAGGAGCAGGTGTCCTAGCACAGAGACTCATCTACCACTGAGCTATGCCCACCCCTAGCCCCCCTGTGTGTGTGTGTGTGTGTGTGTGTGTGTGTGTGTGTGTGTGTGTGTAAGACAGGGTCCCATAGACCTCCAATTCACTATGTAGCCAATGATGACCTTAAACTCTGATCCTCCTGCCTCCGCTTCTCAAATGCTGGGGTTTGGAACACCACCACTGCACTTGGCTTCCAGCCCTATTTATTTATTTGTTTGTTTGTTCTGTTTGTTTAGGCAAGGTCTCTTTATGTAACTGTGAATATCTTGGAACTCACTACATTGACCAGGGTGGCCTTGAACCCCCAGAGAGGCACTTGCCTCTGCCTCTTCATCACCAGTCCTGGGATTAAAGGCATGTGCCACCATGCCTGGCTCCCAGCCCTTTTGTAAAAACTATTTTGTGACGAGGTCTCATATTATCTAGCTTAGACTTGACCTCAGACTCCTACCTCTCCGGCCTCAGGTGCCCTGGTTATAGGAATGCCCCAGTCTCAGCCTGTGTTTCTAGTATGCTTATTTGCTACAGGATTTCATGCTCGGGCTGTGTAGGTGAAACTGGTCTTGGACTCTTCATCCTTCTGCCTCCACTTCCCCAGTCTTTGCTCTCATGCTGTGTTTAAAAGATAAATTCCTACCAGTTATGAAGTTTGCTTGTCTGATAGGAAAGTTTTGTCAAATGACAAAAATCATAATGATTTAATTGGCTTTATTTTCTACTCTATAATTAGACAACACTTCATCCCATGAAATAAAGCATTCCAATGAACTAAGTGGAGGGAGCTGGTTTTTATGAACAAGGAACAGCTGACAAAGCAGAAACAAAAGCCAAGAGCGGGCTGGTGTTGAGACTCTCCTTATGAAGGGAGCATGGAGACCAGGCTGGCGTGCTGACTGCTGAGTGCCGGTTCTGTTTGTAAGGATCAGGCAAGGGGTTTCCTTATCACACAGACTGAATGGCTTGTTTGGGAAGTTCTTTTTGTTTGTTTATAGCCTAGGTTGACCTGGACCCAGGAACTTCCTATCTACCCCAGGCCTCCAACCATAAACCCCCAGTGATCTTCCTGCCTCAGCCTCCCTGAGTCATAGGCTCTCAGGCATGCACCTCCTTACCTAGCTGTCTGCCTCCTGATTGATTTGTTTATTCATTTTCTCTATCTATCTATCTATCTATCTATCTATCTATCTATCTGTAGTCATTTGAGACAGGGTCTCACTATGTGTCTCTGTAAAGAAATATTTTTTAAATTTTATTCTCCATGTATGAGTGTTTTTGCCTATGTGTATGTGTCTGTGTACCATGTGTGTGTCCTCTGGTGCCTGTAGAGACCAGAAGAGGTCATCAGATCCCAAGGAGCTGGACTTACAGAGAGTTGTGGGCTGCTATGTGGGTGCTAGGAACTGAACTCAGGTCCGAACCCTCCCTCCGGCCCCTGCTTTCTGGTGTCTTAGATGTTCTTCGTAGCCTGAGATTTTGTTGTGGCCCCAGATCAGAACTTCATCTAAAACAATGACCTTTTATTGTTGATTTTTGGTGCCTCCTTCCCTTTGTCTCTCCCCATCTTTCTGTCTTTCAAGTTCCTCTGTCCAAGTCAAAGTCCTTAGCTATGTACGGTGTACACATCGATAACCCAGCACTCTGTAGGCTGAGATGGGAAGATCACCGCAGGCTCAAGGCCAGCCTAGGCTATGCACTAAGTTTCAGGATAGCCCTTGTATCAGAACAAACAAACAAATCAAGGCCTGCCCAAGGTCTGGGAGGATCAGAGCCATGGGCCAACAGCTTCACTGTTGGATTCTGGTTCTTCTTGCCTGCCTTCAGGAGTAGGTGCTGCTTCCTGCCTAGGCAGTGGGGACAAATGTCTCAGGGACAGGATCCCCAGAGGACAGGACCTGCTTTCACATAGGGTCTTGTCTCTCTCCAGGTGGCTTATGAGAAGTTGGGAAGATGCCCAGGAGTCCAGGCTGACCCATTGCTGTTCTCTTCTGGGCCAGCTCCCTTATACAAATAGAAGATGAATGCAGGACATGCATGACTCAAGCCTCAAGGTGTGGCATAGAAACCCTGGTTCTGGCTTCTGAGAATCGTGGTTCTCCTATCTAGTGGTTTAATGAGCCAAGCATCTTCCCTTGCCTGTAAAAGGGGGTTTTGTCATGGCCAAGATGGTACATTACATGGGGACTGCCATGGTTTGAATCTGGAATGTCCCCAATGGTCTCAAGTTTTGAACACTTAGTCCCTGGCTAATGGTGCTATTTTGGGAGGTTCTGGAAGCTTTAGAAAGTGGAGTCTATTTGAAAGACGTGGATGCCTGGGTATATCCTCCCCAGCTGCTTCCTGCCTTGCTCTCTGCTTCCTGGCTGGCCATAAAGTGAACAGTTGCCCTCTGCAACGGTCCCACCACCATGATGTTCTGCCCAAGTGCTGAGCCCTTAGTGACCATGGACTGAGCCTCCAAAACAGTGTGCTAAGATGATGCCTTCTCTTCTTGGGCTGTTGTGCTATATGAATGAGAATGGCTCCCATAGGCTCATATCTTTGAATGTTTTCTTCCCAGCTGGTGGAATGTTGGGAAGGATTAGGGGTGGCCTTGGAGAAGGTGTGTCACTGGGGCCTTGAGAGTTTAAAACCCATGCCAGGGGCCTGGAGAGATGACTCAGTGGTTAAGAGCACTGACTGCTCTTCCAGAGGTCCTGAGTTCAATTCCCAGCAACCACATGGTGGCTCACAACCATCTGTAATGGGATCTGATGCTCTCTTCTGGTGTGTCTGAGGACAGCGACAGTGTACTAATAGTAAATAAATACAGTGTACATAAAATAAATAAACCATAAAAAGATATAACAGACCTACCCCCCCCCCACAGATCAGAATGTAACTCTCAGTTACTTGAGTACCTTGCTTGCAGGCCCACCACCTGTTACCTGCCATGATAATGGACTCACTCTCCAAAACTGTAAGCAAACCCCCATTAAATGCTTCCTTTTGTAAGAGTTGCCTTGGTCATGGCATCTCTTCGCAGCAGTAGAACAGTGACTAAGACAGCTGTTTATCAGGTATTTTGTCACAGTGTTGAGAAAGAACTAGCATAAGGAAGGATTTGGCTCTGGACATGGGATACAGTCTCTCCAATTTACATAGTTGTGATTGGTCAAGACGACAGTGGTGGGGCTGAGGATGTCGTTCAGTTGGTAGGATGCTTGCCTAGCATGCACAGATCCTGTGTTTGAGCCTGAGCATGATATAAACCGAGTATATATTTATATATACTCTGGTACATTGCCTGTTATCCTAGCAGAAACAGGTGGATCAGAAGTTCAAGGTCGTCCTCAGCTACATAGTAAACTGGAGGTGTTAACCAGTACCTAGGTAAGACTTTGCCTCTAAATAAATGATAGTTTTTATGTAGACACAAAGCAATCCTCACCTCAACAAGAATAAAATAGAGTTTATGTCGATAGGAATAGTTGACCTAAGTAACATGTCCCACCCTGAGTAGTGGTTTCATGAGAGTTCATTAGTTACAGAGTGAGGAAAGTCGTAAGTCAAGGCTTTACCAAACATTCTAGAGAAGTACTGGGACTCAAACCCAAGCCCTTTGAAAAAGTAGCCAGTGCTCCTAGCCACTGAGCCATCTCTCCAGTCCTCATTTTCTTTGGGAGGCAGGAGGGGGAAGTTTGGGGATATTTATTTGTGACAGGCTCCCTCTGTAGCCCTGCCTAGCCTGGCACTTATTATGTAGACCTGCTAGTCTTGAACTCACTGTACTCTGACTGGCTGTGCCTCCTAAATGCTGGCTGCTCATTTACAATTAAGGAAACAGAGGCATAGAGAGGTTCAGTAAACCTGGGTTCTCAGTAATGGAGATGGGACATGTCCTAGTCAGCATTAACTGTCAATCAAGGTGACACAGCCTAAGACAACTGACCTGAGAAGGAGCCTCAATTGAAGAATTTTCCAGGTCAAATTGACCTGTGGCCACACCTGTGTGGGATTATCTTAATCTTTGATGCAGGAGAGCCCTGCCCACTGTGGGCAGCACCATCCCTAGGCAGGAGGGCCTGGGTTGTATAAGAAAGTTAGTTAAACATGAGCCTTGGGGTGAAGCATCAAACAGCCTTCCTTCTTGATTTCTGCCTCAAGTTCTTGTTTGAGTTCCTGCCCTGACATCACTCAGTGTTGGATTACCAACTGAAGTTCAAGCCACACAAAGCATTTCTTTCCTTAATTGGCTTTTGGTTTGAGTGCTTTGCATTGCTGCAGAGTTTGAGGCCACTGGGAGAGACCACCTGAACTCTGTCAAGTTTTAATTTGCTGAATTTTATTTAAGCTGCAATTAACCACAATCTCATTGGGTGGATTTGAGAATGCAACTTTTTAAAGGCAAAGTCTGCTCCTGGGGACGTGCACGTCTGCTGGCATATGGGAACATCCTAGGCCCATTTTTGGTATTGTCTTAACAGCCTTAGGTTGCTCACAAGGCTGGTTTCAGCCCCTTAAGATGGAGTCCTCAGCTGCTATATCATAGCAAGAGAAGAGAAAGTAGAACAGGGTCCCATCTTGGGGAGCTGGCTCCACGGCCTGCCCTTCTAATCCGGACAGTGGAGGAGACTTGCCTGCCATTCACACAGTAGCTTCTGACCATTAAGGCAATGAAGAGCCAGATGAAGACCAGAAGAAGCCAATAGTAAAGGTATCCATGCCCTCCTGTTCTACACCCTTCCTCCACCCCATCCTATCCTTCTGATGGAATGAGCAAGTTATTAAAAAGCAGAGAGCCTTAGGGCATGGCCCTGTGGAAAGTGCGAAGGCCAACCTGACCCCATCATGATCAGTTGTCTTGAGCTTGGAGCCTGGCTTTTGGGTCCATCCCCCAAGGCAGTAAAAGCACAATCAGCTTAACAAGGCCAGCAGTGGCAATGGGGAAGAGTTTGGAGCAGCCACGGGGGAAGAGAAAGGATTTCTCCTTAGAAGAAGGTTAGGGTGGAGGATAATAGGAGAACGAAGAAAACTGAAGCTCAGAAAGATCAATTGTCCACTCAAAGGTACCGAGTGCAGGTCCTCTGGAAAGGTGTCCTTGTCCACTAGAGAAGATAGGGAGTGCAGGGAGGGGGATGGGCAGGAAAGCAGAGAGGGAGAGAGGCAAACGTTGTAAAAAGAAGGGAAAAGTGTGGTTCTTGGTGCTCTGCCCAGCAAGAGTCGTGTGTTCAGAGCTGTCCCATCCCAGGAGGCTCCCTGGAGAGGGGGAAGGGTGTTTATGAAGAGCTTCAGACTCCAGAAGCAGCATGACCTCCTGGCCTGTCCCTGCTGGTTCCTGCCCCCGTGACTGCTCCTGGCTATAAACAGCCTGTTTATTAAACCGCAGGAAATTGGCCCCTCCACCACTTGAGCAATTTGAGAGAACAGGAGGTTCCTGGTCAAGAATTTCCAAACTGGGAGGGCTGTCTGCTGGAAGCCTATGGTGCTCAAAGACCTGGCTTGAAAGGGCTTTGGGGAGTGAGCATTCTGCCCACTCCCTCCTCTTGCAGCCTTGCTTAGGTCAAGAGTCAGAGGTGGCCCCTTGAAGGTTATTACGTTGACTTACCTCTTTATTTGGTCTAAGAGCCCCATTATTAGAGCACTCTGATGACATCAAATGGGAAGGCAGATTTTAAAAGGCAGGAAGGAGGCAGGGAGAGACAGCTAGCTGTCTGTAAAGCGCTTGCCTTGCAAGCTTGAAGACCAGAGTTCAATCCCCAGAGTTCTTTTTTTTTTTTTTTTTTAAAGCGGGCTGTGTGGGGGCTTGAAGAGCTGTCTCAGCAGTTAAGAACACGTCCTGTTCTTGCACCTATGTTCAGTTCCCAGTACACACAGGGCAACTCAAAACTGTCTCTCATTCCAGCTCCAGGGGATCCCCAATGCCCTCTTCTGTGTTTGGTAGGCATTAGGCACTTACAGAGTGCACATACCGGCATGCACACAAAATAACAAAATTTAATCAATTGGTAAAAAAGATGGCCGTGAGGCCCACATCTGCAATCCCCAACACTGAAGA
Source organism: Rattus rattus (assembly GCF_011064425.1). Lineage (NCBI taxonomy): Eukaryota > Metazoa > Chordata > Mammalia > Rodentia > Muridae > Rattus > Rattus rattus. The sequence continues at coordinate 37,319,928 of NC_046162.1, read as the reverse complement.
GGCAGAGACAGGCAGATCCCTGGGGTTCATGGGCCATCGGCCTAGCCTACTTGGAGAGTTCATTCAGCCTAGTGGCAGGCCTTGCTTCAAAACAAGGGAGGGCCAGCGAGACAGCTTAGCTCAGTGGATAAAGGCACTTGTTGCTGAAGATCTGATGATCGAAGTTTGACTCCCAACCCATATGTGGAGAGGAGAGAATGGACTCGTGGACATTGTCTTCTGACCTGCATCATGCACATGGATCAAGGCACTCCCCTCCAAAAACATAATCAAATACATAATTGTTTAAAAGAAAAAGAAGGTAAACAACTCTGGAGAGTAACACTTGAGGTTGTCTTCTGACTTTCACACAATTGGGCACAAATGTATACAACACACACACACACACACACACACACAGAGAGAGAGAGAGAGAGAGAGAGAGAGAGAGAGAGAGAGAGAGAGAGAGAAAGAGAACAGGACCTGAGTCCTATCTGGTTCAGCCAGTCACTTACTTCTCCCCATAGCCAATCACTCAGGCAGGACGGACTCACTTAGGAGACACATGCATGTCTTCTTAATGTCCTTACCCCTACTTGTGGCTTTGTGTGACCTCGGACCAAGATTCACACCAAGTCTCGTGACATGCTTGTGCTCCTGTCCCTGGAGGATTCCCTGAGATACTGGGATTGATGTGGACCTGGTACCTCTGCTGAACAGGTGGGATTCGCCAGATCTATGCTGGGTGTCCTTTGAGAAGTCACATAAAGTGCTCCCAAGGAACCCACCGACTTTAATGCACATGGTTGACACTGCTATAACGACAGGCAGGCTAACAAACCAAAACCAAAAAAGCATGAAATGGATTTATTTGATCATCGTTTCACCTGACACACGGTCCTTAATATCAAAGAACAGAGACCCAGGGATAGCTGTCTGTGTTTGTACTGGGGTTACCCCTGGGGATGCGACTCAGTTGGTATTGTGCCTTGGAGACTGACTAAAAGAGCCCCAAACAGGAGGACAGGATAAAGATAGGAAGAAATATGGCTTCCTAGGCCTTCACTTGTGGGTTTTATAAAGTTTTGGTTTCTAAGCTCCCCAAATGCTCCTGGCTGGGGATGTCACTCAGTTGGTACAGTGCGTGTGCAAGGCCCTGGTTGGATCCCCAGAACCTGATAAAAATGGATGGTGGTACTCACCTGCACTCAGGAGACAGGCAGGAGGACCTCTGAGTTCAAGGCCAGCCTGGTCTACACAGAGTTCCAGGACAGCCAGGAATACACAGAGAAACCCTATCTGGAAAAACCAAACAGAAAAACAAGCAATAGCAACAAAACTAATTTACTGATTTTTAAAAAGTTATTGGAAGCCAGGCCAGGTGGCTCAGACCTGTAATTTCAGGCTCAGGAGGCAGAAGCAGCATAAAAGTAAATTCAAGCACGGATTGAGCTGCGTAGTAAGATTATTTCAAAGAAGAGAGAGTGGGGCCGGGATAGGAATTGTTTTGAACAGGGACGGCAGATTGCTGGAACTGGAACGGTAGAATGGGAGGACATGAGAAACCACAGAGGAAAACTGTGGAAGGAGTTTCTGGGAAAGGGAGGGCATGTCTAAACACGAGAATTAGACGGAAAATCAGGATATTTACCACGTCGGAAAAGAGCAGCACAAACAGCATCTCTAATTCCATGGCAAGTGGTGAGTTGTGACCTCCCAAGGACACGGGCATTGCGCCATAATTGAAAGGTGCTGAAAGCCAGCCTCTCTCAGCACCCATCCCGTTGGCTGGCCAGTATCTCTGGAGGAATGCTGTGGTTCCCCCACTCCACCCCCTACATTCCAGAAACTTCTGGATGCATTTACACTGGTCTATCTCGATTCTTGGAATATGCCTCTGTCTCTTCCATTTGTTCTACATTCTATCGAACCTCATCTTTTTAAATTTTTTTATTTTTTAAAAAATATTTATTTATTTAATATATATTTATAAGTACACTGTCCCTGTCTTCAGAAACACCAGAAGAGGGCATCAGATCCTATTACAGATGGTTGTGAGCCACCATGTGGTTGCTGGGAATTGAACTCAGGACCTTTGGAAGAGCAGCCAGTGCTCTTAACCACTGAAGACAGTTGCCTTCCACGCTGGGATCACCAGCCTGTACCACCACGCCTGGTTTCCCTTGTTGTGGTTTTGTTTTGAGGCAGGGTCTCACCATTACAGCCCTGGTGTGGAAGCCTTGCTGTCCCGGCTCAATGGGAACCTTTTTTTTTTTTTTTTTTTTTTTTTTTTTTTAGAAAGGGTTTTTCTTTGGGGAGTGGTTGTTCTAGAACTTGCTCTGTAGACCAAGCTGTCCTGGAACTCAAGTTCTGCCTGCCTCTGCCTCCAGAGTGCTGGGATTAAAGGCATGTCCCACCACACCCAGCTTCCCTGAAGAATCTGAAGTAAAAACTTTGCCTGGTTAGTTCCCTCGGCCATTTCTTTCGTGGTTCAGGTGCCATGCCTAAACTCCCAGCTGCCTGTGTCTGTCTTGCCACTGTGAGTCTCACTCATCCTCCTGGCTGCCTATCAGGGAGACCTTAGTCACAGGCATCTGTCTTCCTGACAGCTAATGAGACACAGGGCCCTGGGGAAGCTTGTCCCAGCAATGCCTTTTGGCTTTCCTTGCTTTTATAGTTATCTTTGGCTAGGATTATTTTAACAACCCCCTAACTAGTGCCTCTGTTCCATGACACAATGCATCAAATGAATCTTTCACGGCATCTGTGACGCCATTCACTTCAGTTGCAAACAGAATACAGTGGAATACTCTTGTTTGCCTGGCTCTCCTGCTGGGCTCAGCCTGTGCCACTAGACCTGGGAGTACTGTTTCTTCAGACTCCTCTCCTGCCAAGGCACACCGACCCCCTCACCACTTCCCAACACACTCTTATCTCCTGCCTCCCGGGCTTTCTATCTCAGAAGTCTGTCCTTGCTCTGTGTGCACAGCCACAGTCTTCTGTGGGCCTGGGAAATCCTTACTAAGGTGTGAGTTCGGGATGGTATCTATATGACACCATATATCTATGGTATGTATAGCCCAGTCAGCTCCATGCTTGTTCAGCATGTGCACAGTTGTCATGTCTGCCCAGCAAGACATGAGCCAAGTGAGGTACCACACACCTGCAATTCTAGTACTTGGAAAGTGGAGGCAGCAGGAGTAGAAGTTCTAGGTCCTCCTTGGCTATATAATAAGTTCAAAGCCAACCTGGGCTACATGAGATCCTATCTCAAAAATGATTCTAGTATTTTGCCACAAGAACTTAATCATTACCCCTCCTTTTTGTCTCCTTTTCCCCTCCCCTCCCTCCTTTTTTCCCTCCCTATCACTTTTTGTTCCTCCAAGCCTCATGCATGCTAAGCAAGCCCTCTGCCACCCAACAATACCCTCATTTTTGCCCAAGCAGGCTTTGAACTTGTAGTGCTCCTCCCCAGCCCTTCTTGGTAGCTAGGGCTTTAAGCCTGCCAATATGAAGTTTCTTTTAAGGTTTTAATTTTTATTCCTCTGTGTGTGTGTGTGTGTGTGTGTGTGTGTGTGTGTGTCTGTCTGTCTGTCTGTCTGTCTGTCTGTCTGTCTATGTGATGTCTTTGAGTGCCTGCATAAGAGTGTATTGAATCCCCTGGGGCTGGGGTTATAGGAGCCTGTGAGCCACTAGACATGGATGCTGAGAATGAACTGAGTGCCTCTAAAAGAGCCGTAAGCATTTCAACCTCTCACTAGCTTTGGTACAATTTCTTTCTTTCTTTTTTTTTTTTTAAAGATTTATTTAATTTATGTGAGTACACTGTAGCTGTCTTCAGATACACCAGAAGAGGGCACCAGATCTCATTACAGATGGTTGTGATCCTTTGGTACAATTTCTTAACCATACTGACTACCAGCTCTCTTTCCTGTAAAACAGAGCATGACACTTCCATGTCTGTGTGAGAGTTTTCATGAGAGGCACTAAGGGACTCAGCAGTGTCTGTCACTGGCCAAGCACCCGTTAACTCTTGTTATCTTCCCTCATTGATAATGCCAAGCCCAGCATCACCAGCAGTGTGAAGGCAGAGTGAGGTTCCTGCCTTCTTGGGCCCTTGTTTATTGTGATGTGTAACCACTCATCTATTTGTGGATGAATCTGTTCTCACACCTGATACGGACTGCTGAGGGACAGGGACCTTCTTATTTATTCCTGTGTGCTCCAAAGTATTCATGGTACTGTGCCTAGGACTGAATTAAACGCAGGCAGGATACTGTGAGCTCAACCACTGAGAAGGAGTTAGAAGGCAGCGTTACAGTCTGTCCTGGAGTCCACACCTAACACTTACTCTGCCCCCTCCAGTTTTCTTTTCTTTCTTTCTTTTTTTTTTATTAAGATTTATTTATTTAGGGGTTGGGGATTTAGCTCAGTGGTAGAGCGCTTGCCTAGCAACCGCAAGGCCCTGGGTTCAGTTCCCAGCTCCGGAAAAAAAAAAGAAAAAAAAAGAAAAAAAAAGATTTATTTATTTAATGCATGTGAGTGAGTACACTGTAGCTGTCTTTCAGACACTCCAGAAGAGGACATCCAATCCCATTACAGATGGTTGTGAGCCACCATGTGGTTGCTGGGAATTGAACTCAGGACCTCTGGAGGAGCAGTCAATGCTCTAAACCACTGAGCCATCTCTCCAGCCCCACCTCCAGTTTTCTTATCCATATAAAGGACATATTAAAATTTAAAAAAAAATGAGACATCGTCCTACTGTGTGGGCCCGGGGGCCAGGAACTCACTGTGCAGACCAGGCTGGCCTCAAACACGAAGAGATCTGCCTGCTTCTGCCTCCTCTGTGCTAAGATTAAAGGCCTGCAACTAACACTCCCAGTGACAATGTTGCTGTTAATGCCCGTCTACGGGGTGTAAGCTGTGTACACTCATGGACTTCCTTTAAAATTTAAGAAATCTTAGCATGGTTGCTTGCTGCCTCCTTGTGGATAAAGTGCAAATCATTATGAAATCCTCCTGTAATGACCCAGCAGTTATGTAGCTCGGCACTGAAAACAAACCAAGCCTCAAATGAGAATCTGGAGCAAATAGATCGTCTGACTACTGTGAAATAGATGTCTATAGCATAGTACCAAGAAGAGATCTCCTTACAAATGACCAAACGTTTGTAAAAATGAAAGGTTGGGAGTAGGGGAGCTGGAGAGATGGCTCAGTGGTTAAGAGCACTGACTGCTCTTCCAGAGGTCCTGAGTTCAAATCCCAGCAAACACATGGTGGCTCACAACCATCTGTAAATGAGATCTGATGCCCTCTTCTGGTGTGTCTGAAGGCAGCTACAGTGTACTTATATATAATAAATAAATCTTAAAAAAAAAAAAAGTGAAAGGTTGGCCAGACTAAATGTTAGATGATCAAAGTCAGTAGATTTTTCACTTTCTCCTTCTATATCTCTGGTTTCTTATTGGTGTTTCATTTCTGGGAAAGGGTCTCACCGTGGCTGACCTTGATCTTGCTATGTTGCCCAGGCTACTCTTAGGCTTGCAGCATTTCTGCCTCAACTTCCTTTTTATATCTATCTTGGGTGTATTCATCAGGGTTCTCTAGAGAACTGTAGAACTCACTCTGTGGGTATGCGTGGGTTGATTTATTGGAATGGCGTACCAGCTGTGGTCCAGCTAGTCCAACAATGGCTGTCTATCAATGGATGGTCTGAGAATCAAGTAGTTGTCTGGTCCATGAGACTGGATGTCTCAGCTGGTCTTCAGTATATGTCAGACTCCTGAAGAAGTAGCCTCCGATGCCAGTGAAGGAATGGACTTGCCATTGGGAGCAAGCAGGCAAAAGATAACAGCTTCCTTCTTCCCTTTCTTTATATAGACTGCCAGCAAGGGGCGTGGCCCAGACTAAAGGTGAATTTTCCCACCTCAAAAGATCCGGGTTAAAAGTGAGTCTTCCTGAGAGAAACCGCGGAGAGAACATGGAGGCTGACGTTAAGATTCCACTCTGTGTATTTACAGGTTGTTGTGAATATTCTTAAGGGATGGATGTGTACAGGGCCTTGTATGTCTAAGTGGGCCATTATATCTTATCAATTGGAAAAAAAAAGTGGGTCTTCCCACTTCTAATGGTTTGGTTAAGAAAGCCCACATGGGTGTGCCTAGGTGCTTGGATTTAGGGTATTCCAGATGCAGTCAAGGTGACAGCCAAGAGCTGCTAGGAGCAGTGACTTTGAATGTAAACTGTACGTCAGGTGATATCATTGAACTGTTAATTTGCCTAGACATTAAACTGTGCTGTGGGGGCATTAAGATGACTGTGAAAGTCACTGGCCACTAAGCCTGATGACCTGAGTTCAGTTCTCAGGACCCATGTAGTAGAAGGAGGGAACTGACCCCATGCAGAATATGATATAGCACGTATGAGGATGCACACATACACAGAAATGCGATAAAGTATCTTTTAAGCTGGTGGTGGTGACACACACCTTCAGTCCCAGCACTTGGGAGGCAGAGGCAGGTGGATTTCTGTAAGTTCAAGGCCAACTTGTTCCACAGAATGAGTTCCACGATAGCTAGGGCTTCACAGATAAACCCTGTCTCAAAAACCAACCAACCAGATCTCCACGGCTGCTTACTTGTCACCCACAATTCCCTCTTCTTTCTCTCCTCCAGCAGAGCAAGATGCCCAAAGGAAAGAAGGCCAAGGGGAAGAAGGTGGTCCAGCCCCCGCCGTGGTCAAGAAACAGAAGGCCAAAAAGGCGGTCAATCCTTTGTTTGAGAAAAGGCCTAAGAACTTCGGCATTGGGCAGGACATCTAGCCCAAAAGAGATCTCACGCGCTTCGTCAAATGGCCCCACTATATCAGGCTGCAGCAGCAAAGAGCCATCCTCTATAAGCGGCTCAAAGTACCTCCTGCCATCAACCAGTTCACCCAGGCCCTGGTCAGGCAAACAGCGACTCAGCTTCATAAGGTCGCCCACAAGTACAGACCAGAGACAAAGCAGGAGAAGAAGCAGAGGCTGCTGGCCCGCGCTGAGAAGAAAGCTGCTGGCAAAGGGGACGTCTCAACTAAGAGACCACCTGTCCTCCGAGCAGGGGTCAATACAGTCACTACCTTGGTGGAGAACAAGAAGGCTCAGATGGTGGTGATTGCCCATGATGTAGACCCCATTGAGCTGGTGGTTTTCCTGCCTGCCCTTTGTTGAAAGATGGGGGTGCCCTACTGCATCATCAAGGGAAAGGCCAGGCTGCGGCGCCTGGTCCACAGGAAGACGTGCACCACTGTTGCCTTCAGACAGGTGAACTCGGAAGACAAGGGTGCTCTGGCTAAGCTGGTGGAAGCTATTAGGACCAATTACAATGACAGATATGACGAGATCCGCCGCCACTGGGGAGGCAACGTCCTGAGTCCTAAGTCTGTGGCTCCCATTGCCAAGCTGGAAAAGGCAAAGGCTAAAGAACTCACCACTAAACTGGGTTAAATGTACACTTAAGTTTTCTGTACATAGGGGTTGGGGATTTAGCTCAGTGGTAGAGCGCTTGCCTAGCAGGCGCAAGGCCCTGAGTTCGGTCCCCAGCTCTGAAAAAAAGAAACATGAAAAAGAAGAAAAAAAAAGTTTTCTGTACATAAATATAATTACAAAATTATCAAAAAACAAACAACCAAACAACCAAACAAAATGTAGGACTTTGAGAGACAGCTCAGTTCTTTTCTTTTCTTTTCTTTTTTTTTTTTGGAGCTGAGGACAGAACCCAGGGCCTTGTGCTTGCTAGGCAAGCACTCTACCACTGAACTAGATCCCCAAGCCCGACAGCGCAGTTCTAAAGGACATTTGCTAAGGCAGAGGACCCGGCTTTGCTTTCCAGTATTCACAGAGCAGCTCACAACCATCTGCAACTCTAGTTCCTGGAGATCTGATGGCTCTTCTGGCCTCTGTGGGCACTAGGCATACACATGGTGTATTCACATGTATGTAGGCAGACGCCCATACACACGAACTAAGTAAGTTCAGAGATGTTTTAACGGCTTAAAGAATATGTAAAGATATAAAGATTGCCTTTAAAAAGAGGAAACCATTGTGGGTTTACAGAGAAAATGTCCTGTTCTTCGGGGCACATGCTGAAGTATTTAGGGAAGGAGAAATGTAAGCAGAAGTGTCATTCCCAACTACCCCAAACTCAACCCTCAGAAACCATGGATCAATTTTCCATCTTTATGAATATCTTCATTTTCTGGGCAGTTTGTCTAGTAAATGCATGTTTACAGTTAAGGTAATATGATGAAGCATGTTGCTTTTCATGACTGGCTTCCTCCACTTAGTTCCAAAGCTCAGCCATTTTGTTTTTTATTGCTGATGCAATTCCATTGCTGGGGTATACTATTTTTGATTGGTGATCACTTAAATGCACCTGGGACATTGTGAGGGGACGGAGAGATGGCTCGGTGGTTGCTGCTCTTCCAGAAGACCTGAGTTCAATTCCTGTTACCTATGTCTGGCAGTTCGAATTTCTAACTCCAGAACCAGGACATCCACTGCCCTATTCTGGCCTCTGCAGACTCTGTGTACTCTCAAACACAGGTGAGTATACACAGACAGACAAATGGACACACACACACACACACACACACACACACACACACACACACTAAATCTTTAAAGTGTTTAAATGCATCCATGATTTGTCTGTGCACTTAGCCATTCTAGGTAACATTGCTCTGGATGCTCCAGGACAGGAGGTTTTGTAGGACATGTGTGTGCTAGGTACATTTTTTGTCACGTGACCAATACTTGATAAAATCAAGTTAAAGGGAGAAAGACTGGTTTTGCTCGCCTTTCAGGGCTTTGGTGCACGACGACTTTGGGCTTAAGATGAGGCAGAGAATCAGGGCATCAGGCAGAGTAGCAGGGACACCTAACGGCAGCCAGGAAGTAGAGACCAAGGAAAAGGCCCCCATCCATGCTTCCTCTTCCTTGGCTTTCTGCTTTTCAACACTTTCCAATGGTGCCATCCTGAGTCTATCGACTGGGACAGAGCCATTGGCATCCGGTTGTTCCCCCATGCCCATCATGAGTCCATGAGGGGCCTTTCGCAGTCAAACTATCACTTCCCCACTCCTACTAAGTATAGAGTTCGGGGCAGACCTGTTCTGTGGTTACTTAATCAGCTGTGTGAGTATTGTTTAACGTTTCTGGGCTTGTGCTGTGTGAGTATTGTTTAACCTTTCTGGGGCTGTGCTTTGAGATGAGGTCTGGCTGTGTAACCCTAGCTGGCCTGAGCCCCACGCTCACCCGTCGTGTGTTGTCCAGGCTGCACATCCCTGAATATTCAGAGAGCCTCACCTCTGCTTCCAGCTGCTGGGATTATAGTCCCCATAGCCAGCTCGTGACTTCAGAGCTGCCTGTTTTACAAAGTAGCTGGACCATTTCCAATCCCATCGACAGTTACGAGGGCTCCCACTTCTCTGCTTGCCTTTTTGACTATAATCATCCTCTAGGCTGTGAAGTGGCATCTCACTGTGGTTTTGACCGTCCTGCAATGACCGATGGTGCTGAGAATCCTTCCACCAGCTTGTATCTCCTTTGGAGAAATGTCTCATTCAAATGTTTGCCCGCTACCTTATTTTTTAAGACAATTTTAAAAAGAAGTTTTAGGTTCACAGAAAAATTGAAGGTAAATCTGCCCCTTGTCCCATGCATGTGGAATCCCCCACTACTGGTGACCCCACAACGGTTCCTTTGCCACATTAATGCCTCTGCTTTGACACATCACAGTCCCACAAAGCTCAGAGTGTGGGTTCACTCCTGTTCTCATTTCTCTTAATCTTATGCTTACAACTGGATATGCGTGTGTTTAGTCCGTTGGCCACATGGTTACTGTATGCTTGATCTCACTGTTGTCTTTGAGACAGGCTTACCAGGTAGGCCATCCATGTACATTTCATGGGTTGTGATGTGTGTGTACGTAAATGAATCCACCATATTTTCAGACTATTTTCAATGCCATAAACGACTTTGGCCGTTTTCCCGTTTTTAAATTTGTATTTTTTTTTTTTTTTCAAGATAAGGTTTCTCTGTTTAACAGCCTTTGCTATCCTGGAACTCAGTGTAGACCAGGCTGGCCTCGAACTCAGAGATCCTCCTGCCTCTGCCTCCTGAGTGCTGAGACTAAAAGTGTGTGCTATCACTCCTTGACTTTTTAAACATTTTTTAGATTAATTTTTTATTTTATGTATATGCATGTTTTACCTGCATGTGTGTCTGTGTGAATGCCTGGTGCCATGGAGACGAGAAGGGGGCATCATTCCACAGAAGTGGAGCCACTGACAGTTGTGAGCCATGTGGGTGCTAGGACCTGACCGCAAGTCTTCTGCAAGAGCAGCCAGTGCTCTTAACTGCTGAACCGCCTCTCCAGGCCCTGTGTTGTTTTGTCATTCCTCCCCTTCTTCTCTGAGGCAGCCTCTCCATGTGTAGTCCAAGCTGGCCTCAGACTCTTAGTCCTTCTGCCTCAGCCTTCAAAGTGCTGAGTAGAGATGAGCAGGTATGGGACACAGTGGCTAGTGAGGGTCTCCTGATACATGACAGGAGCTCGGGAGAAGAGAAAGAAATGTAAGACATACATGGAGGAAGCCCCAGCCAGACTCTTCTCCATGTAGGGAACAATAAATACAGTAGAGAAATGAAAACCTGAGACAGGGTCTGTAAACAACCAGCCACCCTCCAGGGTGGGGATTTGAGCTGGCTCAGCAGATAAAGATTTACCAGTTTAACACCCACATGTCTCAGGGGTTGGATGAGACAACTCCCACCAAGAAAGTTCCTGACAGCAGCCTCAGGCTCCCACATGCATGCATACGCATATAAACACATACATGCTACCACCGAAAGTCATAAAAAGGGCTCTCTGGTCTGTCCCTTCCTACCCATGCAGGAGGTCTGACAGCCAAATTCTCTAGCATAGGTCATTCCAAATATTTAGCTGCCCCCCCCCCCCCGATCAATGTTTTAACTTTCTAGGAGACTCTATACACTTGTTAACTAAGCAAACAGCACTCAGGGGCACTGAGAACCCAGCATCGTGTTGGACTTGTGGCCTTTTCAGATCTTCCACTGCTGGAGTGTGTTTTGCAGGATCTTGGGGTTTTCTGGCCTTAGGCTTACTCAGCTCTAGGTTGAGAGATCCTGTCTCAAGGAACTAAGGCAGAGAATGATAAGCAGGACACATGCCCTCCAAGCATATGCACAAATTTCTGCACCCCTATACACACCCACACACATACACTACGTATGTACACATATAACCTGAACAACATAAAAGGCAGTCAGGCCAGGCACGGTGGGCAACAGCTTTAACCCCTTAATCCCAGCACTTGGGAGGCAGAGGCTGGTAGATCTGTGAGCAACAAGACAGCGGGGGTGGGGGTGGGGGTGGGGGTGGGGAAGGAGAAGCCCTTTATCTTGGCATACCCTGGGGGTTGGGGATTTAGCTCAGTGGCCTAGGAGGCGCAAGGTCCTGGGTTCGGTCCCCAGCCCCGGGAAAACGAAAGCAAGCAGACAAAAGCAAAAAAAAAAACCTTCCTTCTATCTTGGCATACCCTTTATATAATCCTGTGGGGATTGCATTTGGAAGCTCCAAGCTATGCCCTTAATAGGCCTATCAGCGCACAAAGTTACTTCTCTCCACTAACTTGTCAGTTAGCTTTGTGAAACAATGCTTAGTGGACAGCTCACAGGTTAATTCAGGGAATACGCAGGAATAAAGACAAGTTATGCAGAGAAACTGCCAGGGAGCCAGTGTGCAGAACACTCCGCTGCCACTGGACACAGGAGCCAGCCTGCACTGTTGTCTTCCCTGGCATTCAGCACTGGATCCAAGGGTTGACAACACAGACGTCATTGTGCCTGCCAACCAGAAGCTGCTGCCACCGACACCAGGATGAAGTGTCCACTGTCCTTGTTCCTGTGTCATTAGTTTCAGATTCAAAGTCCCAGATAAGTGCATCTGATTGGCAGAGCCTAAGTCAAGGGCTTGCATCCCAGCTGGGCCGAGCAGCAAGTTCTTATTGTTCTCCTCAGCAGCCTGTTCTGGGGGCAAGGAATCTCTCAAATAGGATGGGAGTTCAGAAGCTGCAACTGTCCCCTACATCCATGCTGCTCTAGGTGATGCCTCACGATGAATACATAAGTACAAGCTTGGTTTTATAGCAAAACTGCTATTTCTTTCCTAAACTGCAATAAAATACTCTACCAAGGACTACTGTTGGCTCAGTGGGAAAGAGCATTTGCTACTCCTACAGAGGACAAGAGTTGGGTTCCCAGCACCCACGTGGCAGCCCACACCCACTGTAACTCCAGCTCCAGAGGGATCCCATGCCAGTGTGATTTGCTCACAGGGACAGGTCTGTTCTCAGCCCAGGCCTCTCCAGTGGGCTGCTTGAAGCTCCTCAGTCATAGTTGCTGGCTTCCCCCAAAGCAAGTGACATTGTTCCAGATGCTGGAAAGTGCCATTAACTAGGCGGCTTCTAGCATCAACGTCTCATAGTTCAGTGCCGTGTAAGGGCCCGCTCCTTGGGTCACAGATGGGAGTCTTCAGACTTGTCCTCACATGGCGAAGGAGCCACACACAGCCTCTCGTTAGGTTGGAATCCACTTAACAAAGGTCTTCTCCCCACAGCATCATAGCAGAGGGAAGGAATTTGTTGGACATAAACATTCATCTACAGCAGAAAACCATCCCAGAGACCACAGTGTAGGCCAGATCACCCTTTAAGACCTAACTTCAGAACTCACACCTTCCTTCCTTCCTTCTGTCATACTGCTAGTCTCACAGGCCAGCCCTCATTCTGAACACACAAGAGGAGTCTTGTAGGCTATCCTGGAGACTGGCTGCTACATGAAGCGTGGGTGTCTGTCCCAGGACAATAGAAGGCAGAGGTCCTGGGCAGGAGGACAATGGAGTGTTATCTGCCTGCTGTATTAATGCTGGCTCGGTTCATCAGGACAGGAAATGTTCCTGACGAAAGCAGACTCAACCCTCATGCTTCCTGCTTCATTCTGAACCATGCCACAGATCCTTCCAAGACTGTTCCCCAACATAAAACACAAAGTCAGGAAAATGACGGCAGAGAGAAAGACCATGAAAGGCATTTTAAAAGATGCATTATCTATACAAATGTTTTAAATATAACATAAAATGGAAAAAAAGTTACATGTAAAGGCCAGTTCTCCTAATCTATCCAGAAACACTCCAGGCCAGGCATAATGGTGTATGTCTATAATCCCAACCTTGGGAGGCAGAAGGATATTGCCTATGTGTTTGAGGCCACCGTGGTCTACACAGTGAATTTTAGGCTAACCACAATTACACTGAACTGTCTCAAAAAAAAAAGGGGGGTTGGGGACTTAGCTCAGTGGTAGAGCGCTTGCCTAGCAAGCAAAAGGCCCTGGGTTCAGTCCCCAGCTCCGAAAAAAAGAAAAAAGGAAAAAAAAAAAAAAAAAAGAGTGTGTGTGTGAGAAGGGAATTTCCTGAATTAATTTAACTTGGGAGGATATTTCAAATCAAACTTCTGTAATTAATTAAAGACCAGTTACACTACCACAGTATGCCAGGATCTCCTTGAAAAGAAAATGTAAGAAAGTTGGGTTGCGAGCTGATCTCTATTTTTGACACAGGATCTTACTGTACAAACCAACCTGGCCTGGAACTCCCAGAGATCCATTTGCCTATCTCCTGGGTACTGGGATTAAAGCTGTGGCCTACCTTAGTGGTGGATCCTTTGCCTGTCTTCTTGTGGCCTGAGTCTGATCTCTAGCAACATATACACAAGAAACCTCCACACGGACCTACCCTCAGCATTCCACCACACAGTTCCAGAGGAGCAAATCCACTCAGAGATGTGCAACAATGTCTTTTATTAGGCACAGAATTTTAAATGATCTCTTCAATCTCTCCATACACAGGCAAAACTATGTGTGCCATTGAAATTACTGGAGCTTGCCAACTACCTAGAGAAGGATACTTATCCCCAACCTGCTTAACCAGGAGGCCAGTTCATCTGCCGACCTCCAAGGACGTGGAGGTGAATATGATAGACAGACTGCCCCCCGTCTGCACCTTCATTCACCACCATCCGATACCCGCGCTTCAGGCCCAGATCCGCAGCACATTTCTTGCCAACAATCATTAAATGTCCTAGAAGCTGCAAAAGAAAAAGAAAAACCTCTTAAACACAGAAAACATACACTGCTGGCCGTTAAATAACAAGCAATCAAGCTGGGGGTGGTGGAGCACGCCTTTAATTCCAACACTCAGAGGAGATGGGGACAGGCCAGGCTCTGTTGAGTGCCAGGCCAGCCTGGTCCACACAGGAAATTCCAGGACAGCCAGGGATACACAGAGAGAAAACAAACAAACAAACAAACAGTGACATACAATGTTAGAAATTACTTACACTTTCATCATCATCATCTGCCACAGAAATCTGGGATATGTGCTTCTTGGGTATCACCAGAAAGTGTGTTGGTGCTTGAGGGGAAATGTCATGAAAAGCAAGACACTGGGGAAAAACAAACAGAAGCGTTAGTGTATCACCTGCTAGGCTAAAACACACTCTGTCAAGTAGTAAGCATGGTCAGAATGGGAGGCACTGAAGAGACGCCAGGCTGACACGGGTGATTACCACAGAAGAGTATGACTTAGACTGAGTGATCACGGACAGCCATTCTGCGACAGTGACACTGAATCTGTGCCTCAGCCCTCAGGCTCATATATTTGAATCTTAGTTATCAAACACATTTATATTCATTCCCCACCCACATGCTTTCACCATGACAACGGATGAAACCTCCGAAACTGTAAGCAGTCTCCCAGTTAGATGTTCTCTTTCAGCTGGCTGGTGGCAGTAGTGGTGCACACCCTTTAGCACCAGCACTTGGGAGGCAGAGGCAGGTGGATCTCTGTGAGCTTGAGACCAGCCAAATATACAGAGTGTGTTCTAGGACAGCCGGGGCCACACAGACCCCTTCTCAGAAAACCATAAGAAATAAAAAGTTTTCTTTTGTAAGAGTTGCCTTACTGTCTCTTCACAGCAATAAAGCAGTTACTAAAACAATGGATGGGCAAAACTTAGTCCCATCAGCCTTACCAGGCCGATCTCTTCCAAGTCTTCTGGCTCAAACCACGCTGTCCATGGATATTCCCCGTACAATGATCCTCCTGTATTCATTCTCATTCTCTCTCTCTCTCTCTCTCTCTCTCTCTCTCTCTCTCTCTCTCTTAATTAATTAATTCTCCCTTCTTTTTTCCAGACAGGGTTTTTTATGTAGCCCTGGCTGTCTTGGAACTCACAATGTAGACCAGGCTGGTCTCGAACTCAGAGGCAGTCCTGCCTCTCTGCCCCCGAGTGCTGGGTGTGTGCCACCACCACCCAAGCTCTTTATTCTTGAAGATTATTTTCTGCCTCCATGCATGAATGTGTACCATGTTCATACTGAGTGCCCATGGGGGCCAGAAGAGGATGCTGGATCCCCTGAACTGCATAAGACAGTCAGTCCTGAGCTACCTAATGTGGGTACCAGGTATCAAACCCAGGTCTTAACGGCTGAGTCATCTCTCCAGCCCACCTTTAACCTCAACTTTTGTTTAAAGGCTATATATTCCTCAACTTGAAAAATCTACAAATTCCTGCCATGTTAATAGTTTCTTTCACTTTTTGTGTATGTGCCACCTATGGCCGCAACCGTCCTGTATTTCTCTGGACCTTAATGCCTAGACGAGGGTCTCTCATTGAATGTACTGTTTTGACTAGGCTGACTGGCCAGCTAGCTGCCAGCAGGCTCCCACCCTTTGCCATCAAGCTGCTAGAGTCACAGGCACACGCAGCTAAGCCCAGCTTACACGTGGGTGCTGGGGATTTGAACTCAGGTCCTCAAGCTTTCACAGCAAGCACTCTTAGCCACTGTCCTCAGCTTCCATCCTTTTAATTATGGAAACAAACTTGGCTCCCTTCCCCCTCCTACCTTTTCCAGATCGAAGTCCTGATTGTGCAATTTCATGGTTTGTTTTGTTTTACTGTGCAGGCACTGTTAGTACTGAAGTTTTATATCTCATGCTCTCTTCCTAACAGGATCCAGCCATACTCATTTGGCTAAAGAATAATTTTACTTGATACACTGTATAAGATGCTGTGTCATTTAGAATGCTTCTCTCTCTCTCTCTGCAAGTGTTTTGTGTCCCCCCCCCCTCCGTTTTGTTTTGCTTTGTTTTTGAGTAAGCAAATTATTCCATAATATAGGCTGGTCTGTAACTCCCCGCTCAGTCTTCTGGATGGAAGGGTTGGGACTACAGGGCATACATGCTACAAGACTTGTAAACCTTTCCAATGAAATGGGGCTCTTTCTAAGACAAAAGAACTTCCCCAATTAGTGGCACATACAGCAATTTAAATAAAACTCACCTCAAGGAACCAAATGAAGTTTGGAGTACTAGTTCAGGTCTATGTGAATATTACCAGTAGCATTAATGCTTTCTTATATTTCAAATGTCTTTTTTTTTTGGAGCCGGGGACCGAACCCAGGGCCTTGTGCTTGCTAGGCAAGCGCTCTACCACTGAGCTAAATCCCCAACCCCATATTTCAAATTTCTTAAGCGGACTGAACAAACCAGCACAAAACTTTCTAGTCTAGCCAAGTTACCACCCTGCTTTATGTGAGACTGAAAGCCATATCACTGCCTAGGAAATAATTTACGAAATTGGTCTTCAATATCGACTGCGATTTAATCTATCAAGGAGGAGGGAAAAAAGACAACTTTTGATCTTGCATCATAAATGTTTTCTCCGATCAGCAGGGCGTGGACCACCTGCAATCCTAGCATAACAGGGTTCAAGGTTAGCCCCAGTTCGTTACTCAGCGAGTTTAAGATCAGCCTAGAATGGTGAAGCCGATCTATTAAAACAACAAAACAAAACAAAAAATCCTTAAAGCAATATATATGTTTTTAAAAGCTTGAAGGGGTAAGGCCAGTCCCCAGAGGCAACGTCTGCGGCCGGAACAGGGAGCAGAAGGACCTAGCAGTGCCCGGACCGCTGCGCGCGGGAGATCGCAGAGATTGCGCCGGGGGCAGGATCGGGTTTCTCGCCGGCCAGATTGACACCCGCGTGGTGGGTGGCGGTCGCGGGCCCCGGTGGGCGTCACCCACGGGACTACACTTCACAGGGGACCGGAGCGGGCGTCACCTCCCAGGGCCTCCGCCCGCATCACCTCACCAGGGCCGCGACACGCGGCGGGCCGAGCGGCCGATAACGCGTAACCCGAGCGCAGGCACGCGCCGCAGGGCCACGCGGGCGCAGGGCCAGGCCAGCCGGGCTGCGCGTCGTCTCAGGCCCGCGGCTCCTCAGGGAACGCCGGCGTGTCGCCGGGCGGCAAGCCTACCCGATCGTCCTCGAAAATGATCTTGGCCGGGATTTCTTTGCGGATGATCTTGCCGAAGATCGTGTCGCCACCGGGCTGGGCCACTTGAGCCTTGGCAATCTCGTCAGCCATCACGGCCGGTCGCTGTCCTTCCCGCGCCGCGGCCACGGTGGGGAGAGGAACCGCGAGAGCGCGCGGGGACTGCTGGCTCGCGCCCGGTCGGTCTGCGCGTGCGCACTGGCGCCGGCGTCGGCGCCGCAGCCGCTGGGAGCGAAGGAATAAAATGGGCGGAGGAAGCACCCGTTCTTTGCCTCTGCACCTCTATAAGAAATTTTGATTTGCTAGTTCTGGGAGGAGGCTAGGTTTGGCCCAGTGCTTGCCAAGCGTATACGGAGTTCTAGATTTGAACTCTACCGCCTCATAAACCGGATCTGGTGCTGCACGTCGGTAGTCCCAGAGTTTGAGAAATGGAGGCAGGAGGATGGAAATTCAGTTCATCCTCAACATTGTTTGAGGCCAGCCTGGGTTACCTGAGACCCTGTTCCAGAGCAGTCTGTTTTCTGTTTCAAGTTGTGCTAATCACGTTTGCTGGCTTGTGGTACCTTAGCCTTTTTTCTTTTTTTTTTTAAAGATTTTTATTTTATATGTGTGTGTGTGTGTGTGTGAGTATTTTGCCAGCATGCGTAAGAGTGCATTATATCTAATGCCTCGGATCCCCTGGAACTGGAGTTACAGATGGTTGTGAGCCATGTGGGTGGATAGAACTGAAACCTGGTCCTCTGCAAGAGCTACAAGTGCTCTTAACCCTGATCATTTAAACCCTCAGCTGTTTGAGGTCTTAGCTAAGAGCCATATGAAGCCTTACATCAGGTGTTCTTTGCTTTGTTTCTCGCTTTGTGTGGCAGCGATTCTCAATCTTAACTACGTACTAAAAACCACTTGGGAGCTCTTTAAACATCTCTGACCACACCCCACATCAATTAAGTCCAAGTCCGGAGAGATGAGACCTAGGCAGGAGTTGTTTGTAAGCCCCTAGGGCCATCTTCCTGGCTGGAATCAGTTTCCAAGAAGAAACAAAAGTCTTTCTTGGCCCCGCCTCCACCCTTCCTCCTCTCCGTTCCCTTGGTCCTCTTAAAAAGTGTTTTCTGCATATCGTGTGCACTTTGTCATCGTTGGTTCTTTGGGTCATTTCCTCCTCGTCGGGATTAGGCAGGACCTCCATTCACAACGTTCTGTAGTCAATCCCAGTAGGCATGGGTCGCCACCGTTGTTACCGTTAGCTTCTTTCAACATCGCACCCCATTGTCCTCTAGATGGTTTCTTCTGCACACGGAGACCCCAGTTCCACACCTCATTGGATTCTGTTCCTGGCTCTCTTATCTGACAATCTCCAAGTGGCCATAGTGACCTTAGGGACTTAGAGAGATGGTTTGGTGATCAAGACACAAACTGTTCTCTCTCAGAGGCCAGCACAAACATCACAACTGCCTGTAACTGCAGCTCTGGGGGCGAAATCTGATGCCTCTGGCCTAGCAGGATGCCTTCAATCACTTGTGGACTGGGCGCACATAGATCGCACAGATACACATATATACACACATAATTAAAAAATATAAGTAAAAAGGGAAAACTTAAGCCAGATGATAGTGGTACACGGCTTCAATCCCAGCATTCTAAGGCAGAGGCAGACAGATCTCTGAGTTCAAGGCCAGGCTGGTCTAAAGAGCAAGTTCCAGGAAATCCTGTCTTATAATAAATGAATAAATCAATTAATTATATGATTGTTTCCTTTGAATTGCCCTATATGATGATATTTGAATACTTTGTCTCAACAAAATTTTATTACCCTTATTGAGACAACATCTCATGTAGCCCAGGCTGGCCTCCAACTTGCTATGTAGCCAAGGATGTCTGTAAACTCCTGAGTTGACAAAACTATTGGCAGTGGTTCCTGGAAATCCTAGTGTCCCATTCTTTGCTATCAGAGGCATTACTGGTACCTTGCGACCACTGGTAAATAATATCTATACATAAGACATTAGTTTTAAAGTCATGTTCATTTATTTTCATAACTACAGAAAGGTCATGAATATCAGTTGGCCTGAGCTTAGAGTCCTCTGAATTAGGTTTCTAGTACATTCCAGATGATACTTTTGGCCCTAGTACTATGCTTTGAGGATCAGTGATGCAATGTAGGAAAAACTCATTTATGTACTTAGAGGCAAAAGAATATTATATCTGTAACTTACTCTTAACAACTTATTTATTATTTTGGTTTTTCAAGACTTGTGTGCGTGTGTGTGTGTGTGCGTGTGTGTGTGTGTGTGTGTGTGTGTGTGTGTGTGTGTGTGTGTGTGTGTAGCCCTAGCTGTCCTGGAACTCACCCCATAGACCAGGCTGGCCCCAAACTCAGAGATCCAACTGCCTCTGCCTCCTGAATGCTGGGACTAAAGGCATTCACCACCACCACCACCACAGGCCACATTCTTTTATCTTTAGATTGTTATGAACTCTTTTTCCATAGACATTCATTAGACAGAAAATAGGTTATTGTAAATTACCTTACCAAATTTTGCTATGGGACTCTAAAACCACCTAGAAGGGGCTGGCCAGATGGATCTGTCTGCTCTTTCGGAGGCCCCGAGTTCAACTCCCAGCAACCACATGGGGGCTCATGACTATAAAGAAATCTAATGTCCTCTCTAAGCATGCAGGTGCACATGCATTCAGAGCACATGTACAATAAATAAATAAATATTAGAATCTAGATGTGATCATATGTAAATGCTAAACTCGATGCCACTGCCCACCCCAGCACTCTTTTTTTTTTTTAAAGATTTTATTTATTTATTTATTATATGTACATAGGTAAGGACACTATCACTGTCTTCAGACACACCAGAAGAGGGCATCAGATTCCAGTACAGATTGTGAGCCACCATGTGGTTGCTGGGAATTGAACTCAGGACCTCTGGAAGAGCAGTCAGTGCTCTTAACCGCTGAGCCATCTCTCCAGGTACCCCACCTCAGCATTCTTAGTACAAATACATGTGAGTTCACTCCCCATCTCCTGTGGCTGCTATTAGACTATAGCACTACAGTTCAACAATAGTGACAGAGACCACGGGATTCATAGAGCTGGAAAGATTTACTAACCAGCCCTTTGCAGATAAAGTTACCATGACTAACTTACACTCACATGTGGGAGTTACTGAGCCTGACTGAGTAACTGACCAAGCACAGCCATTGCTGTCACGGACGGAGATGACTAACTGAACATCCAGTTAGTGCAACCTATGTCCTAACAATGGCGGATGTGTGTGTGTGCATTTGTGGCGCTGAGGACCAATCATGTTTCTGTAGCCCGCACTTTACTAGCTGAGCCAAGACATCTCCTCAGCTATGTTTGGATTTTGCTTTTTTTAAAAAATATTTTATTTATTTAATGTATATGAGTACACTGTAGTTGTCTTCAGATACACCAGAATCTGTTACAGATGGTTGTGAGCCACCATGTGGTTGCTGGGAATTGAACTCAGGACCTCTGGAAGAGCAGTCAGTGCTCTTAACCGCTGAGCCATCTCCCAGCCCTGGATTTTGCTTTTGTTTGTTCTTCGGAGACAGGAGCTCATGTAGCAGGCAGAACTTGAATTTGCAATTTACACAGCCACACCCAGCCAAAATGATGTTTGCAAAATGCAAACCGTGATGTCACTCTCCTCCCGATACTATTCCAGAGCATGCTATCCCAGAATGATATCCGAAATCCTTTTCTTGACCAATAGGAACCTGCGTGACCATGTCCTGTCTGTTTCCCCTCCCTCACGTATTTCCATTTCAGGCCCACCGACTGGCTTCACAGAAACTAGATGTAGTAAGCAGAATATGCCCATGTCCCATTCCCTGGATCCTGTGAACATGTTATTAGGTAAAGGGAATTTTCAGGTATGAATAGATTAAGGGCCTTGAAGAAGGTAGGCTCCTGGATTACCTGGGTGAACCCAGTGTAACCACAGGGCCCTTGAGAGGAAGGGAGAGATGGAATGAGCCAGCAAAGGGAAGAGATCTGGTTTGGATGCCGGATGGATAGCATTCGGTGGAAGTCAGATTTGTTTCCACTGAGCGCAACACTTGTCAGCAGCACTGCATTCTCACTGGAGGCTCTAGGGGGCAGCCACTCCCTTGTCTTTTCCAGCTTCGAAAGATCATGCACTTCCCTTGATTGGTTTGTTCATCTCCAAAGATGAGTATCTTCACACTTCTCCCTCCTTTCCTTCTTCCACTTTTAATGTGACTCATTAGGCTCACCAGACACAAAAAAAGCTTCCCATCTCAGAATATGAATTTAATTCACCTGCCAAAACTCCCTTACTCCTCAGGATGATACAATGAGACGTTCTAGGCACCTGAGTGCATACATCCTTTGGAGAGCATTCTCTTGCCCACCGCCACATAGCTCAAGGAACTTACATTCTGAACGTTTGAATTTCCACTGAGTTCTGGAGTCTCTTCAGTTCAGTTTGCATGCCCGGTAGCAAACCAGGTCATGTTCCCAGAATAACCAGCTCAGAAAAGAGTGCTGAACCATCTTGTTTCATTTCATCTGTGGAATAGCTGAGGGAACTGTAGCATGTTTGCTTTAAGACTCACTTCTGTGAACTATGTTTTATTTTACATTTCTATTATATGTACATGATTGCATGACTTTGTGGGCACCACAGGCATGTAGGAGCCTAAGGAGGCCAGAAGAGACTACTGGATCTCCCAGAACTGAAGTTACAGACAGTTGTGAGCTGCTGTATAGGTGCTAGGAATCCAATTCGGGTCCTCTGCTGATCAGTAAGTGCTATTAAGCACCGACCCATCTCTCCAGCCAAGGAACTGTATTTTCAAGTAACAGAAGGGTTTTGGTCAACTTTCTAGCTAGAAATTATTGCTATAAACTATTCTTTAAAAAAAAAAGAAATTAGGCTATAGTACAAAAGTATAATTTTAAAAAATTACTCCAGAAGGTACCATAATATGTCACAAGATCATCTACTTTATTGTTCCTTGTATAAAAGACAATAGCTACTGCCCTTGATTTGATTGTTTATATTAAATGCTCTTCTGCAAATCTAGAACCTTAACTTTTTTTTATATTTTATTTTTATGCATTTACCTGGTATATATCTACACCACATGCATGTGGTGTCTTTGGAGGACAGAGTGTGTGTATGATCCCCTAGGACTGGAGTTCAGACAGTCATTAGCTGCCCTATGGGTGTTGGGAACTGATCCCAGGTCTTCTGGAAAGAACGGTGGTGTTCTAATGCTTTGTGCCAGCTCTAAAGCCATCAATAACAATTTCTAAAATTGACAATTATCCTTCTGTCCTCATAAAGACTTGCTAGGCATGGTATTACACATTTGTAATCCCGGCCTTGGGGAGAGAGAGAGATGGAAAGATCTCTGAGACCAGGCCAGCCAGTCCAGCCTAACTTGTGAGTTCTGGGCCAAGTCTAGGTAGAAAGCATTCCTGAGGAAAGGTACAGGTTTGGTGGTTGACAACTTTTATTCCAGCACTCCAGAGGCAGGCAGATCTCTGTTTGAGGCCAGCTTGATCTATATAGCAAGTTCCATACCAAACAGGGTTATAGTGACACCCTGCCTCAAAACCAGACTTTTTTCTCTTTTTGTTTTTTGATTGACATAGTCTCATATAGTCTAGACTGGGACTGTCCTTGAATTCCTGATGCTCTTGACCTTACCTCCCAGATACTAGGTTTGCAAGTATGTCCCACCACATCCAGCTTAATCTTAATAAACAGCTAATTTTACCTAAAAGTAGCCTAAAATGTTACAGTAATGTTGAAGGCAAACGGTTGTGAAATAGGAGCAAGGTGGAAATTTTTATCCATGCCTGCAAGTCCTAAGTTAAAATGCATATAAATGTTTTATGGTTATTACTATGAAGCTTCTAATAAATTACTTCCTACTTCAACAAAACCAAAGAACGGGGCAAGATAAGTAGGGCAACAATGCAGAGGGGAGGAGACTCTGGGATCAAGCGTGTGAATTTGAGCAGGCAACTCGACCGCACCTTCTGGGGGAATAATTAAGTGAATGTACAAACAGAACGTTCAGGAGTCAGCGTTCTGATATGTATGGACTGTAGTTGTTAGGATTTAGCTTTTGTTTGCTCACGTTTCCAAGCAGTCAGTCTCAGCCGGGAAACGTTAAAATAAAGACATTTAAGAGACGACCCACGCCCTTAAACATGAGATAAAAACGAGCAGGTTCCGAAGCCACCCATTAATAACCGTTGTGCGCGCGCGCCACACTAGGCGCGGCGGAAGGGACTCTGCCCCTAAAAGACATGGCTTCCCGGTTACTTCCGTCTTCCTGTCCATAATTTGGCTCCGCGGCTTCTCGCGGTTTTATACTTGGATTTGCTTAGCAAACGTCTGGCCTTCCTTCTGCGGGGAGGGCGGACTAAGAAGGATATACTGCATTCTGATTGGTTGCTATACGGAGCGTCTCCGGCTGTGCCCCAGCCGTGATTGGTTGCCAGGAGGGGGCGGATTCAGAGGCGGAGTCAGCGGCGTGGGCAGCCATGGGTCAGCCAGCCAAGGTGACAGGCCCGGGAAGAGGGTGTAGGGATGCTTGAGGCTCAAGACCCCGGCAAGGGAGGAAGGCGACCCCGAGGGCTGAGAGTGGAGGAGGGTAACAACCTTCAGGGGTGATGAGTAGTAGAGGGTGACGATTTCGAGGGTATTGAGATGACCCGATGGACCGTGAATGGAGGAGGGTGAAAACCATGTAGGAGACTGAGTGGTGAGGATGACTACTGCGCGGGACGGTAGTGGAGAAGGGGGACAGTAAGTGAGGAGGGAGAGGATCACGAGGAGCGGTGAGCGGAGGGGCGTGAGAGCCACATGGGACAGTGAATGAGGAGGATGCCTGGACTATGAAAGGTGGTGAATAGAGGTGACTGGTGACCATAAACCGACCATCTTTGCCTTAATAAAGAAGTCCCGCAGTAGGAAGATTATAAACAATTAATAAAATCGTAAGAAGTCCTTCAAATTAATAAACAGCATGTTTTGTGAACCTATAACTAGGATTTAACTTACCTAGAGGAACACAAAAGTCTCTAGAGGGGGAGAGGGAGCGTTGCTGAGCCTACTTGTTCATGGCAACATAGATCTTGTCTCGAAATAAAACCTGAAGTTTGATTAAGAATTTGGAGGAGCTAGCCTCAGATTTACCTCATAACTCACGCTGGCTTCCAATCCACATCAATCTTCATGCTAAGTGCTGGGATTATAACTGAATCACTACACCCAGCTACTTTTTGCATCTGAAAAGAAGTTTCTTAGTAGGTCTGGTTGTATTTTAACTTACAGTTGAAGCCCTTGATTAGCCTTTTCAAGGCTCTGGCCTCCATGCCCAACACTGCATAAATAATAAGTAAAGGGGTTGGGGATTTAGCTCAGTGGTAGAGCACTTGCCTAGCAAGCGCAAGGCCCTGGGTTCGGTCCCCAGCTCTAAAAAAAAAGAAAAGGAAAAAAAATAATAATAAGTAAAAAATATTATTTATTCGCTTCAATGTAATATTGGTTTTAATATTCTTGTAATAAAGATCACATTTTCTTTTAAGATAATTTATTATTATTTTATGTGCATGTGTGGTACTCAGCAAGGCCAGGAGAGGGAGTCAGATTCCCTGGAACTGAAGTTACAGGGAGTTGTCAAGCTGCCATGTGGCTGATGGGAAGAACCGGTCTTCTGTGAGAGCAACCAGTGCTTTAACCTCAGAGCCATCTCTCCAGCCCCCATTTTCTTTATATTGGGATAATGGTCTTAAATTAGCTGTGCTGTTTTGTATTAATGGTTGTCCCCCCTCCTCACCCACAAGAATTACTACTGGGTCTGCAGGTGTGTGCCTAGACACCTAGTCTCGTGTGTGTGTGTGTGTGTGTGTGTGTGTGTGTGTGTGTGTGTGCGTGCTGCCCTGTATTTTCATGGGTTCTGAGGATCCAAACTCTGGTCTTTACTCTTGCAGAATCACTGAGCCATCTCCCTAGCCCTAAATCTAAAGTGGATTTTCTATTTTTTTTTTAATTTTATGTGCATTGGTGTTTTTTTTTTTGCCTGCATTCATGTCTGTGTGAGGATGTCAGATCCCCTGGATCTGCAGTTGCAGACAGTTATGAGCTGGCGCGTGGGTGCTGAGGATTGAACCCAGATCCTCCAGTAGAAGAACAAGTGCTCTTAACCGCCGAGCTACCTCTCCGACTCCGAGACTTTCAGACATGTATATCTGTCTTAGGTTCATTCCGATTCCCTCCTCCAGTTTCTCAGCTGTCCTCACCGCTGTTCCTTTCTAATTTCATGTATTATCAAAATGTCAGGCTTGTGTGCTCTCCCGTCCCTGTCCCCGGCCCCACTCCCACGTACTCAGGATGCTGAAAAGTCTTGGCATTCCTTCCATTTCTCATTTCAGAAATCGTACTCAGGCTTCCCCTAAGCTATCTGAAACATCTTCCCGGGCTCTTAGGGTAGAATATGTTCCTGATCATGTGTGGAGGAGTCAAGAGGAGATGAAAGGAATAGTTGAGAGAGAGCTAGAAACCCATGCAGACGGGCAGAATTCAGCCCCTTCCCACACTAGGTTTTTGTCAGGATGATCATTAAGGCTTTTGTTTTGTTTTGAGGGAGTTGTTGAGACAGGCTCTCAGGAAGCCGAGGTTGGCCTTGAACTCACCACATAGCAGAGGCTGACACTGAGCCGATCTTCCTGTCTCCACCTCACGAGTACTGGATTTGCAGATACGAACCACCGCTCGGCTTAGACGATTAGCTGTTTTCACTGTTGTTTGTTTCATAAAACAGTTTTTTAATGAGTTGTAGATGGAGCCCAGGGCCTTACCTGAGCTAGGATGCAAACTCTATCACTAGGTTGTACCTCCAACTGCTGCTTTTTAAAAAAAAAAATTATACGTCAGCGTGCATGTGCATGTGGGCATGTGTGTGCAAGTGCAGATGCCTGCAGAGGCCACAGCCACTTGAGGTGGATGCTGGGCTCCAAGGAACAGAGCTGCCGCCCACGAGAGAACAGTAAATGCTCCCAAGCACTGATCCGACTTCCTGGCTGCTCTTTTGTTGTTGTTGTTGTTGTTGTTGTTGTTGGTTTGGGTTTGGCTTGCGGGGAGTAGTGTCAAGTTCTAGTTAGCAGTCAGACTGTTTTGTTCTTTAACTTAAAGAAAAGTAACGCTAGGAAGTTACTTTGCAAGCCCTGGCTTTGACCGCCTATTCTGAGAAGTAGTTTTCAGAAACAGAGAGAAGCTGGGTGTTGGTGGCTCAGGCCTTTCATCCCAACACTTGGGAGGTAGAGGCAGGAGGGTCTCTGAGTTCCAAGCAGGACAGCCAGGGCTACACAGAAAAACCATGTCTCAAGAAACAAATGGACAACAACAACAAAAGCCACATGCCACAGAAACAAATAGAAAATGAATACTGTTTACTGTTTCTAAATATAGTAATTCTAAATGTTATGTAAAGCGTGATTTTTTTTTCCTTACACATAAAATCTGTTTTTTTTTTTTTTTTTTTTTTTTTTTTGGAGCTGGGGACCGAACCCAGGGCCTTGCGCTTGCTAGGCAAGCGCTCTACCACTGAGCTAAATCCCCAACTGCAAAATCTGTTTTATTTTTATCTTTTGTGTCTGTGTATGTGTGCGCTCGTGTGTACTTGTGTGTGAGCGTGTGTGTGTGTGTGTGTGTGTGTGTGTGTGTGTGTGTGTATTAGTCCTTGCCTTTCCCCTTGTTTGAGGCAGGGGCTCTTGTTTGCCCATGCCAGGCTAGCTGGCCCTTGAGCTCCTGGGACTCCCCAGTGTCCCTGCTGTCCTCTTACTACAGGCACACAAAGATCAGGGGTTTGTGCCACTATGGTCGCTTTTTAATATGGATTTCAGGGATTTGCACTCAGCTCAGCTCCTCATGATCATGAAACATATCCTTTATGTACCGAGCCATCTCCTCAGTCTGGAATTCTCCTTTTTCTTAATAGGTTTTACAGCTCTTTAAAACACTGCACAGGACCAGACAACAAGTTTTTAAAAACGATAAGAGGGCATTGGAAGGTAAATATGTCTTTCACTCCTATAGAGCAGATCACGCTGCTTTTGTTGTTGTTGTTGTCTTATTTTATTTTATTTTGCAGAGCTCGGAACTGAGCTTACATCGTACACATGCAAGGCAAGCTCTCTACCATTGAACCAGGCAGCCAACCTGAGCCAGGATCTTAAAATATCCCGGGCTGGCTTTGAACTTGCTTTTATGGAGGATGACCTTGAACTCCTGATCCTCCCATCTGAGGTGTGAGTCCCCACACCTGGGGCACATCCATTCTTAGCTGACTGCTCTTGTATTCTGACTTTGTGGAATGACCTTAATCTGACGTTCCATAAAGATCCATTTACGTTATGCTTATGGGAGAACGCTTACTATGTATAAAGATCAAGTTTTCATATAGAATCCGTGAAAAGGGAAGGGGCCGGTCAGATTTAAGGTTCTGCCTAGTCCCACTTCTCTGCTGTATAACCTGATTTCCCATCAGTAGAGCCGGGTGCTGCTGTGTTGTTTGTGCCCGGGGAAAGTGTAGCAGTCCATGCAGCTGTGAGAGAGCCCAGCATGGCGAGGCGGCATGACTCCTGACTCAGCATCTCTGTGTTTGAAGTGGTTTCAGGATCATCTGGAAGTCACAGCCCTAGACCTCGGGCTCTGCATTAGTCTTGTTGCTTTCCACCCACCATGAATTTCCAAACCTTCCTAAGAGGGCCCTGGGTAAAGCATTCCAAGGAAATCAGATTTCGTCATTTCTGTTAAGTGTTGATTTTTATTATTTTTACTTGTGCGTGTGGCATGCCCACAGAAGCCAGATGCACAGGCTTCCTGGGAGCTGGAGTCACCAGCACTTGTGAGTCAGCTGGTACCGGGGCTGGGAGCCACACTCGGGTGCTCTGCAGCCGCAGGAGCCCTCCAGCCCCTCCCTTGCTGTAGAAATAGTTTCCTGTACTTCACAAACCCCTAACAGTTCTCAGGTCTGTGAGGTAATTATAATCCCAACCTTTGCAGATCAGAAAACCGACAAATACATTAGCCAGCTGTAGAACCGAGGGATAGTCACACTAAGTGTGTGATCCCAGAAGGCAGACTCTCTTTAAAAATGTGCATGGGTGTTTTGCCTACTTGCTTATCTGTGCACTCCTTGGGTGCTTGGTGACCTGGGAAGCCCAAAGAGGATGATGGATCTGGAGCTACCCCATCTCTCCAGCCTCCACCAAGGCCAGACTCTTACCACCTCACATACCGATGAAGATCAGCACCGATGGAGGCTTCCATAGCAATTTGTTTTTTCTGTCGACATGGTATATTTTGTTGCTTTAGCCAACATTTGTTGAATATTTAGTAAGGAATTCATACAGATTGTTCCATTAAAGGCTCCCAACAGGGCAAGCTCAATTTGGTCAGAGTACTTTAAGCTGCCGTGCATGAGTGGTCTATGTGATCCTGAAAGGGTTTTCTGTGATCCTAGAACTCAACGTGTAGACCAGGCTAGCCTCAAACTCACAGAGCACCTCCTGCCTCTGCCGCACTAGTACATAGTCAAAAGGCATGTAACACCACACCTAGCAACCTTATCGCTCACCTTTGTGTCAGCCAATGTGCTCAGGATCAAAATCTGTACTAATCTACAATACACATCTACTGTGTGTGTGCAGACATAGGTTACACACTTGTCTGTGCTGATCCTTACCATCATAGAGCGTTTTAGTGGGACGCGGTGGCACATGCATGCAACCCCAGCACTTTCAAAGCTGAGGGTTCATAAGTTCAAGAACAGCCTGGGCCGTCCAGTGAGACCCTATCTCAAAACCAATAAAGGAAGAAGGCATTACTTTGAATGTTTAGATTTAGAGAAAAAATTTTACCTGGGTTTGGATTTATTAGAATCAGGTAGTGTTAGTTCTGTAAGAACACAAATGAAGTTGAAAAGAAGCCAGGCATGGTGGCCTTTAATCCTAGCAGGAGAAGACTGGAGGATCTCCATGGGTTCAAGGACAGCCTGGTCTACATAATGAGTTTCAGGACAGCCAGGGCTATGTTGAGAGACCCTGTCTTGACAGACTGACAGGCAGGCAGGTAGGCAGGCAGGCAGGCAGAGAGGGAGAAGACAAGGGAAAGGGAGAGGGAAAGTTTGGAAACAAAAGTCAGAAAGCAAAGTATTGGAACACTAAGTTATTTCCATAGATTCCATAAATTCACTCAGAAACAACTTGGTTAATAATACCTTTCTTTCTTTCTTTCTTTTTTTAGTATATAATAGAGTTTATTCAGGGCATGGGGAAGGGAGTTAAGAGGGGCAGAGTGGGGGAGAAGGAGTAGAAGAGTAGAACTGGTAGAGAGAAGGGGGAAGGGAAGTGGGGAGAGAAGAGACAAAGGGGAAGAGGGGAAGAGCAAGAGGGCAAGAGAGACCTTCCTTCCTTCCTTCCTTCCTTCCTTCCTTCCTTCCTTCCTTCCTTCCTTCTTCCCTTCCTTCCTTCCTTCTTCCCTTCCTTCCTTCCTTCCTTCCTTCTTTCTTCTTTAGACAGAACTTACCATATAGCCCTGGCTGGCCTCAAACTTGCATCTTCCCATCTCGCCCTCCTAAGCGCTGCTGTCGCCGTGTGACACCATGCTGCTGCAGTGTGACACCATGCCTGTAACACATATCTCATACTCTGTTTTATGTGGGAAGTAGAGATTCATCATGAGCAACACTGAAGAACATGTAAGAATCCTAAATGTTAATTACATGTATTTCTCTCTCTCTCTAGCAGCCAGAGTAAAGATAAACGAAGAATTCAAAAAACATAAAAACGAGACATCTCCAGAGAAAATAAAAGAGGTGCAGTAATGAGTTTCAATTGTGATGCGGCTGGCTTGTGGTAAAGAGGGGACCGTGGGAATGGAGGCTTATGTGAAGGAAAACCATCACTTTGTGGTGAGAGCCTCCACAGCTGTGAACAACCTGCGCTTGTGTGCTGTGGCTCCCCTCCTCAGGGGTGTCTCCTGCCCTGAAAGGTAACAAGGGAGGAGAAAATGCAGTAGCAGCCCTGGTCAAGTCCAGAGGAGCTGAACCTTGGCAGAAGCCAGGACATGCTTTCTTCACTTGAGGCGAGGGACTAAAGATCAGGAGCAAGCATTAGCATTCCCATGATGCAGCACTTCAGAGGGGAATTTTCGGCTCTTTCATCAGAGGTAGACTTTAAAATATCTTCCTGGGGCTGGAGAGATGTCTCAGCAGGTTAAGAGTGCTGACTGCTCCTCCCTGGTTCGATTCCCAGCACTCCCAAGGCAGCTCTCAGCTGTCTAACTCCAGTTCTCAGGGATCAGACACCCTCACACAGACGTACATGCAGGCAAAACACCAATGCACGTGAAATGAAAATAAATAAATTTAAAAAATTTTTCCTATCATGGCGTTGGTGCAAACAGCCATAATAAGTATTTTGGTTACTTGATCGAGATGAAGAAGCTCTTGTGACACTAGCTGCGAACCCCTACTGCTCAATACACGGTCACTGAGAAAGTATACATGAACTCTTTTCCTGTGTCACGCATAACCTGGTGAATACACGTTGCCTTTATCCTGCCTTTTCTGTGTCTCACGTTGTATAAAGGTGGGGAAGGACCCTTAGGAAAAGGGACACAAAGCAAAGCTGGGCAGGGCGGAGTGATTGTGTCCTTCTAGCACTCAGGAAGTGAGGCTGGAGACTCAGCCTGGGGTACATATTGAGGCACTGCCGGGAAAAAGAAGTAAGGAAATAAAATTACTTGCGGGGATACTTATGGTGTGAAGAATTGATTTAGTAAAGGAGAAAATACAAATGAGAGAAATATCTCCCATATTTAGTATATGTGCTGCTGAAGTGAGCACATATCTCCCATATTTAATAGCATTTATACAAGTGAATAAAAAGATAGAAATACTTTTTTGTTTGTATTGTTTTTTTGAGGCAGGGTCTCACTATGTACTTCTAGCTGCCTTGGAACACTATGTAGACAAGGCTGGCCTTGAACTCACTGGGATTGCCTGCCGTTGCCTCTAGAGTGCTGGGACTAAAGGTGAGTGCCACCGTGCCCAACACATTTAAAAACATAACTGGGGCTGGAGAGATGGCTCAGTGGTTAAGAGCACTGAGTTCAATTCGCAGCAACCACATGGTGGCTCGCAACCATCTGTAATGAGATCTGATGCCCTCTTCTGCTGTGCCTGAAGACAGCTCCAGTGTACTCATATACATAAAATGAAATCTCTCCAGCCCACGAAAGCACTCTTAATCTTAGAGGTTACTCTGTCTGATTGTTTTTTTTTTTTTTGTTTTCTATTTGATTTTCTTAACAGATGCTGAAAATAGGTTCTGATGTTGAATTATTGCTCAGAACATCTGTTATTCAAGGAATTCATACTGACCACAACACGCTTCGTAAGTAAAGTGGGAGAAAATGACTGCTGACTGTCATGTTTCAAAATAGTGAACAATTACTGTACCTTTGTCTTGAGTCTAGTTATTATTATTAACTTTTTAAGGTTTTTTTTTTTTTGAAAGATTTATTTATTGTATATGAGTACACTGGTATACTGTAGCTGCCTTCAGAAACACCAGAAGAGGGCATCAGATCCCATTACAGATGGTTGTGAGCCACCATGTGGTTGCTGGGATTTGAACTCAGGACCTCTGGAAGAGCAGTCAGTGCTCTTAACCACTGAGCCATCTCTCCAGCCCGGTTTTTTGGTTTTTTTTGAGAAAAGGTTTCACTATGTAGCCCAAACTGTCTTAGAGCTTACTGTGTAAATCAGGCTGGCTTCTCTGAGTGCTGGGATTAAAGGTGTGACCACACACACCACATTGGCATTACTATTTAAGTTGACACCAAGGATTAAAGAAATTCTCATGCTTACAAGCCAAGCGTTTTTTTTTTCTTTTTTTTTTTAAATTTTTTAATTTTTTTTTATTTTTAACTAGCTGAGCCATTTCCTTGGCTCCCTCTTTTTTTTATTTTTAAGTTTATTTTTGTTGGGTTTTGTTTGTTTTTTTTTTTTTTCCGGGGCTGGGGACCGAACCCAGGACCTTGCGCTTCCTAGGCAAGCGCTCTACCACTGAGCCAAATCCCCAACCCCTGTTTTTTTTTTTTTTTTTTTTCAAGACAGGGTTTCTTTGTGTAGCCCTGGCTGTGTGAAACTTGCTCTGTAGATCAGGATGGCCTTGAACTCACAGAGATTTGCCTGCTCTTCCTACTAAGTGCTGGAATTAAAGGGGTACATGACCACTTCCAGTCAACCATTTTTAAAAAACGATTTATTTATTTATTATATGTTAAGTACACTATAGCTGTCTTCAGACACACCAGAAGAGGGCATCAGATCTCATTACAGATGGTTGTGAGCCACCATGTGGTTTCTGGGCTTTGAATTCAGGACCCACTGAGCCATCTCTCCAGCCCCATTTTTTTTTTTTTTTTTTTTTTTTTTTTCCGGAGCTGGGGACCCAACCCAGGGCCTTGTGGTTGCTAGGCAAGCGCTCTACCGCTGAGCCAAATCCCCAACCCTCCAGCCCCATTTTTTAAAAAAGATTTATTTATTCTGTATACAGTGTTTTGCCTGCATGTACACCTACAGGCCAGAAGAGAGCACCAGATCTCACTCTAAATGGTTGTGAGCCACCATGTGTTTGCTGGGAACTGAACTCAGAACCTCTGGAAGAGCAGCCAGTGTTCTTAACCTCAGCCATCTCTCCAGCTCCCAGCCAAACATTTTTATATAATTATATTTATTAACTTTTCTGGCATCATTTATTATCAACCCAGACTTAGCCTATTCCTTTACTTTTTATTCTTTAATTAGTTATTTTAGTTAGAAGAGTTGCAATTATAGGAAATGTACTTAAGAATCTGTTGTCTCAGGACTCCTATGGAGTGTTAGTAAAAATCTCATTGCAGGTTGCAACTTGGTGTGTGTGTGTGTGTGTGTGTGTGTGTGTGACACATGCACCTACATAATACATACAAGAGGAGGTCAGAGGATAGTCTTTAACATGGGTATAAGAGATTCAATTTGGGATGCCAGGTTTGGTGTCACGCACCTTTATGCACTGAGCCATCTCACAGGCCCCTTAGTATTTGTCTGTTAACTAAGAAAGCATGAACACCCAGTTAGTGTAGCACAGAATATTCTCTTTACAAAGTACCTATTAAAGCCTTCTGTCTACTTGTCTAGAGGAGTTTTGCCTTTTTGTTTTTTATTGACTTAAAGGAATTCTTGTGTGTTCTAAATACAAACCTTTTGTTGGATATGTGTGTTCTAAGGACCTTGTACTTGTGGCTTTTCTCTTTGAGGAGTTCCTTATTTTAATATGGTCTGGTTGGCCCATTTTTCTTTTATGGTGGGTACTTTTAGATCCTGTTGTAGAAGCTTTAAATATCAAGCAAGGTCATGGATGGACGCTTCCATGCTTTGTTCTAAAAGGTAGCTTTTGGTTACCTACTAAAGTTGGATTTGTGCGTTTTAAGAGCAGTCGGCACACCCTCCTCCCACTGCGGGACGGGCTTCCACAGCAGACTAGATGATGGGGGATGGGCTTCCACAGCAGACTAGATGATGGGGGATGGGCTTCCACAGCAGACTAGATGACCGGACCACGCAAAGGACCTCTAATTACTCTCACTCCAAACGAACAGGAACTCAAGCCTCTGCGCCTTTGCGGCTGCTGTGCAGCCCCACTGCACAAGGCTAGGCTTTGATTTTGTCTTCATGAGTTTCTCCTGGTGTAGAATTAGCATATCCTCCTCCTCTCCCTCTACAGGAAGGCAGCATCTCACATTCCTTCTTCTTATTGTCGTTTTGTTTTTATTTATTTATTTTCAAGATAGGGTCTCTCTGTGTAGCACTGGCTGTTCTAGAACTTGTTATGTAGACCAGACTGGTCTCAAATTCCAAGAATCTGCCTGCTCTGTGTTGGAATTAAAGGCGTGTTGTGCTAACAGGCCCGGTCTAGTATCTCCTGTTTCTTGAAATCACTTACAGAAAACCCATCAGTTTCCTGGGCAACTTGTAGCAGATCTGCAAGCCTCACCTGATTGTTTAAGATGACTTTCAAGATTGGTCCCTTTGTTTTGGAGCTGGCTGCTTGGAGTGAAATCTTAGAGGCATTCTTCTCATTCTAGCCCAGTCAGGGGGCTATCACTAGGACTTAGCAGCTGTGATTAGTATCTAGTCCAATCCCAGAGACTCACAACTGAGTTTTCCTCACGGCTGTAACTTCCTGGTCAGAACTTGTACAGCTTCATAGCCAGGAGTCTTTGTAAGATAATGGAGGGCTGTAACTTTGTGGTAAGGTAGAAACAATAGCAGCCAATTTAGGAGATTCTTAATACCACTTAACAGTGTTGAAGACTGAAGGTTAACGTGACCAACAGACAGCTGCTTTGGCTGTAGCCATGGTGATAAGTGTTTTCCACAGCCTGGAGGCTTGGAGACAGGAACTTATTTTGGAGGCTGCAGAAGTCTGGACTTCTCAACCAGTGCT
This sequence comes from Rattus rattus, assembly GCF_011064425.1. NCBI lineage: Eukaryota > Metazoa > Chordata > Mammalia > Rodentia > Muridae > Rattus > Rattus rattus. The sequence continues at coordinate 37,284,922 of NC_046162.1, read as the reverse complement.
TTTCTGATAGGGGACTTGTCTGTCAGCGCTGGCATCTTCTAAGTCCGCCATGACTTCCAAATAAGAGGGTCTCTGAACGAGGAGCTGTTGTCAAGCATCCTTCAGAGAAGACCACTTGAACACAGGTTAAGACAGTAAAAAGACAGGGGTTGGGGATTTAGCCCAGGGGTAGAGCCCTTGCCAAACAAGCGCAAGGCCCTGGGTTCGGTCCCCAGCTAAAAAAAAAAAAAAAAAAAAAAAAAGACAGTAAAAAGACTTCATTAGCTGGCTGGCAGCTACACCGGGTGTTCAGTCCCCGGCTTTTCTCAGGGTGGGCTTTGAAGCAAAACAAACAAAACACCAAAAATCAAAAACAAAACAAAACAAGACAAAAAAAACCCACATCCTGGGTTGACACGCCTTATTTAGGGACTTTCCCAGAGCTGTGGACTTTGATGGATGAAGTCCTTGCGTTTGTTGTGGCTGACGCCGCTGCCTATGACCCGAATGGTACGCCCATCATGGCGTCTGAGCTGAAATCTGCTCCACGACCATGACAGTTCGTGCTCTGAGAGTTTCACATCCTGCACACCACTTCCCTTCGTTAGTTTCTCTGCTTTTGAGCTGCTTTCTGGTTGGGACAGGTGCACCTCGCGTTCTCTGATAGTAAAGTACGTGAACGCCACAAACGTTAAATGGACCCTCTCGTGAAAATCGCAGAGGCCATTACTAAAAGATGACTGTCTTTAGTGCTTAAAATCAGGTCAAGATGCTTGCCTGTGGCTTCTTGTTTCCGGAAACAACTGGAAACAGACTTGAAGTTTATAGTTTTGGGGCAGGTTATATTGCTAAGAAACCCAGGCTTGTCTAGTTTACTTCTACTCTTGAAGCCGTCTCTGGTCTCCTGAGCTCAGATGAGCAGGAAGTGGGCTGTGAAATCTTCTGAAGCCCCCCAAAAAGTCCATCTTCCCCAAAATCGCCATCCCCCCAGGACAGGAAGTGGCTCAGAGGCTAGCGCTGGATTCTGTGTGGTGGAGTGCGTCAGAGGGGATTTGAGCCTATTGAAACTAGATTTGGTAGTGCCAAATTGGCAGGCTGAGGAGTTATTCCATTACCAAGTAGTTGTTATCTTTTCCTATCTCCGAGATGAGGATTTTCTGTGTGGCCCGGCCACTGCCATGAGTCCCAATCTCATGTTTTTATTCTCCATCCCGTCGTTTATGTCTAACTGAAGTGGGGTCAGTGTTTACCGTGTGAGCCAATGGGTAGAGCCGGCCAGCCCACTAACCAGAGCCTCGTGAGTCCTTGAGGCTTTGGGGACAGATTTAGTATATGAGAGTGTTCTGTCCAGAGAGGGACGTCAGGAAGATACAATGTGACTTCCCAGATGCTCTGGCGTCTTTTAGAAGCACCTACCTACTTTGTGTTATTTCCACTGAAGCCATTGTTTTGTTGAAAAGGAGTGGGCTGGGTGGGGCTCCCCTTCTGCCCTTTGCCCTTCCTGCCTGCCGAGCAAATGTGGCAGAGGCTGAAGGGAAGGCAGACTGCTGTTCACCTAGTGCACAGACAGGGAGAGAAGAGCCTAGGTTCTCAGCAGCACCGAGGACTTGTACTAGCTCAGACCTCCATGCTTCAAAAGAGAAGAAAACTAAGTCTCTCCCCACTTATATAAATTTTTATTTTTGGTTTCTCTGTGTAATAGCTCTGGCTGTCCTGGAACTCACTCTGTAGACCAGGCTGGCCCTGAACTGTAAATTCTTTTATTAAACCATTGTTTGGTGGACTTCTGGTTATTCAAAGCTGAGCATAATCTTAAGTAATATTGATAGGTTTAGTAATTTATTCTTCAATTAATAGCTCAGATTCTTGTATTTTCACTATAAAAAAACATGTGTGAATCCTTATGTTATAGAGTGTTTTGAGACAGGGCTCTCTACTATGCAACTCTGGCTGCTCTGGATTTGCCCTATAGACCAGGCTGGCCCTGAACTCACAGAGATCCACCTGCCTCTACCTCCTGAGTGCTGGATTTAAAGGTGTACACTACTATGTCTGGCTTGCCAAAGAATTGTTCCTGTTTACCTTTATCTCGTTTCTTTTTTTTTTTTTTTTTTTTTTTTTTTTTTTTTCCGGAGCTGGGGACCCGAACCCAGGGCCTTGCACTCTACCAGGCTAAAGCGCTCTACCACTGAGCTAAAGCGCTCTACCCCAACCCCTTTATCTCGTTTCTTGATGTGATGTCCAGCATAAAATAGACACATATGTTTGATAAGTGAAATGAATTATTACCGCCGTTACTAAGGAAAACCAACACTGTCCCTTACTTGGATGGAAGCACCAAAGAGCCGGTTAAAAATAATTACAAGTCAGAAATAAGCAGAGGCTTTCTCATTTCACGAGCCAGGTTCATCATGGCGCATTATTGTATGTGCGCAGTAGGGTGTTTATGTGTTTATGTGCCTTGTCATGATGTGCACATGAGATCAGATGACAGCCTTCCTTCTACCATGTGGGTCCCAGGGATCCAATTCAGGTGTCAGGCTTGGTGACAAGTGTCCTTACCCACTGAGACATCTCATCAACCTCTTTATTAAATAGAAATTTCAGTTAACGTCTAGATTGAGTTTTTTGATGGTGTTCTTGTTGACATTTTTTTATTTTAGTGTCTTAGACAGGGTCTCAGGTAGACGTGCTGAACTTGGCTCCTGATCCTCCCCACCCCCACCCCAGACCTTGCTAAGGTCTGCAGGTTCCTTAAAACGAGGGTGCGGGGTGACGAGACGGCTGCTCTTGCGGAGGACGGAAGCTCAGTTCCCATGGCTCACATTGGATGGCTCGCCCTCACTTGTCACTTAGCTTTTGGGAGTCTGACTGCTCTTCTGGCCTCCTGAGGCACCATACACATGCACATGCACAACACAGACATAATTCATGTACACAGATAAAGATAAATCTTCAAAAGATACTTCAGTATGCATGTATTTTTGTTGTATTGTCTGGTTTTTGTTTTATTTTGAGGCCAGATTTCCAGGTGTTTTGTTTTGTTTTGTTTTGTTTTGTTTTGTTTTGTTTGACACCCTGGCTGCTCTGAAACGCACTCTGTAGATCAGGCTGGCCTCAAACTCAGAGATCTGCCTGCATCCCAAGTGCTGAGGTTAAAAGCATACAGCACTGCTGCCTGGCTTTGTTTGTTTGTTTTCGTTCTTTCGAGACAAGGTTTCACTGTATAGCTCTGGCTGTCCTGGAACTTGCTATGTAGACCAGGCTAGCCTCAAACTCAGCTCTACCTCCCTGTCTGTCTTCTGAGCACTGGGGATAAAGGTGTGAGCCATCAGGCTCAGTCCCCTGAGTCTGCTCCTTGAATATAAAGGACAGTCCTTAACCACAGCTTAATTATCAGAACTAGGGTATTAATGTAATACCCTTGTTTAAATGTATTTCTTTCATCCTAACAAGGCCTTTTGTTTCTGTTTTTGTTTATTTGTTTTCGGGACAGGATTTCTCTGTATAACCCTGGCTGTTCTGGAACTCACCCTGTAGACCAGGCTGGCCTCTCAGATTTGCCTGCCTCTGCCTCCAGAACTCTGGGACTAAAGGCGTGCACGCCGCCACCACCCAGCTAATAAGGCCCTTTCTTGTAGGAGGAAACCCTTTCCCCTGTGGTCCAGGGTGCTACTGAGTTTCCTGAGTGTGACCCAGTTGCTTGTCTTTCATAACTACATCTAAAGATTGTAGGCAGTGGTTGTGTGTGTGTGTGTGTGTAGCAGGGGTGGCATTTGCTCTCTTGTTTGACACAGAATTTCATGTAGCCCAGGCTGGCCTAAACTCAGTGTGTAGTTGAGGATGACCTTGACTTGTGATTCTCTTTTCTCTACCCTGAGCGCCAGGGTTAGACGTCTATACCACCACACCAGCTAGGCTGAAGGAGCTCCTTGTGCATGTAGGCCGGCACTTTACTAACCCAGCCACACCTCCACCCTGCTTCTGTTGAGTCAGGTTTAACTAGGTTTGTCTGGAACTCATTGTAGCTCAAACTGTACTCAGAGTTATGGTGATCCTCCCGTCTTGTCCTCCGAACTGTTAAGATTACAAGTGTGGGCCACCACACTGAGCCTCTGAGGATGGCCTAGCTGGGTCCTGCTCTTCCCAAGAAAGGGGGATTGTTTTTTCTTTTTGTTTTTTTCAGTGTTGACTATTGAACCTAGGACCTTTGAGACAGGGTCTCACGGTCACTTAGACCTGCCATGGTCATGCTAGGTACTGCAGGCAGCCTTGAATGCAGATCTCACTGTCTTGTCTGTGATTCCTGGGGTTATAGGCAGGCACCAGCAGATGTGGGCAATTTTGTCCTCTTTTTTCCTTCTTAATTTTTACATGTTTGTGGGCACATGTGCATGTGCACCCCTGAACCTTATAGTGGGAATTGTCCTCCTTCTTTTTCTTCCTTGAAGCAGGGTTTCTTGGTTAAGCACGCAGTTCCCTGATAAACCTCGTCTTCCTAGTGAGCACTTTAACCAATGAATGATCTCCGAGGGCCCCAAATTCTGTATTTTAAGAATTTTATCTTGACTCTCTCAAACTGTCTTGCTTAGGAGTCAGCAGTTGGGGACACTGCTGTCACTGTGTGTCTCAGTGGGGACACTGCTGTCACTGCCATGAAGGCTCCTCTCTGCCTCAAGACTGTCGTTCATACCACAGTCAGCATCCTTGGCTCCTGCCCAGTAAATTTTCGGTAGCATTCCCTCAGTGGTATATCTGAAGACTCTTTCAGTGAGGAACTATTGTTCTAGGGGAGAGCATATAGCTCAGTGATAGAGTACATACTCCACAGTGTGTGAGGTCCTGGGTTTGGTCCCCTGCACCAAAACAAGAAAGAAGAGAGGAAGGGAGAAGGGACGTTATGGGTGGGGAACCATTCTGTAAACGTGGACTGTCTAAATTACGATAGTGATGGCTTGCTTTCTATAAAAATTTTCAAGTAGCCAGGCATGGTGTGATACACCTATAATCCCATCATTGGGAGGTGGATGCTACCTGGAAAATTCAAGGCTAGCCAGAGCTACATGAGATCCTGTCTTAAAAATCATTCGTAGGTGACATTTTTAATTAGCAATTGGCAGATAGCCATTAATGTGTTTTTAGCTTAATTCCATTCAGTTGTTTGTTAGTCATGTGTAATTAATGATAAAGGACTTGGCTGTATGTTTTTTGTAACATGAATGAGGGTCTTATTAGAGTCAAAGATTTCACCTCAGATATCAACTGAAATTAAATGTCTCAAGAAGGGTTATCTTCACGCATCCCAAATTAGACAGCTCTCAGTTAGAACTTGTTGGGGAAGTGGATGTGCTGGCTCCTGGGTCTAGTTTAAGGATCAGTAGTGACTGGAGTTCTAATGTCTTAACCACTCCTCTCTCTGTTCCTTTTAGAACTGGTTCCCAGGAAAGATCTTCTTACAGAAAATGTGCCGTACTGTGATGCACCAACCCGGAAGCTGTGAAGCTTCCAGGATAAAACCCGCCTCTGCTCCTTCCCACTTTAAATATATACCTGGCAAAGGTCCTGACATGCACATGATTCTCTGTGAAGCGGCACGTTGCAAATGAGTGGCAGGCTGAGGGCTACAGAGCATTGCCATGCTCTGAGGACATAGACGTGCGTGTCACTGACAGGCAGCCCTTACGGGCGACTGAATGCGGGGGAGGCGGGACACTCCTCTCTTTCCCTTTGGTAGGTGTTTTGGTCTTACCAAAGCTGTTTGCCGATGAAGCACTTTACCAAGTTAGTGACTTTTTGTCTCATGGGAAACACACCTGCTAAATATAAAATGCTACATTAGATGGATGTTTAATCTCCAAAATGTTGGTAAAAAAATTAACATTTTTCTGCCTGCTCTCCACTGAAAGCAGCCATTGTTTCCCAAAGTCCCGTGGCTATTTCTGTGGCAGACAAGTAATTATGCAATGTATTTCTCGGCATTCTTATGAAGACAACTCTCCCCTTTCTGTTTTGTATGCATGGGTGTTTTGCCTGCATAAATGTCTATGCAGTGTGTGTGTGCAGTGCCTGCAGAGGTCAGGAGAGGGTATTGGATCCCCTGGAGTTATAGATGGTCACGAGTTTCCTAGAAGAGCAGTCAGTGCTCTAAAGTACTGAGCTCTCTCTAGCCCCTGTAAAGTCATTTTAAACAGTCTTCTGAAGTTAGATAGATGAAATATCAAAGTAACTCTGGGCCACTATAGAATAAGACATCCTAACATTTTTAGGAAGTAGTGGCCCTCTGTCAGGTGTCTGTGGTCTTCATAGAATTAGCTGTATTTAGTTCACAGTCAGACTTTGCTGAGAAGTGCTGTAGATGACCAAATTCTCTTTCTCCCCCACCCCTGTCTCTTTCTCTCTCTCCCTCTCCCCCTCTTCCTCCCTTCCTCCCTCTCTTCCTCTCCCCCTCTCCCTCCCTCCCTCTCTCTTCCTCTCCCCCCTTACTCTCTTCCTCTCCTCCTCTCCCCCTCTCCCTCCCTCCCTCCCTCCCTCCCTCCCTCCCTCCCTCTGTCTCCTTCTCTCCCTCTCTTTTGAGACAGGATCTCCCTGTGCTGTCCTAGCCTTGAACTCTGAGATCCAATTGCCTCTGCCTCCCCAGTGCTTTACATAATCTGATCTCCAGTGCTCCAAATAGATAAATATAGTAATAATAATTGGACTTTATCACAGTTAAAAACATTTGCATAACTATTAGTGAACAATTGCAGATGAGGTGATGTCTGTCATATGTCTGATGATTTTATACAATATATGTTACCAGGGATGTAAAAAGAGTTATCAGACCATATAAAGAACTTCAAGTATGGGGTTGGGGATTTAGCTCAGTGGTAGAGCGCTTGCCTAGGAAGCGCAAGGCCCTGAGTTCGGGTCCCCAGCTCGGAAAAAAAAAAAAAAAAAAAGGAACTTCAAGTATAAGAAAGCAAGCAGGGGCTGAGACGGCTCAGAGGTCAATAACTCTGCTCTTCCTTAGGACCTGAGTTCAGTTCCTAGAACCCTTGTCAGGTAACTCCATCTCCAGGGGATCCAGTGCCCTCTACTGGCCTCCGAGGGCACTGCATTCATAAGTATAAACTCAAACCAACAGTAGCACACATACACATAATAAAGAAATCTTGAAGCAAGCAACTTGACTAAAACAATTATTTCGTGTTTGTCGGTGTCTTGCTGCTTTGTGTGTCAGCTTACCACTTGCATGCCCGGTGCCCACAGAGACCAGAAAACTCCCTAGAACTGGAGTTACAGAGGAGGGTTGTGAGCCGACGTAGGGATGCTAGAAATTGAGCTCAGTCATCCGGAACAGCAGCCAGTTTTCTTTTCTTTTCTTTCTTTCCTTCCTTCTTTCTTTCTTTCTTTCTTTCTTTCTTTCTTTCTTTTTTAAAGATTTATTTATTTTATTTATATGAGTCCACTGTCGCTGTCTTCATCCACACCAGAAGAAGGCACCAGATCCCATTACAGATGGTTGTGAGCCACCATGTGGGTGCTGGGAATTGAACTCAGGACCTCTGGAAGAGCAGTCGGTGCTCTTAACCGCTGAGCCATCTCTCCAGGCTCTCACCCCAACTTTAAAGGTGATATTTGAACAGATGCTTCATCAAAAAAGCTGTCAAGATTGCCAGTCTTGGAACCCACAACCCCTTGGAACGAGAGGACCAAATTCTACAAGTCCATCATGCACACATTTTGTATTTTTTGTCTTTTTTAAATCAGAGTTTCTTTGTGTAACTTTTTCTGTCCTGAACCTCACTCTGTAGACCAGGCTGGTCTCAAACTCAAGAGATCTCAGTCTGCCTCTGCTCCCAAGTACTGGGCTTAAAGGCATGCACCATCACTGCCTGGCTTAAATGATTTTTTAGGTGTTTATATTTTACTCGTATGAATGTTTTGCCTCTGTATTTATGTGTGGCACTGCATCCCTGTTGTATCCCCTAGGGTTGTGGATGGCTGTCGGCCAATATGTGGGTGCTCGGGTTATAACTAAGGTTCTTGGTAAGAGCAACAAGTGCTCTTAACCACTGAGCCATCTCTCCAGCCGCAATTTTTTTTTCTTTTCTTTTTTTTTTTTTCGGAGCTAGAGACCAAACCCAGGGCCTTGCACTTGCTAGGCAAGCGCTCTCCTACTGAGCTAAATCCCCAACCCCTGCATTTTTTTTTTAAAAAGATTCGCAAATGACAGATATAGTGTGAGAAGTTGCTTAGCATTATCAGATACTAGAAATTAAAATCACAGTGACATACTGATGTGTCCATTAGAATGGCCAAAATCTGGATGGTTGACAGTATCAAGTGTTGGCAAGGATATGACTTTTCTGAGATAGGATCTCACTATGTAGCCCTGGCTGGTCTGGAACACATCATATTTGCTTTTGTCCTTATTTTATCAAATCCCTAGATCCTCTTGGTTCAGGACAGATTCAAGTTTTATTGTGATGGTTGCTTTTGCACTGCTGTGATGGAACAGCCGAGGAACAACTTACAGGTTCGTGTTAATCCTGATTCCATTCCGATACCTTAAGGCTGATACCTCAGTGAAACACGGCAGCACACAGCAAACACTTGGCTAAGCCTCGGAGGGAGGGGGTGGGTGGGCAGAACATTAAAATGACTGTTTCTAGTGGCCTACTTGTGCCAATCAGGTTCCACCTCCTAAAGGTTCTACATACTTCAAAATAGCCCTACGAGCTATGGTAAAAAAATTTTTTTTTAAACTGTGGGAGACATTTCAGAGTCAATGTGTGTGTGTGTGTGTGTGTGTGTGTGTGTGTGTGTGTGTGTGTGTACTTATGTGTGCACCTGTGATTGCATACATTTATATGGTATAACGCACATGGAAGTCAGAATAATTTTGGGCGTTGATTCTCTGGGACTTGAACTTGGCAGCAAGTACCTTTTATTTCTACTGAACCATCTCATTGACCTACATTATATGTATAATTTGAGTTGTAATTATGAGGGGCTGGGGCTGGGGCTCAGTGGTAGGGGATTTGTATAGTGTGTACAAGGCCTGAGGATCAGTCTCCAGTACTGCAAGAAAAACGGATGAAACAGTGAGGATTGATAATTCTGTGCTTAGTCTGTGGGGGTATGGGCTGCAATGTCTCAACAGACTGTGCCTGCCTTTGTCAGGTATCCCAAGGATACCTGGAGATTTCCCTGCTGCTCTAGTAATGTAAAAGAGAGTGCCAGGGATCGGGGTGCTGTTCTATTAGCTGAACGCTTGCTTAATGTGTATGAAGCTCTGAGTTCTATTCCCAGTGCTGCATAACCCAAGTAGTTCCCCGCACTTGGGGACAGGGGTAGAAGATCAGAAGTTCAAGGTCAACTCAGCTTCATAGCAGGGTTGAGGCTAGACTATGATGTGAGACCATGTCTCAACAAACGATGAAATAATTTATTAGAATATTGTCTAGGGGGCTGGAGAGATGGCGGTTAAGAGTACTGTCTGTTCTCCCACAGGACCCAGGTTCAATTCCCACACCCAAATGGTAGCCTGCAACTGTGTAACTCCAGTTCCCAGTGATCCGACACCCTCACACAGACATACACGGAGGCAAAACACCAGTGCACATAAAATAAAAATAAAAGTATTTTAAAAATTGTCTATTAAGATATAATACACAATATGATGCGGTTATACTGTCTTTTATATCCATTTTGAAATTCATTTTGTGTGTGTGCACACGTATGCACCTGTGTGTGTGCACATGTGTGGGATATGTGCATATGAGTGCAGTTGCCTGTGGAGCTAGAGCTGTCAGACCTCCTGGAACGAGGAGTTATGCATGATCAGAACCAGAAGAGTTGGGTTCTGGGAGCTGGAGTCAGGGCCTCTGGAAGAGGGAACAGTGTTTTCAACTGCTGAGCCATCTCTCCAGCGTCTAGTTTTACTATCTTAAGGAAATGTAAGTGGGGCTTGACAAGTATTAATCGGGTCTGGGCATGATTATGTACTTGTTTTAATACCAGCACCCAGGAGGCAGAGGTAACCTGGTCTACATAGTGAGTTCCAGGACAGCCAGAGCTGTGTAGAGAGATCTCCATCTTAAACAAAACAAAATATTAAATGGGCCCGAGAGAGAAAAAAGTGTACTTCTCTTGCAAGTAGCAGAACTCAAGTTCTGCATGTCCCCAAACTCAGATCATAGTGGCTGGCTCCAAGGGGTGTGACTCCATCCTCCAGGAACCTGTATTCACATGTGTGTGACTACACACACACACACACACACACACACACACACACACACACACACAGTCAAAGACAAAAGCTAAGTATAAAATAACTCTAGACCTAACACTGTTTTTGAGAGTAAGAATAGAAGTTTAACAATAATTTTGAAACAGGGTCCCACGTAGCTTCAGTTAGCCTCAAACTCACTATATTCCAAGGCCGACCTAAACCTTCTGATGCTTCTGCCTTCTTCCCACCCCGGGGCTGGGATTGCCGGTGTGCACCCTGTGCCTGCTTTAGGAGAAAACCAGCTCTTGCTGGTGATGGAGGAGTACTCTGCGGGGGCTTAAGCTTCCGGGCACACACAGCTGACATAGCTTTTTTTTTTTTCCAACAGGAAAGAGAAAAAGACTCATATTTTAGCTGGGGTTCCCAGGGAAAAAGACTCTGCGACAGAGTGTTGCTTGTGGGAGGTTTAAATTAGAGAGCTCGTGGGAAGCGAAGAGGACAAGATGGAGCAGAGCCTGGGGCTGAAATGGCATTCAGAGTGTGCTCACACTGAAACAGGAGATTGGGACTCCGCGTCCCGGCATCAAGGCCTGGCCTGCTAGGAGAGGGGCAGAACCTCAGGAAAGAGCAGTGCCAGTGAGCCTCAGTTCAACATTCCCTGCAGCTAAGGAGAGAGGGCTCCTGCAGGCCTCTGGGCCGTGCACAAGGAACACAAACCATGCTCACTGTCATCGCCTCAGATTGCCAGAGGCGGCTGAGTGTTTCTCCGAGGAGCATCCAGTCTGTGAGGCAAGAAGCTGCATACAAGCAGAAAGCCACGTGAATGAAAGCACCTTCCAGTCATTCGTCCAGCTAATATTTTTCTAGTTTGACTCACATGGAAAAAAAAAAAGTCCACTAAAGGGTGAGCAGGAGACAGGACTCTAGACATGGTTATGTCACTGAAAATGGTGCGTTTGAGGAAATCATGAATGTGTTCCCCCTGGGGACTTCTGGTTATATTGCCTAGTGTGCGTGGAAGCCTGAGTCCTACCCCCAAGCACTTAGAACAGAACAAAACAAAACAAAAAGTCGATGCTAGGCTGGCTAGAATTATTTTAAATTAAAAAAAATTGTTTTTTTGGGGGGAGATGGTCACATTACACTGCACGTGTGAAGGTCAAAGGATAACTTTCAGGAGTTGGTTCTCTCCTTCCATCACGTGGTCCGAAGCATTAAACTCAGGCTGTCAGACTTGGCAGCAAGCACCTTTACCCACTGAGCCATATCCCCAGCCCTAGCTGGAATTATTTTAATGAAGCCCACTGCAGCTAACTCTATAAAACAACGGGGCAGAGAACGAACTGGGGACGCTGCTCACTTGACAGATAACCTGCCTAACATGCTTGAAGCCCAAGTTCCATCTCAAGCTCTGCAGAAACCGGGAGATCAGAGGTTCAAAAGTTCAAAGCCGGTCTGGGATTATGTGAAAGCCCAAGTTGCAAGAAATAGATTCAGTTAGCTTCTGAAGGGGGCTGGAGAGATGGCTCAGCGGTTAAGAGCACTGACTGCTCTTCCTGAGGCCCCGAGTTCAATTCCCAGCAACCACATGGTGGCTCACAACCACCTGCAATGGGATCTGATGCCCTCTTCTGGTGTCTGAAGGCAGCTACAGTGTACTCATATGAGTAAAATAAATCTTAAAAAAAAAAAAAAAAAAAGACAAGGGGCTTTATCTTAAAAAAAAAATTAGCTTCTGAAGACTATAGTGGGTAAAATTTGGCAGTGAATTAGGGAAGTAGAGAAAAACCGATTAGAAAAAGCACGCATGCAGCCTCACTTCCTAGAGGGGAAACGGTGAGAATTTGTTGTTGCAACAGCTGCTTTGCTGTTTGGCTTGTCGCTTGTCTGCTTCGGTTTGGTTTGGTTTTTTGGTTTTTCAAGGAGTAGCCCTCGTTGTCCTGGAACTTACTCTGTAGACCAGGCTGGCCTTGAACTCACAGACATCTGTTTGCCGCTGCCTCCCCAGGGCTGGGATTCAAGGTGTGCGCCACCAGCGAGGGACAAAATGCTGAGAGTTAAACCAATGAGAAAGATATGTTTTTTCCCCGCTTCTCATTGGTTTATGGCTTAGACCAGTTGTTGATATGCTCTTATGAAGAACACAGACTCATCGACTAAAAACAGGCAACATGGTAGTGTGTGACATTTCCAGTCCTTGGCGCAGATTTCCTTAATCCCCTGCCTGTTTCCCCACTCCACTCCCAGATACCGAGATGCCTATAAAACCGCCCGAGGAAAGAGACTAGTCTAACCAGCGCCCCCTACTGGAGGGTAAGAACATGTAGGCATCTGAACTCTGTCCCTCAACGGAAGACCACAGTGAAGAAAACCAACTGGTTCACTGGAAGATTTGAGACTGAGACAGTTCTTTGCAGATTGTGGAGATGTGTACTGAAATTATAAAGAAGGAAATTAAGTGTTTAGCATTTACCACACGGTCTTTCAGGATCAACCCTGGAGTAAGGGGAATTTCATTCCCTAAAGCAAAGTAAGCGGGGATAGGAGTTATAGCTGAATTGGTAGAATTCACAGGGCTCTGGGTTTGATTCCCAGCACTTTACGTAGCAGGCATGGTGTAACACCCCTTTAACCCCAGCATTAAGAAACGGGAGCAGAAAGGATCATGAGTTTACAGTCATTCTCAGCTTGAGCCTGGGCTAAGAGATCTTGCCCGAGGTGTGAAAGACGGATGGACGGATAAACAGGAGGCTCTAGCAATTCCCACCCATCCCTGAGGTGACGTTTGTTGCTCAGGTCTGCAACGGTCATGTGCTCTGAGTTCCTGGTTGTCAGGTTTCTGCGTTGTCTTGAGGGAGCACGGCCTACGTTTGCTTTTAATACGTAGGCTCCTGTTGTGTGCCGATACTTTGGAACCCGTAAGCGTTGTTGTAAAGGAACAACCCAGCCCTGCAAAACAGCCGGTGGCCTCGGCTACCCACCCACTGTCCTCGGAAGCAGATGGTGGCCTCTCTCCCACCCACAGTGCGGGGAACAGCCGAGTGGCCTTCCATATAACAGGCTTGGCTCAACAAGGCCCCCTGAAAAAAACAGGCAGGCAGCATTATGAATCTGCCTTCAGTCCCAAGAAGCAGTTGAACAGCCTGTTCTCAGCTCAGCCTAATTACAGAGTCTGAGAAACACCAACCACGCACTCACCCTCAGCTCCAGGAAGTAGATGAACAGCAGCCTTCCTCTAGCAGATCGGGGACCAGCTTCTCTGAAAAGTCACCCTTGTGGGTTCCAGACACTAACAGCGTCAGTGTGTCACTAACAAGCAAACTGTGCCACACTCACTGTGGTCCACCAGGACAGTCCTACCCTCACATGCCCGCAGGAAATGACAGGCGTCCAATACCTGCAGCCGGGCAGGTGCACCACACCCAGAGCTGCTGGTGGGCTATCTCACACTAAAGAGCTGCATCCCAGCTGGGTGTGATGTATGGCAGCAGAGACCTTCAGTACTCGAAGTACTGCTCCTTTAGAGCAGAACCACACCCACGAGATCGAAGCGTCTATCTGGAGCCAGAGTTAGCACAGCCTTGATCAGCCAATACACACATCCCTGGGGGAAAGCCTTTTACCCTCTGTGAAAGTCACCCGGTTAAGGTGGCAGAGGCCCCGAATCCCCCCCCCCCACATCAGTGAAGGGGCACAGAAACCCATACTTGTAATCCTAGCACATAGGAGGTAGAAGCAGGATGATCAGGAGTTCAAGGCCATCCTTAGCTACCCAGTGAATCTGAGCCAGCCTGGGCTACATCAAACAATAACACGAATGTATATTGGTTGCATCTTTCCACTTGTGCGTCTGGGTGTTCGAAATATGCTAATTAAAACGTTTTAAAATCTAGAAGTCAGACTTATAGAAGTCAGGTTGGTGGATAACTTTTTTTTTTTTTTAAAGATTTATTTATTTATTACATATAAGTACACTGTAGCTGTCTTCAGACACACCAGAAGAGGGCATTGGATCTCTTTACAGATGGTTGTGAGCCACCATGTGGTTGCTGGGAATTGAACTCAGGACCTCTGGAAGAGTAGTCGGGTGCTCTTAACCGCTGAGCCATCTCTCCAGCCCGGTGGATAACTTTTGAGAACAGGCAAATACAATGGTTTAAAAAGTAACTGGCGGGGTTGGGGATTTAGCTCAGCGGTAGAGCGCTTGCCCAGCAAGCGCAAGGCCCTGGGTTGGTCCCCAGCTCAAAAAAAAAAAAAAAAAAAGTAACTGGTGGGAGCTGGAGAGGCAGCCCAGCAGTTAGGAGCACTCTCCCAGAACCCAGGCTTGATTCCTGGCGCCCACATGGCCACTCACAACCGTCTGTAACTTCCGTTCTTGGGGATCCAAAGCGCGGTCTCTTGGCTCCTACAGGCATCAGACACAAGTAGTGCATAGACACATGCAGGCAAACCACCCAGGCCCACGGAGTTTTTACAAAACTGAAAAAGTAACAAGGAACTACCAGAATCCTAACAATAACCTGTACAATCCAAGTCACTTCATGGCAGGAGTGAATTCTGGGAAATCCAGCTTGAGGCAGTTTCGCCAGGACGAGAACAGTGAAGGTCGACTTACCCAACTCTAGGTGGTGTCTCGCAGCCCCGCATGGCCTACTGTGACCCATAGACTCAGAAAGCACAAGATGCATGGCACTGGAGCCGGTGTGTCGTACAGCAAGCATTTCCATTTGGTTAACTGTTTCACAGTTGCCCAGTAAAAGAGGGCTTTCTGTCTGCAAGACAAACACACTCGAGCACGGAGCCTCAACTCGAGCCCGGGAATAGATGTATCCAAAATAGCATAACACCATAAAAGAGCACAGCATGGTAGAAATGTGAGCCATCAACACAGCCATGTCACCGACATACTACAGCATAGTAAAATAGCATAACATGGTAAAAACACGAGTCAGTAACACAGTCATGACACAATCAGCAACTGCTGTGTGCTGGACATTGTGCATGAACCTTGCTGTTCTGCAACTTTTCCTGGAGAGATGGAAACAAACGTCTGTCCACCCCTTAGAGCACTGGCAGTAGAAGAAAAAAAGCAGTTCCGCCCAGATCTAGTTTGATGAGTTGAAGGCTCAGCGGGGTTATTGCAGGAGTGTGGGGGAGGGGCTACTTATCAAGTAGCAAGGGTTACTCAAAGGTAATGCATCACTAAAAAGCCCACCCCAGTCTGACAGCTCATAATAGCTGAGTCCTTGCAGCTCCCTGATCACAGTGCAGGCAGTTCCCCTGAAGAGCGTCCCCTATCAACTGTTTATGTAGCTGGGTGGGGGTATCTTGTGAGTCTTGCAACCAATACCTACACCACATTCCAACCCTTCTCCCACCTTGTTGGCATTCTTTCTAGGCTCCGCCCCACAGTTACCTGGCAACAGCCAGGTGTGCCTGACTCACTATAAAAGCAGCTGCTTGCCCCCCTCCTCACTCTCTTCTCTCGATTTTGTTCTCTTGCTCTCTTACCCTTTCCCCTCCCCCTCTCTCCACATTCCCTCCCCCCTCCACTGAATATATATATCTATATGTATATTTCTTTGCCTCTACTTCCTCAATTCCCTTCCCCATGCCCTAAATAGACTCTATTCTATACTATCCAGTCTGTCCCTTGTACGGCCGGTACCTCAGAGGGAAGGGTGCCTCAGCATGGGCCTGTAGAGGTACCCCCTTCTCCCACACCATACCACACCTCCACCAAACAGAACCCTGGCTTCTTTTTTATCAAACACAACACAGCTCTTACATTCTTTCTGCCCCCCACCCCCACCCCTTCTGCAACGTTCCCTGAGGCTTTAAGGGAGCAGTACAAATGTCCGATTTTCTTCCATTTATGGCTGGGCTTTGGGCCTCTAGGCCACAGCAACGGCCTCTTGTTCTCAGTAGGTTGACTGAGTCTCAGAAGAAGCCATCACCCACTGCAGAAAAAAGCTTCTCTCCCGACTAAGGCTGACTTAGCAGTAAACTCTGGATGTAAACACGAATGTTCAGGAGGCAACATTAGCCATCCATCCAGCCTACAACAGCAGTGACCTTCTTGACGGGGCCTCCTCAATCTCAGGTCTCTTACCCAGCTCACTGTTCCAAACATGAGTTATTTCCTGTGGAGTGGATTGTGTGTACATATGCGTGGTACATATATGTGTTCGTGTGTGCACATGTGTGTGCAGGCATGCATGCTTATGCAGCTAGAGGTTACTGTCAAGTGCTTTCCTCAGTTTCTCTCCATATTACGATTACTTTCATTATTTGAGTCAGGATCTTACTATGTAACCCTGTCTGTCCTGGAATTCACTACGTAGACCCGCTTGACTTCAGACACATGGAGATCCTGCTGCCTCTGCCTCCCGAGTTCTAGGATTAAAGGTGTGCGCCACTATGCCTGGCTTCTACAATTACATATATTTGAGGCGGTCTGTCACTAAAGCTGGAGTTCATCGGTTTGAGTAGGCTGGATGGCCAATGAGTTTCAGGGATCCACTTGTTTTCCCCCGTCCCTGCTTCCCAGCACTGGGTTGCAAACAGCCACACCATTTTTATGTGGGTACTGGGGACTTGAACTTAGATCTTCATGCTTGTGTGGCAAACATTTTACCAATTGAGCCCTGTGGAGCATATGCTAAACTCTATAGTTTGTGGACCCTAAGAGGTTCCCTGGCCAAGAGGGCATAGGGTGGTAACTCGCCACAGCAGGGGGATTTTTCATCCAAGAACACTATGCTGTCAGGGAGTTCCTGCTTCCAGATATGCAGACTGCCTTCTTCAAACTTTTTTTTTTTGAAGGCGAGTGTGAATGTAGTCCCTATTACCATAATCAGTGCAGCTAAAACTCTTGAATGTGGAGAAATCTCAGGGACGGGCACACATGAAGAACAACGGATGAGCCTTGCCCTGGAAAACCACCTTCCTGGTCATGGTATCTTCCCTGCCAGATAAGCCCTCCTTTAAACACTTTACGTGTTGTATTACTGTCCTTCCAGATGCTTCATTGATTCTGTGAAATACTCCAGGGTTAGCACTGCATGACGGGAACAAAAATTAATAGAGGGTGGGTAAGGTCTCTAGAGGCTTAGTGACAGTTGGTTTTGGGATTCAGCAAGGTCTAACAGCATGAAAAGAACTGACTCACTACTTGAATTATTTTATCAATGAGAAATGCTGGCTGCAGAGGAATGTGCTACCTTATTTAGCTCTCTGTAATCCACAGAACTTCTCAGGGAGCCATCCCACCTCCACCATCCCGGGGTGTTGCTGCAGGGTTAAACCACATCTCCCCACTCCTGACTGGTCTCGTAGGCTGGTTTGAGCTGCCGGTCCTGGCTCAGGGTTGAGGTCATGCTCTTGTCTGCCATGCCTGTCACTGGAGCTGGGCCCCCAAACCAGACAGCTTCTGGGATGGGGAGAAGGTCTTGGTCTCTTCATCAGTCACATCTGGCTACGGAAAGGGCCCCAGGCTGGGCAGACAATCTTTAGTCCCATTATTCTTTTTCTTTTTTCTTTTCCTTTTAAGATAGGGTTTCTCTGTGTATCTCTGGCTGTCCTGGAACTCACTCTGTAGACCAGGCTGGCCTCTGCCTCTGGAATGCTGGTATGAAAGGAGCGTTCCACCTCCACCCAGCTCGACTTTCTTGTAGGGACAAATGAACATAGTCTCCTCTCTGGGTGACATAATTACCTACCCCTATGACAAACTTCATCCTTTGACTCATTTCACTCTGTCCTTCACTCCTTCTGGTATCCCTTTGAGGAACTGTTGCTCAAACTCCAAAGCCTTCCAGAGGCTCACAGGTACTGACTGGATCTAGCTGTCAGTTGTTGTTGTTGTTGTTGTTTTTTTTTTGGTTCTTTTTTTTCCGGAGCTGGGGACCGAACCCAGGGCCTTGCGCTTCCTAGGCAAGCGCTCTACCACTGAGCTAAATCCCCAACCCCGTTTTTGGTTTGTTTTTTTTTTTTTTAAATACTTACTTATTTTTCCTTTATTTATTTGTATGGTATTTTATCTTCATGTATACCACATGCATGCCTGGTGCTCTGGGTCCCTGGGACTGGAGTTACAGACAGTTGTGAGCTGCCTTGTAGGTGCTGGGACTTGAACTTGGGTCCTCTAGAGGAGCAGTTGGTGTTCTTAACCACTGAGCCATCTCTCTAGCTCTTAGCTGTCAGTTTTTACTCTAAAAGTCCTGACTCCATGTAGCTCTTGCCACGTTTTCTTTCAAGTGACCTATCAAGGCGCCACCGTCTTCTTTTTCCCCTTTCATCCTCCTCTGAATGCTTTAGAACCTTCTAAACCCATTTTACATACCAATCCAACAAGACAGAGAAGAAAGAGAGGTTAAAATAAAATAAAGGCAATTCTAAGGAACCGTCCATGTGACAACAGAGTTGTATAAAATGCATTGCTCCGTGACGTGACATTATGAAAAGTGTGCTGTTGCTGGGTGTGTTGGCACACACCTTTAATCTCAGCACTCAGGAGGCAGAGACAAGTGGATCTCTGTGAGTTCGAGGCCAGCCTGGACTGCAGAGCTAATTCCAGAATAGCCAGGGCTACACAGAGAAACCCTGTCAGCTCACTGCTGTATGTGAAGTCCCCATGAGGCATCATTAGACCGTGCCAGGCTGTTCTGAAGGCTAGGGTTAAACAGGTGTTTGTTTATGAAAATTCATTGAGCCCATGCAGCTGTGATTTGTGTGAATTTTTGTGTATATTTTTAAGAAAGGGTCTCATGTGTCTCCGGCTTCTTCCCTCAAATTACTATGTAGCTGAGGATGGCCTTGAATTTCTGATCATCCTGCCCCCCTTTCCCAAATACTGGGATTATAGTCATGAGTCACCATAGGGTATCAAAGCCAAGTGCTTATGTATGCTAGAAAATCATTGTACTCACTGAGCCATATCCCTAGTTCCCCAAAAAGATTAGTGAAAAAATACCCTAGGGCCAGGGAGCTGGCTGAACAGGTGAGGGCACCTGCTGTCCAACCCGGTAAGCTGAGTTAGACCCATGGGACCCACATTGTAGAATCAGAGAACTGACTCCTATAAGTTGTCCTCTGGTATCAATGTACAAATTGTGCATGTTGTCACCCACAGACATGCAATGATTAATCTATTAAGAAAGCCTAAATTATGCCAGATTATCAGATCTTATCATTTTGGCATAATACATATTATACATATGTATTTTCCATATAGATATTAGGAAAAAATGTTTGTGTTACCTGCAATGGTATACAATCCTATTGTATTTCAAGACAAAATTTATCACCATCATTACCACCATCACCACCAACACCATCACCACCATTACCATCATCATTACCACCACCACCACTACCACCATCACCACCATGACCACTACCACCACCACCACCATCACCATGACCACCATCACCACCACCATTACCATCACTACCACCACCACCATCACTACCACCACCACCACCACTATCACCACCACCACCATCACCACCATCACCACCACCACCACCACCATCACCACCATTACCATTTAACACAGTCTGCAATAGTGTGCTCCCTGGTAGCAGGTTAGATAAAAGGCTGTCTTTATTGCTTATTCTGAACATACCTCAATGTCCTTTTCAGATAAACTAAAAATAAAGCCTGACTTTTTTTTTTTTAAACCAGGAACTGCGCTGTGTTACTTCCCTTCACAATGGTGAGCAAGTGAACGAAAAAGCTCGGTGAGATGGGTCATTAACCACTGCTCTCAGAACCTGAGCTGCCGTGATGTCCCAAAGGCAAGGTGCTGCGGCTTTGATGCACGCACTGCCGAGGGACTGGTGCTTGACTGCATCTGTGGAGAGCATTTAGTTCTTCTATATCGGTTTGGCTGAATGACAGTTGGTGCAGGAGTTCCTTACGGGTACTGAGTTTCTGTAAATGGAAGTTGTGAGTTCATGACGCCCTGGCAATTTGCTCACCTAATCATGCCACTCAGGAATAAGCCAGCTTCAGCAGGTTCTCGGGCCCTTTTCTCAGAAAACATTTCTGAGCAGGCAGCAGATAACACGTCTTCACAACTGTGAGTACGTCCAGCTGGTGTGACGCGGGCGCTTTGATAGATGAGGTGAGAGATAGAAAGACGGTAAAGATGCATTATTTAAGTTCTCGGGGAGAATAGGGGCACAGCCATTACTGGAATTTTGCTCAGAATGAGGCAGTTGCCACATGGTGTTTGAGAACCATAAGAAATGAGGTCATTCCTTCAGCCTGCTTCTGCCATTGTTGTCCGTGTCGATTTGACTGCAATCTGCACATGCACACCGGCTTGCGGTCTGCAAGGCAGAAAGCTCTCCAGAGACCCTCACTGGAGCTCGAAATGCTCCTCTCGTCTACTCTGTCTCCTTGCCAAATCCACACTGAACGCCTGCCTGTACCCAGTGCAAATAGGAGATGGAGTCCACTTCAGAGTTCACTGTGTAAGCATACAATTGGCAGCTGAGGGACAAGCCCAAAATACCTACTCACCTGTTCCAAGGGAGGGCGCATCCTTTCACAATGTCAGTTCCAGAGCAGACGGTGATTTCTTCCTACTTAGCATAAAAACATCCACCCTCCCAACACAAAGCCTCTTTTTAATTTTATTTTTATTTTATGCGTACAAGTGTTTTGCCTGTGTGCATGTATGTGTCCTGCAAGTGTGCAGTACCCACAGAGGTCACGGGGTGTGTTAGATTCCCCTGGAGTTTGAGTGACAGTTGTGAGGCTGTTGTGAGTCACCTGAAGTGTGTACTAGGAAGCAAACGCAGGTCCCCTGGAAGAAGTAGACGTGCTTTTAACCACTGAGCCATCTCTCCAGCCCCTGTCCAGTGTATCTTTACATATATACATGTGTTCTGGCTGCAGGATATATATACTGTAACGCTATTTCATAGAGCCCAGTGAGGAAACCAGCCCAAAGGAAGGCTGTACAATAGCAGTGGTGGCAGAAGGGAATATTCACACACATACTGCAATGTCAAATGGTAGCTTTTATTTACTAGAATAGATACAGCCAGCTGAGAGGCAGGGATTAGGGCCTGGGGAGATGGCACAGTGGGTAGAGCTCTTTCTGTATGGGCCTGTGGACTTGAGTGGAGAGCCAGGTGTGTCAGGGGACAGAGACAGATTCCTCAGACCCACTGGCCAGCCAGCACAGCCAAAAGGGTGGACCTGAGGTTCATTAAGAGATCCTGTCCTAGCAGGATGGTGGTGGTAGTGCATGCTTTTAATCTCAGTACTCAGGAGGCAGAGGCAGGAAGATCTCTGAATTCAGCCTACATAGTTAGTGAGACCTATCCCAAAGTAAAATAAAACAAAAGGGGTAAGGCAGACAATGATAGAAGACACTCAGGGTCTCCCCATGCCTTCCATGTGACACACACACTCATTTGCTCTCTCTCACACACACTCACACACACACTCACACACACTCACATACACACTCACACACTCATGCACACACACACACACTCATTCACACTCACATACACTCACACGTGCACACACACATACTCATTCATATTCTCTCTCACACACACTCATTCACAAATTCAAACACACACTCATTCACACTCACATACACTAACTCATACACTCACACAATACACTCACACACTCACAGATTCATACTCTCTCTCATACGCTCACACCCATACACTCATTCACACTCACACTCACATACACACATCCACATTCTCTCACACACACTCATACACATACACTCATTTACACTCACACTCATACACACACATTCACACTCTCTCACACACACTCATACACATACACTCATTCATACTCACATACATATAGTCATTCACATTCACACACACTCATTCACACTTACACACACTCACACACATACACTCATTCACACTCACACTCATACACATACACACTCATTCACACACACACTCACACACATACACTCACACTCATATACATATACTCATTCATACTCACATATGAATATGTGAATATGCGAATACAGTTATTCACACTCACACACTCATATATGCACTCACACATATACACTCATGGACATGCTACAAAATGCAATAATAAACACAGAGACGAAATTGTACTCATGTATTTACTATTTGTTTTGGTAGAAACCGTCTTCCTATGTAATTGAGGCTAGCTTGGAACTTGTAATCCTCCTGCCTCCACCTCTCAGGCATGTGCTGATGTCCTCAGCCACATCGCTCTCCCCTTGTCCATTTCCCACCCACCCCTTTCCTTAGGTAAACTATGTAACTGTAACTGTCTGTGGCTAGCGTTGGCACTGAATGGGACCTGACAAGTTAGCTATCTTTCTGTTGACGCACATCCATAGATACAGATTTATATACTGTGTAAAGAGACAGGGTAAAGAGTATTTGCCGTGCTTGAGCATGCTGATCACCTCAGCCACCTGAGGCAGTTGACGTGAAGACACTTCCAGACCACCGCAGCTCTAACTCAGCTCACACCAAGAAAAGGTGTCAGGTGGGCATGCTCTGGGACGCATAATAGACTCTCTCCCCAAACAATAGCAACGAAGGCAGACTTTTCTACTGTAAGGTTCTGCGATGAGATGGAAAATCTCAGTTAACTCGAGGTGAACTCTCACTGTGTAAAAGATACAGCGGCGTCACCGTATTTCAAAAGAAGGAGTTTTGGGCCATCCAGAAATCCAGGTGATAAAGTCAGGCTGCTGGGCTTCCTCACAGCTTCCGCAAGGCACCTACCCCCTCCCCGGCCCTGCATCAGTCAGAGGAGAAGGGTGCTCCTCCCGAAGTTAATGGATACACCTGAACTGCTGGGGCTGGAGAGATGGGCCAGTGGTTAAGGGCATGTACAGCTCTTGAAGAGGTTCAGTTCCCAGCACCACACTAGGTAGCTCACACGGCCTCAAATTCCAGCTCCTAGGATACAGTGCCCTCTTCTGGCCCCTGAAGGCATTTCCACTCGTGTGTACATAGTACCCCAAACTTAGTTAATTAAAAACATTTTAAAGAGAGATTTATTAATCTTTAGTGTGTGTGTGTGTGTGTGTGTGTGTGTGTGTGTGTGTGTGAGAGAGAGAGAGAGAGAGAGAGAGAGAGAGAGAGAGAGAGAGAGAGAGAGCGAGAGCGCACATGTTGTCTATGGAAGTCAGAAGAGTACCTACTGAACTGCAGTCCCACTAAAGGCTGTATCGTATTTTACCTCTGTCTTGCCACACACCCATCTTTGCTTCTTACTGCTTCTTGCTGCCCGCGTCTCCAACCGCCTCAGGTTAGAGTCCCTGGCCCTCTGCCCTGAAAGCCATAATGAACGCTGACTGGTTTCTGGGCTAATGTGATGAAATCATCAGCGCCCCATCCACTTTCTTAAAATAGGTTATTTTCTCTCCTCCCTCCCAGCACTGTTTCTTAGCTAATTTAACTGGCTCATCCTCACCCCATCCATTTACTTAAAATAGAAGACTTTCCTACCCTCTCTCTTGTCTTCCTTTCCAGTTCTAAATGGAACTCAATCGACTGTCAGGCATAATTGCTTCTTTCTCTCCTCTATTCCCACCTGATATCCCAATGTAATCTGGACCACCGGTGACCTTGAGAAAGTCCCCCTTCTCTGGCTACCTTTAAGTATACTTGGGGCATGTAGTTAATCCTTTGCCTCAGCTTCCTCTCCTGAGAGATGTGCTTCCCCAGGTCCTGGGAGCCTAGCTGCAGTCTCTGAAGCTGATTTTCTGGGGCTGGCAAAGCACTTGCTTTCTGACGATCAATATTATAAATCAGATTGAACATGTGATTTCAGGGCTGGGAGATGGCTCAGTTGGTAAAGTATTTGCTGCACAAGCAAGTACTAGAGCATGGGGGATGGCTACACATGTCTTTTGCCTCGGTGCTAGGGAAAAGGGGACAGATAGGAGTAGATCCCAGGGTCTTGAAAGCCAGGCATTTGACTGCCTAGAATTCGTGAAGCCCTTGTTTCAGTCTCCAGCTCTGCATAATAAACTAAGCATGGTGATTCATGTCTGTATGTAATCCCAGACCTGGGAGGGTATGGGGGTGGGAGTGGGGGTGGGGCATCAGGGATTCCAGGTCGTCTTCAGCTGCATAATGAATTTGAGTCCAACCTGGCATACAGAAGACCCTAAAAACACACACACTCTCTCTCTGTCTCTCTGTCTCTCTGTCTCTCTGTCTCTCTCTCTCTCTCGTGTGTGTGTCTGTCTGTCTGTCTGTCTGTCTCTTTGTTATTTCGAGACATAGTGTCACTCTGTAGTTCAAGTTGGAAGTTGGCCTGGAACACATTACATAGTTCAGTTTGGCTTAGAATATGTGGCAATCCTCCTGTTTCAGCTTCCCAAGTGTTGCAATTAACAACCATGAGCCATCCTGCTTCGCCTAAATATACAACTTTCTAAATGAAACAAAATTTTCCCCAAATGGCTTGCCCCTGCAGATGAGCCGTCCGTCCTTCTACTGATGGCTTGCCCCTGATGAACCGTCCATCTTTCTACTGATGCCCTGGACCCCACTCTCCCAGCCCACACTCGATAAAGGACTCTGTGGTTTCTGCCACTGGCTATGCTATCAATTTTTCATTTTCCGCTGAGCTGGCTTCATCGGCCAACAAGGATGCTTTATCATTACTATTAATTGCTTTTGAAAAAAAGTCTCATGTAGCCCAGACTGGCTTTGAACTCCCTGTGTAGCTGAGGATAAGCCTGGACTGCTCCTCTTCCTGAAAGGGATTCCAGGTGTGCTTTGCCCCACTTTGCCCCACGTGGTTGAGGATGAAGCCCAGAGCTCCATGCATGCCAGGCAAGCACTCTGCCAATTGACCTACATTCACCCCCAGCCCAAGCATATTATTTTGAATCACTTTAAATCTTACTTTATTGTTGTATTGATTGAAGTAGGGTTTCATGTAGCATAGGTTTTCCTGGAACTCACTATGGGGCTGAGACTTACTTTGGGTTCCTGGTCCTCCTGAATCGATGTAATTCTCTTAAGTGTTAGGATTGTACAGTGTGCCATTGGGCACAGCTCATCCTTAACGACTACACAGAACACTGGTTTTTACCTGCTTCCCCCCTCTACCTGCTACACAGTTTCTTTACAGCTAAACTTCCTAACAGCCTCTGTAGACCATCTTTCCTCTTTCTGCTTTCCCCCAGCCCTATACCAACTGAGTCTTGCCTCTTCCTTCCCAGCAAGCTGTCCCTGTCAGGGCTACAGTGGCTTCCCTGTCAATCATGTCTGTGGTCAGTGCCCAGTCCTCATCTTTCCTGACCAGTGGCATTTCATGTCACTAGTCACTGCCTCCTCCGTGTCTGTTCTGCCCTTTGCTTAGAATAGAGTGCCTGCTTGGGTTTGTTTCTGCCTCCCTAGCTATTGGTAGCATGCATGTGTGCATGTATGTTTGCATATATGTGTGCATGTATGTGTGCCTGTGTGTGCATGTATGCAGGCTTATATGTATACATGTATGTGTGCATGTATGTTTGCATATATGTGTGCATGTATGTGTGTTATGTGTGCATGTATGCAGGCTTATATGTATACATGTGGATGTATACACATACAAACACCACAGTCATCTCTCTCTGAGAATATCAAAAGAAAAATGTAAAGGCCCTGCAGTGGAGGATTTAGTCAGAGTGAAGTGAGCTAGGCCTTTGCTCAGTGACTGAGTCACAGTTGAGACATCTTCTAGGACAAGTATCCATGCTCTGTTCACAATAGGAATGTACCCCAGAGACGCCTTCCTGAAGAACAAATGGAGTTCAAAACTCCTGGGAGAAACCCAACATGATCTCAACGGCAGAAACCTGCCTGGCAAACCAATTTACTGATGAGATTTCTGGAAGCGTTTGATGTGCAATGTAATACCTTGAAACCAACCTCCCCAGCCCCCACAGCTCTGAGGCCATCTCTGGCCATCATGGACCCATATTAGAAGAACAGATGACCCCGTAGTGACACCCTGGCCCCAAGTAGCTCCTTCCCCCACAGGAGCATGGAGAAGAGGAAACTGTGTCCTGCCTGTTTTGGAACAAAAGAGGGGCCAGAGGATGGCGACAGTGAAGGAGAGCGACTGGGCCAGAGGATAGTGTGACCTCAGCAGAAGCCCCAGCCAAGGCTGACAGCTGGGGAAAAGGCGGATCCAGCAGAAGCAGTCAGTGATGGGGGAGGGAATGCCATTGTGCCACGGCAGCCC
Source organism: Rattus rattus (assembly GCF_011064425.1). Taxonomy (NCBI): domain Eukaryota; kingdom Metazoa; phylum Chordata; class Mammalia; order Rodentia; family Muridae; genus Rattus; species Rattus rattus. The sequence continues at coordinate 37,258,490 of NC_046162.1, read as the reverse complement.
CTGTGGAAGGACCATGGAGGTACACACAGGGCAGCAGGAGCGTGAGGAACAGCCTGAGGGCCAGACTGAGCATCCAGGAGGAGCAGCCATGCTCCCAGGTGGCATTCTCAGTGACCTGATGCCAACAGTGTCCCTCCCCAGGGGCAACTCAGAAGTCCTGCAGTGCCAACTGGATCCCCGGAAGTGGCCCAGAGTCAAGGGGACCCCAGAACAAAGTAGAAGAATGTCACGCACAGTGGCTTTGTCTGATGCGTGACACTGTGACAACCTCCACAAACCTGAGTGTGATCTCCAGAAAGCCTCAGGGCTTTAAACTGGTACCGGGGAGTTCTCCAGCTAAAAGGAAGCCGGGCCTGTAAGGGCAGCACTGAGGAGGCTGAGGCAGAATTGAAAGCTCAGGGCCAGTCTGACGCTAGGGAAGACCCTGTCCTGCCACAAGGGCAGGGACACAGCTCTGAGCCACACTACTCACCCAGCACGTACAAGGCTCTGGCTATCAGCCCCTCCCCACAATGCTAAGGTGATTTTATCCACGCCAGGGTATTTTGGGGACATCCATAATTGCACCTTGCTTCTGACCATCCTTTAAGAAAGCCCCACTTTGTCAGGTCTCTGGAAAACAAACACAGGAGCTGATTCTGTGGCCGATTGAATTATGAAACAATGGAAATGTACAGCTGCAGAGTCCCTTTTATCCAAATAGAGCCTCAGTCGGGAAGAAGTGGGTCTTTGAAAATTGGTATGAGGTGTCCAGAGGCAGAGAACGCCATCCAGCCACCATTCCTGTCTGAGAAGCGTCAGAAATAAAAGATGACAGATTTATAGTACTGAAACTGAAATAATTACTTTTAAGGGGAGCCTTATTGGAAGAGCAGTGGAGGCACCAAGGCCATAGGCAGTCATGAGGAAGCCCTGAAGGGAGAGACAGATCCTACAGTTCCCTTCAGTTCCAAAGAAGAGCCGCATTAGAGGTCCTGAAGTAAAAGAACCTTCAGTTCCTGAGAACAAAAGGAATTTCTTGTTCCTATGGGTATCTGGGGCTGGAGGGGTTACGAGAAGTCACAAGGCAGGAAGGCACTAGATAAAAAGTAAAGTTATAATTCAAGGTTGTCTTGTGCCTGGGTATGGGAGACAGCAGCCTTGGCCTGCAAATGCAACAGGGGAGGGAGGCTGCAAGGACACAACAGGCTTGCTTATCAAGAGCTCTCTATCCAGAGAAAGCTGCAAATAGGTGAGCCTTGATCTCTAGGAAAGGGTTGCTGTGTAGTAATTCCTGCTGAACTGAATGAAACATTGCATCCTGGAGGGAAACTATTAAAACTCAGAAATTTCTAATGCAGTGGAACTCAACCTGTAGGGTGCAACTCCTTTCACAGGGGTCGAATATCAAATATACTGCACATCAGATGTTTACATTACAATTCATAACAGTAGCAAAATTATAGTTATGAAGTAGCAATGAAAATAAGTTTGTGGTTGGGGGTCACCACAACATGAGGAACTGTATTAAAGGGTCACACACAGAATTAAGAAGGTTAAAGAACCACTGTGCTAACAGGTGGCTCTTAAGACCAGGCAGTAGCCAGGTGTGGTGGCTCATGCCTTTAATCCTAGCATTCAGAGGGCAGAGGCAAGTGGATCTGTGAGTTCAAGGCCAGCCTGGTCTTCAGAGTAAGTTCCAGAACAGTCAGGGATACACAGAGAAATCTAGTGTGGGGTTGGATGAGATCAGGAAGTAAACAACAGAGAAGTTTCAGGAAGTCCCTGAAATTAGCTTTTGCACTTACCTTTTCATAGGTTATATAAGCTGTAAGGACTGCTAGCTAAGGAGACTCTACACAACCTGTCCAGCTGCCTGCTGGTTTGGAAGCAAGCTCCAGGGATGTAGCTTCTATGAGTTGTCACTCATGCTGGGGTGGCCTTTCAGGGGTGTGGCTGCCTTTGAGTCACCCATGCCTCTGTGAGTACCTTCTTATTCATATTCCTCTGAATAACTCTAACAAACTCATTGGTTCACTAAGCTAGACTCTGGCTTATGTTGGTGTCCTGTCTGGGGAAAATAGGTAATTGTTTACATTTCCCTAGAAAATGTCATACAATGATGTGTTATCTAAAGAAGTGAAGTAGCGGGGTTGGGGATTTAGCTCAGTGGTAGAGCGCTTGCCTAGCAAGCGCAAGGCCCTGGGTTCGGTTCCCAGCTCCAAAAAAAAAGAAAAACAAAAAACAAAACAAAACAAAAAAAAACCAAACAAACAAAAAAAGAAGTGAAGTAGCTTCAACAGTTTGCTTGACTTTCACCGAACCTTAGAATTGAAGGATGTGGGCTGAAAAAAAAAATCGCTGTAGTGGCTGGGTCAAAGACAAGGCTTTTGTGGGGGAGGGCAAAGCTGAAGCTATGACCAGAAATGGTTGCCTGTGGGGGGTCCCTAAAATCATTGCGACTGACAGGGAAATGATACAGGCGAGATAAGAATGAAATTCTGGTTCAGCTCAACTTACCTAGCCAGCACTGGGCCAAAACTTCTGGAGTCTAATGCCAAATGGTTTATTTATTTATTTTTTACATATTCAAACACAGTAAAACTTGAGAAAAAGTTTCCTAGTGACAAATATCAGAACAAAGCCCTAGGCACAACCGCACACAACTCCTTTGCAAAGTACCTCTCTTTAGCAAAGTACCTGCGACCTCTTCCATGGGAGAGGGTTCCATTGACTGAGAAACTGAGGAGTCTGGGCTTAGAGAGGAAGGATCGGAAATAGCATAACAGCAAATGCTTTTGCAAAGTGCATGAGACCTCATGCAGGAGGATGGGTTCTATTTACTGAGAAACAGTGCTCGGGATTCTGGGAGATTTGGTGAGGGCTGGCTTTGCAGAGTAGCAAAGATTTAGTAGATATTAACACATCCATTCCCAGCCTTCTGGTTGGGAATTCTTTTTTTTTTTTTTTTGGTTCTTTTTTTCGGAGCTGGGGACCGAACCCAGGGCCTTGCGCTTCCTAGGTAAGCGCTCTACCACTGAGCTAAATCCCCAGCCCCTGGTTGGGAATTCTTATTTCTTATACTGAAGAAGAAAGCAGGTGTGTTTAACAGTTCTGGTTTCCTAGTACTTATCTGTGAGCTCATGCCCTCTACAGTTGTCCCCAGAATCATTGGTGCTGGATTACGGCGTCCACACATCTGAGTTAGATAGGCAGTTGACTGAAATCTCACTTCTGTGCAGTCATTTATTGTCATTTGTATTTAGCATGACATGAAGAAGCTCAAAGCTCAAGGCTCAATCAGCAGAATATGAGTTCAATTATACAACAGAATCTTATCCCCTTAACCAAGTCTAAGGCTTAATCCCTGACACACAGGGATTAAGTTTTATATTGTAAATCTCCCTCCTAACCTTCCCCAAAAGGACTTCAGTTATTTTCCAGGGTGATAGGCTTTGGGAAGATGTATTGGGCATATTGTGGAATTGGCACTCTTTCCTAGAGACACAACGAAATGCCATGTCCTGACATCCACACAAGAGCTTTCAAAGGTCAGGTGCTTGACTGGTTTTGGCTTTGGTCCACTTCACAGCAAGCTCCTTCAGTTCTTGAACTTGCCATGTGGTCATTCTTGTTCTGACATGTATAATTGGGTTAGAGATAGTCAGGAGCTGGCAGTAGTCCTCCCTGGCTTCCTCAGTCTTGGAGAAAAAGTTACTATTGTAGAGTGGGCCAAATGGAAGCACCATGGTCTTCACCTCTACTTACCAAATAAATATTCAGGTCAGCTTGCTTCCCTGACCAAATTTACTCTGAGATAAAGTTACTGATTTTGACTATTTTTCTAATTTATGGTGTGTGTGTGTGTGTGCGCGAATGAATATGCATGTGGATGTTTGTGTGTGTGTGTGTGTGTGTGTGTGTGTGTGTGTGGGTGTGTGTGTGTACCTGTGTGGATGCCAGAGGTTGATGCTGGGAGTCTTCCTTGATCACTTTCCCACCATTTTTGTTGAGTCAAGGTCTCTCACTGAACCCAGAATTAGTTTTGGCTAGTCTGGCTACCCAGCTCTCCCCAGAGATACCATCTCTGTCCCCAGAGCACTAGGACCACAGGTGAGAAAAGCCCAGCTCAAGTCATGGAGAGCAACAGTCCAGTCCTCACACTTGCACTTTACCAATGGAGCCATTTCTGTGGCCTTTTCTTTAAGGAACAAAACCTTTCTAGATAGGCATGTTTATTTTCACCATCCAGCTCTCTAATGTGAAGTTTCCATGCATTCTTTTCTCTCTCTTTATAACTCTATTGCCTTTCTAAAAACTCCGTGTAACTGATCTGTGGAATTCCCCATTGGCCAGCCTAAGGCTCCAGGAAAGCACTGAGGGAAGCTATCTTGGTCCTAAGTCTGATTCCACAAGAAATCTTCCCAAGGTCTCACCACCAAGGACGATGCAGGAACACCTGTTTCACTCAGTAACTAGTTATAAACACGGAAGCTGCTTTCAATGTTTCAAAAAAGGACTTGGCTCATTACGACATTATTTATTGAGAAGGCAAAGAGCAAAAGATGTAGGCGCCATTGCTCAGAGCCCAGGGACACACATTCTGAGAAGCTGGGATACAACTGCTGCTGGGGCCAGGAGCACCAGAGGACATCAAATGGCCTTCTAAATGTCCACAGTGGCCACCCCACCCCCAGCAGTGTCTAACTGGATAAGCAAGGGAGCACGGGAAACACAGCTTCTAGCCATGTGACTGAGAGGTAAAAATGCAAGTGAAGGAAAGAAGCCAGTAGTTTTAGGTCAGAGGAGATTCCGTGCATCCCTGGTCACTGGAGAGTTTGTGGCAGGGGCAGGGGAGTATATGAATGTGTGTAAATACATATGACAGCCAGAGGTTGACGTTGGGATCTCCTCCTCATTACTCTCATTGTTTTTATCGTCATTTTGAGATAGGGTCTTACTGAACCTGCAATTCACTCTTGGCTAGACTGGCTGGCTAGTGAACCTATAGTAGCCTCTTGTCTTACTACTGACATCTCGGCCTCAGCACTGGGGCTATATGCTGCCACACCTAGTATTACATGGGTTCTGGGGATCCAAACTCGAGACCTCATGCTTGTGGAGTAAGTACTTTGTCAACTGAGCCATTGCCATGTGACAGTATTCCTGAGGAGATGTGAGCAAATGTCTTCTCACTCCAGATAGGGAGCTTAGGACAAAGTACAGAAACCACCAAGATCTAACGTGGTGAAACAAAGGGTTGTTTGGGAGTTAGTTACAGGAGCAAAAAGAGAGCTGCATCACTAAAACCTACCCCATCATGGGTAACAGCTCAAGAAAGCTGGAAACTTAGAGCACACCACACAGTTTGTAGGCAGGTCAACAGCTTGGAGAGTGTCCTATCCTGGTGGTTCAGCTGCTCTCTTCTGTTAGTTTGGTTGGTCCGAGTCTCTTGAGGTAGCTTGTCTTGTCTAAGAGTGTCTCTCAGCAGTGCTTACTGCATATAGAAGCTGAGGAAGGAGGAGCCTAGTGAATCTGGTCAGTTTCAGGGACTTCCTGAAGCTTTTGAGTTGTTTAGGAAACATTAAGGAGCTTCCATGCACACTTTGTACATCCTGCTGTTTCACCTCCCCTTTAGCATCCTGTGCTTTAAGGGGCTTTCCTCCAAGATGGAAGGAAAAGGGAGGGAGACGATAGGACTCTGCTGCACAGCAGCCACCTCTTTTACACCGTTTGCTTTTTTTGCATCTTGAAGATGGTGCTGTGGCCTCTCTTTTTAGTGTATCAATGAGAATGATGAATGACATTAAGTTTTCTTCTTGCTAAATATGACTCGATATCCTCTGTTATGTTTATATCAAGGTATGTGAACATGCCTGTTCACCCATTTACCCAATCTATTAATCTTTAATAATCCTTTCTACTCTTCATCCTCTTTCTCCTCTCTGTGTATGTATGTGGTATATATCTTTGTATGTGTTCATGTGTGCTCATGTGGATGTGGATATCAGAGGATGATGTGTTATTTTTTTCCCCCCTTAACTGTTTTCTCCAGAAGGCTCAGGGGACCCTTCTGCCTGCCTCTTTTTTTTTTTTTTTTTTTAAATATGGGTGCTAGAGCTTGAACTCAGGTCCTCAAGTTTGCTTTGCAAGCACCGTGCCAATACAGCTAAGTCCTGAGCCCGTTTTATTCTTTTAAAATTGGATTTTTAAAAAACCTTTAAAGAATTTAAAAGATTATTCTACAGAAGTGTTTCTGTCATTCATGCTGCTTGTCCATCTGTTCTGTTTTTTGTGAACCGTAATCAAATCTCATACCTTTTTGTTTTTGTGTCTTTTGAGAGAATTTGTTGCTCACCCTGCGTGTGTCTGTGATGTTTGTGGAAGAGCTCCCCACAAGACCCTGTGAGTGACTTTGCAGGGCACGTTAGGTGTTCCTGTGGGCTCCATCACTGAGGATCAGTGTACTTCTGCACGGGCTCCCTTACCATAGCGAGTCTCATCCAGGAGAGACTTCATCTTGAGTATTTTGCTTCCTAGAGTCCCACTCAGAGCCAACTTCCTTGGCACTTATGGTTTGACAGTTTTGCGGTTCTCCTTTGAGGGAAGCCCCTCCTTTAGGCCATTGATTTTCAGAGAAACTTATTAGTTTCATTCCCTGCTCCAAAGGGCCAAGGCTATCTGTTATCTTCTCCTAGAACTGAGGAGCACAGCCCCAGCTGTCAGGGACAACATTTGTATCCGGTAATTTGCCTTCATTGTAGCTAATGTATTTCCTGCCCTAGGGAATGAGATATCATTTTTTTTCTTCCTAGAAAAGTAAAAAAAAAAAAAGCCAAGTTACAGATTTTAAGCATTTCTCTGGTTTATTTACTATTTCTGAGATGAAAATTAATCTTATGCATTTTTATTATGCCTTGTTTTAGCTCAGCATCAACACTGCTCTCTCTCTCTCTCTCTCTCTCTCTCTCTCTCTCTCTCTCTCTCTCTCTTTCCCTCTTCATTCCTAGATACAGCAATGTGGGGCTTCTCTATTACTGATATCCTGTCTCTGTTTGTTATTTTCAGTTACATGAACCAAAGCATGCATCTAATTCCTACAGCAGGCTACGGTAGAATCTCCAGAAAGTCCCAGACACGTGTGTGTCTGAGGACCAAGGTGTGACTATCAGCACCCCCACCCACTGCCGTGGACTCCAGTGAGCTCCCCAGACTCTCCCTTAAGAGCACCATGGCGGGCTGTCTACTCCTTTCTCTGCTCCATGTTAGCCCTCTGCTTTATAAAGTTGCAAATAGCAATTCTTTTTGATAAAAACAAAGTAAAATGTTTTCCCTGTTTTATCTAATTCTAAATATAAAAGAGTCTGCAGTAAATGTGTCCTAAAGACTAGGTTAGGACATAGTGTTTGCAGGCATGAATGATTTTGTAAACATTCTTAGGTTAGAAAATGAAATTTTAACATAATGCCACATAATGGAATTTATTTCTACTTTAAATTTTTTACATTTATTCATTTGCGTGTGTGTGGTGTGTGGTGGTGGTGGTGGTGGTGGTGGTGGTGGTGTGTGTGTATGTGTAAGGTCAGAACATACCAGACACAAAATCCTCAGCAGAAAGATTTATTACCCAAGCAAGCAGGGAGTGGTGCCTCTGTGTTGGGCAAAGACAGACATCAGGCAGCAGGTGTTTTTGCAGGAGTGGAGTTTTAAGGAGAAAAAGGGGAAGTCTGTGCTAGGCTGAGTTGGTAAGTCCTGACTGGATAGTATACCGGCTGGTTTTGTGTGTCAACTTGACACAAGCTGGAGTTATCACAGAGAAGGGAGCCTACCTTGAAGAAATGCCTCCATGAGATCCATCTGTAAGGCATTTTCTCAATTAGTGATCAAGCGGGGAGGGCCCATTGTGGGTGGTGCTGTCCCTGGGCTGGTACTCCTGGGTTCTATAAGAAAGCAAGCTGAGCAAGCCAGGGGAAGCAAGCCAGTAAGTAACATCCCTCCATGGCCTCTGCATCAGCTCCTGCTTCCTGACCTGCTTGAGTTCCAGTCCTTACTTCCTTTGGTGATGAACAGCAACATGGAAGTGTAAGCTGAATAAACCCTTTCCTCTTCAACTTGGTCTTGATGTTCTTGCAGAAATAGAAACCCTGACTAAGACAGGAATATCCAGAGTAGCCATAGAATGAATTTTGATTCTGGGCCTTGGTGTTTTCATGGATGGAACTGTGGTGACGAGTGACAGGAATGAGTCAGTAGCCAAATAAAGGAACGAACCCTGGGGGCTAGCCTTAGGAGTGCAACCTAATGGTTTAGCAATCGAGAAGGAAGGGGAGAGGACAAGACCTACCAGCTCCCTGTTTGCTGTACTCAGGCTTGCTAAGAGAGCCCTTCAGTGTGGGGGTACACGGTAGGAGTCAGAGGACAGCTGCTTCTTCCACCATGTGGGTTTGGGATTGAACTCGGTTCACTGGCCTTGGCATCAAACACCTTTACCCACCAATCAGTCAGGCCAGCCCCATTTCTGCTTTTACTGCTAAGACATTTCTATTGTATGCTAGATTGTGTGTGTGTGTGTGTGTGTGTGTGTGTGTGTGTGTCCATCTGTACATGGGATGTGTGGAGGTCACAGAGTAACCTCAAGAGGCACTCCTGAGGTACCTTTCACCTTCTGTTTGAGAGACCATCTCTCACTGGCTTAGGACTTTGCCACATAGGCCAGGCTACCTGACTGAGAGCTTCCCGGGACCAGCCTGCCTCACCGGTCCTTCCGATGTCACTGAGATATGAGGCACAAGCACGAGGGTGGCATTTACCAGATTGCCTTCAGATATTTTGGGTTTTTGTTTTTGTTTCTGTTTTGCGACATTATAAAATCACGGGGTTATTCTGCAAAGTGCCTCCTTTCTAAGTTGTCATTTTAATAATCCATGAAGTTTGAATCTGTCCTTGGGGAGGTATTTTCTTTTTTTGTGTCACTGGAGTATGAGCCCAGGGCATGTTAGGTAAGTACTCTGTTGTCTACCGTTCTTGTCGGTGGCAGGTACCTGGGAGAGTGGAGCCTAAAAAACGAGGCAGACTAAAGTGTCATGCAATAGCCAGCTTTATTCAGAGCACCAGATAACTTATACTCTGAGGGCTAAGCAGAGTCACCGGAGTGTGTCAATCACAAGACCCATGTGGCAAAAAACGTGTTTTCCTCCATAGAGGCATATGAATAGCAACAGTGAAGTCCACTCCTCTCTGCTCTGCCCAGGAGGAGTGTGAAAACACATTCCAACAACAAGTCTGTTTTTGGAGAGACTGAGTTTCTCCAAACTCTCTCTTGTTTTCATGGAGTTTGTTCTCAGAATTGCCCATGCGTGACTCCATTTTTGAATGTTCTGACACTCTAGCACTGAGCTACACCCCCAGTTCACAATTTTAAAGAGTTTTTTTTTTTTAGCTCTCACAATGAGCCTCAGCCCTCAGGGTTATGGTTTGTTTTTCTGAGAGGGTCTCATGTAGCCCAGGCTAACCTCAAACTCTGAGTAGCCCAGGATGACCTTGAACTTCTGATCCTCTTGCCTTGACCTCCCAGGTTCTGGGATTATAGACATGTGCCACACACTCAGCTTACGAGATGTTTGGGGATCAAACCTAAGGTGTCAGACATGGTACCCAAGCTTCTACCAACTGAGCTCTATGTATTTTAAAGTGATCTTTGACCTCAGACATGGTCGGCCCTTTTCTGCTGTAGAGCCAGCCTCCACCTGTGCCTCTTAACTTGCCTGTCTGGCCTCCACACTTTCTTTGCCATTAATTTCCTCTCTCTTTTCTTCAGTTTCCTCCTCTTCCGGAGCAGACCCCAAACTCAGAATTCCTGCTCTTTGTTTAAGCAGGCATGACCTTAAACGTCATGTCCTTGGCAAGGCTGACTCTGTACATTTTTAACCTCAGTGGGATATGAAGATTCATGCCTGTAATTCCATGTTTGGGATGCTTGTGTTGGCCAGGGTGAGATTCCTGTCTCAGGCAAATGGCAAAATATTAATAATGGTAAGAATAAATAGAAAAAGTTCAACCCTGGGCCTGGACTGATGATGGGTAAGAGCACTTGCTGTGTTTGCAGAAGACCAGGGTTCAGTTCCCAGAACCCACTGCGGCAGCTCACAACTGCCTGTAATTCCAGGGTGCTGACACTCTCTTCTGGTCTCCCCAGGCTCCTGCACACATGAGGTACATGTAAATTCAGACAGGACGCACAGACACACATAATTCAAATTTCAACCCCTTCCCACTTTCCACTCTTTAGACCTGCCCCTCCCTATTCATTTATTTACTGTGTGGATGAGGCAGGGGTGTGAGGCGTGAGTACCACAATGCACATGTGGAGGTCAGAGGTCAACTCGTGGGACCTGGTTCTCTCCTTCTACTATGTAGGTTCTGAGGATCAAACTCAGATTGTTTGAGTTGGCAGCAGGCGCCCTTACCCCTTGAACCATCTCACCAACCCTAGACCTGTCTATTTCCTTCTTCACACTAATCTCAGATACATATATTCTCTCCTTACCACCCCCTCCCGTGCTGAGACGACAGGACGCACCACGTGATTAAACATTTGTTAGATGAGTGAGTCATAGCATCAGTCCACATTCATGCAATGCAATGAAAGCCTGGTGCTTCGTTCGATATGCAAACATTACCAGCCACTAATATTTCGTGAGGCGGGGATCTCAGTATACGCCCCAGCTCATGAGTCCAAAAGCTGCTCCAGCCTCAGGCTTGTGAGTAGTTGGGACCTCAGGAGTTCCCAAAGCTCAGCTCAGTCTCTTAAATGAAACTGTGCCGTCTAGTCTTTTGTGCACACATCACACAACACTAACATTCTCTCCCTGGTG